>NC_090404.1:5127589-5445258 GCF_036365525.1 Heterodontus francisci | reverse complement strand
CCTTTAGGGAAGGAAATCTGCTGTCCTTACCTGGTCTGACCTACATGTGACTCCAGGTCCACAGCAATGTGGTTGACTCTTAAATTCCCTCTGAAATGGCCTAGCAAGCCACTCCATTGTATCTAACCGCTACGAAGTCAATAAAGAATGAAACCGGACGGACCACCCAGCATAGACGTCGGCACCAGAAACGACAATGACAAACCCAGCCCTGTCGACCCTACAAGGTTTTCCTTACTAACATCTGGGGGCTTGTGCCAAAGTTAGGAGAGCTGTCCCACAGACTAGTAAAGCAACATAAAAGCAAAATATTGCAGATGCTGGAAATCTGAAATTAAAACCGAAAATGCTGGAAAAACTCAGCAGGTCTGGCAGCATCTGTGGAGAGAGAAGCAGAGTTAACGTTTCAGGTCAGTGACCCTTCTTCAGTGAAACGTTAACTCTGCTTCTCTCTCCACAAATGCTGCCAGACCTGCTGAGTTTTTCCAGCATTTTCTGTTATTTCTAGTAAAGCAACAGCCTGACATAGTCATACTCACAGAAACGTACCTGACAGACAATGTCCCAGACACCGCCATCACCATCCCTGGTTATATCCTGTCCCACCGGCAGGACAGACCCAGCAGAGGTGGCGGGACAGTGGAATACAGTCGGGAGGGAGTTGCCCTGGGAGTCCTCAACATTGACTCCGGACCCCGTGAAGTCTCATGGCATCAGGTCGAACATGGGCAAGGAAACCTCCTGTTGATTACCACCTACTGCCCTCCCTCAGCTGATGAATCAGTACTCCTCCATGTTGAACACCACTTGGAGGAAGCAAGGGTGCAGAATGTACTCTGGGTGGGGGACTTCAATGTCCATCACCAAGAGTGGCTCGGTAGCACCACTACTGACCGAGCTGGCTGAGTCCTAAAGGACATAGCTGCTAGACTGGGTATGCGGCAGGTGGTGAGGGAAACAACAAGAGGGAAAAACATACTTGACCTCGTCCTCACCAGTCTGCCTGCCGCAGATGCATCTGTCCATAACCGTATTGGTTGGAGTGATCATCGCTGAGTCCTTGTGGAGACAAAGTCCTGCCTTCACATTGAGGATACCCTCCATCACGTTGTGTGGCACTACCATCGTGCTAAATGGGATCGATTTTGAACCAATCTAGCAATGCAAAACTGGGCATCCATGAGGCACTGTGGGCCATCAGCAGCAGCGGAATGGTACTCAAACACAATCTGTAACCGCATGGCCCGGCATATCCCCCACTCTACCATTACCATCAAGCTAGGAGACCAACCCTGGTTCAATGAAGAGCGAAGTAGGGCATGCCAGGAGCAGCACCAGGCATACCTCAAAATGAAGTGTCAACCTGGTGAAGCTACAACACAGGACTACTTGCGTGCCAAACTGTGTAAGCAGCATGCGTTAGACAGAGCGAAGCGATCCCATAGCCAACGGATCAGATCTAGCTCTGCAGTCCTGCCACATCCAGCCGTGAATGGTGGTGGACAATTAAACAACTAACTGGAGAAGGTGGCTCTACAAATATCCCCATCCTCAATGATGGGGGAGCCCAGCACATCAGTGCCAAAGATGAGGCTGAAGCATTTGCAACAATCTTCAGCCAGAAGTGCCAAGTTGATGATCCATCTTAGCCTCCTCCTGAAATCCCCAGCATCACAGATGCCAGATTTCAGCCAATTCGATTCACTCCACATGATATCAAGAAACGACTGAAGGCACTGGATACTGCAAAGGCTATGGGCCCTGACAATATTCCGGCAATAGTACTGAAGACCTGTGCTCTAGAACTTGCTGCGCCCCTAGCCAAGCTGTTCCAGTACAGCGACAGCACTGGCATCTACCTGGCAATGTGGAAAATTGTCCAGGTATCTACACATAAAGCAGGACAAGTCCAACCTGGCCAATTACCGCCCATCAGTTTACTCTCAATCATCAGTAAAGTGATGGAAGGTGTCACCGGTAGTGCTATCAAGCGGCACTTGCACAGCAAGAACCTGCTCAGTGACGCTCAGTTTGGGTTCCGTCAGGGCCACTCAGCTCCTGACCTCACTACAGCCTTGGTTCAAACATGGCCAAAACAGCTGAACACGAGGTGAGGTGAAAGTAACTGCCTTTGACATCAAGGCAGCATTTGACTGAGTATGGCATGAAGCCCCAGCAAAACTGAAGTCAATGGGAATCGGGGGAAAAGTCTCCACTGGTTAGTGTCATACCTAGCGCAAAGGAAGATGGTTGTGGTTGTTGGAGGTCAATCATCTGAGCTCCAGGACATCACTGTGGAGTTCCTCAGAGTAGTGTCCTGGGCCCACCATCTTCAGCTGCTTCATCAATGACCTTCCTTCGATCATAAGGTCAGAAGTGGTATGTTTCTGCTGATTGCACAATGTTCAGCATCATTCGCAACTCTGGCTGATAAGTGGCAAGTAACATTCGTGCCACACAAGTGCCAGGCAATGACCATCTCCAACAAGAGAGAATCTAACCATCTCCCCTTGAAATTCAGTGGCATTACCATCGCTGAATCCCCCACTATCAACATCCTGGGGGTTACCAGTTACCAGAAATTGAACCAGAGTAGCCATATAAATATCGTGGCTACAAGGGCAGGTCAGAGGCTAGGAATCCTGCGGCAAGTAACTCACCTCCTGACTCCCCAAAGCCTGTCCACCATCCACAAGGCACAAGTCAGGAGTGTGATGGAATACTCTCCACTTGCCTGGATGGGTGCAGCTCCAACAATACTCAAGAAGCTCGACACCATCCAGGACAAAGCAGCCAACTTGATTGGCACCGCATCCACCAGCGATGCACCGTGACAGCAGTGTGTACCATCTACAAGATGCACTGCAGCAACGTACTAAGGCTCCTTTGACAGCACCTTCCAAAGCCATGACCTCTACCACCTAGAAGGACAAGGGCAGCAAATGCATGGGAACACCACCACCTGCAAGGTCCCTTCCAAGCCACACACCATCCCGACTTGGAACGATATCACCATTCCTTCACTGTCACTGGATCAAATTCCTGTAACTCCTTTCCTGGCAGCACTGTGGGTGTACCTACCCCACATGGTCTGCAGTGGTTCAAGAAGGCAGCCACCACCATTTTCTCAAGGGCAATTAGGGATGGGCAATAAATGCTGGTATAGCCTGCGACGCCCACATCCCCATGAATTATTTTTTTTTTTTTTTGAAGTATCCAAAATTGAAAACCGATTAGCGAGAGAGATCATGTCAGGGGACTCCTGCACTACCTGCCTGGTACTGTTCGACTGCCTGGCGGTCACCCATTCCCTATCTGCCTGCCTGCTCCTAACCTGTGGTATCACCACCTCCCAAAATGTGCTATCTACACAGTCCTCCGCCTCGTGGATGCACAACAGTGATTCCAGCTGCCGCTCGAGTTCCAAAACCCGGAGCCCAAGTTTCTGCAGCCGGTGACACTTCCTGCAGATGTTTGTCTGGGGCACATGGTGCATCCATGACTTCCCACATGCCACAGGCTGTAAGTTCCACTCACCAGAGTTGCCCTGCCATACCTTATCTTTACAGACTATTTTTTATAAATAGAATAGATTACCAGTTACTCATCAACCAGCTCTTTCTACTGCACCGAAGCAAGAACCAAATACAGGAGGGTTAAAAAAATACTAGAAAAATGGAGCACCTCCACCCCCCTTCACTGACCTCGCGAGTCACCAACTCGAATCTGCACACTGTTTGCAGGCTGCACCCAGACCTCTGTATTTATACCTTTTGAAGCTGAAACTGCAGCAACCAGATTTGACTGGTTGACTGCTTAACTAATCAGCTGCTCTGCAGTAGACCTTGTTAATCCCTGTCTATGACTGTAAGAGACTTACTTTACTTTCTTCACCCTACTTTATTTAGAGGGTAAATCTCAGTTAAATGCTAACTGCAGACCAGACCTTCATAAAGATAACACACAAAATCCCCACTCACCAAACTCGAATCTCCACACTCATCTTGCAATCTGCACACTGTTTTGCGGTTTTAGCGAAAGTGGACTGGAAACGGCTACTTGAAGGCAAATCAGTGTCAGAGCATTGGGAGGTGTTCAAAGGGGAGGTTCAAAGTAAACATGTTCCCACAAAGAAAAAGGGTCACACGGCCAAATCTAGAGCCCCATGGATATCAAGGAGCTTACGGGGTAAGAGAAGGCAGAAAAGGAAAGCTTGTGTCTAACCCCAAGAACTCAATACTATAAAAAGCTGAGAGGAGTATAGAAAGTGGAGGGGTGAAATCGAAAAGGAAATTAGGAAAGCAAAGAGAGGGCATCAAAGAATATTGGCAAGCAAAATTAAGATGAACCCAAAGATGTTTTATGAATACATTAAGAGTAAGAGGATAATTATGGGAATAATTAAGAGGACATTAATGATTTAGACGTGAATATATGAGGTATGATCAGTAAATTCGCAGAGGACACGAAAATTGGCGGTGTCGTAAATAGTGAGGAGGAAAGCTTGAAATTACAGGATGATATAGATGGGCTGGTAAGATGGGCGGAACGGTGGCAAATGGAATTTAATCCTGAGAAGTGTGAGGTGATGTATTTTGGGAGGACTAACAAGGCCAGGGAATATACAATGGATGGTAGGACCCTAGGACGTATAGAGGGTCAGAGGGATCTTGGTGTGCTTGTCCATAGATCACTGAAGGCAGCAGCACAGGTAGATAAGGTGGTTAGGAAGGCATATGGGATACTTGCCTTTATTAGCCGAGGCATAGAATATAAGTGCAGGGAGGTTATGATGGAGCTGCATAAAATGCTAGTTAGGCCACAGCTGGAGTACTGTGTACAGTTCTGGGCACCACACTATAGGAAGGGTGTGATTGCACTGGAGAGGGTGCAGAGGAGATTCACCAGGATGTTGCCTGGGCTGGAGCATTTCAGCTATGAAGAGAGACTGGATAGGCGAGGGTTGTTTTCCTTAGAGCAGAGAAAGCTGAGGGGGTACATGATTGAGGTACACAAAATTATGAGGGGCATTGATAGATTTGATAGGAAGAATCCTTTTCCCTCAGCAGAGGGGTCAATAACCGGGGGCATAGATTTAAGGTAAGGAGTAGGAGGTTTAGAGGGGATTTGAGGAAAAAAAATTTCACCCAGAGGGTGGTTGGAATCTGGAACGCACTGCCTGAAGAGCTGGTAGAGGCAGGAAGCCTCACAACATTTAAGTAGTATTTAGATGAGCACTTGAAACGCCGTAGCATACAAGGCTATGGGCCAAGTGCTGGAAAATGGGATTAGAATAGGTAGGCGCTTGATGGCCGGCACAGATACGATGGGCCGAAGGGCCTGTTTCTGTGCTGTATGACTCTGAATCTAATTAAGGAAAGAGTAGGGTCCATAAAAGACCAAAAAGACAACCTATGTGTCAGGGCCGAAGATGTGGGTGTGGTTCTTAATGAATACTTTGCATCTGTCTTCTCAGAAGAGGGGGACGATGCAGATATTGTAGTTAAGGAAGAGGGGTGTGAAGTATTGGATGTAATATGCATAGGGAGAGAGGAAGTATTAATTAGCATCCTTGAAAGTTGATAACTCACCAGGGCGGGATGAAATGTACTCCAGGCTGTTCAAAGAAGCAAGAGAGGAAATAGAATCATAGAAAGTTTAAGGCACAGAAAGAGGCCACTTGGCCCATCATGTCTGTGCCGGCCGAAAAAGATCCACGAAAAACGAAATAGCTTTAGGTCTGTCCATCATTTTCCATTCCTCACTGGAGACAGGTGTTATGCCGGAGGATTGGAGAACTACTAATGTTGTACCTCTGTTTAAAGAGGGAGCGAGGGATAGACCAATAATTACAGGCCAGTCAGTCTAACATCAGTAGTCGGCAAATTATTGGAATCTATTCTGAGACATGATAAACTGTCGCTTAGAAAGGCACAGATTAATCAAGGACAGTCAGCATGGATTTGTTAAGGGAAGAACTTGTCTGACTAACTTGCTTGAATTTTTCTGAAGTAGTAACAAGGAAGATTGAGGCTAGTGCAGTTGATGTGATCTATATGGATTTTAGCAAGGCTTTTGAGAAGGTTCCACGTGGTAGACTGGTTTTAAAAAAAAGCCCATAGGATCCAGGGAAATGTCGTAAGGTGAAGACAAAATCAGCTCAGTGGCACGAAAAAAAGGTTAATTGTTGACTGGTGCTTTTGCGACTGAAGGACTATTTCCAGTGGCGTTCTGCAGGGTTCAGTACTAGATTGCCTGCTTTTTGTGGTATATATTAACAATTTGGATGTAAATATAGGGGGCATGATCAAGAAGTTTGCAGACGACACAAAGATTGGCCGTGTGGTAGGTAGTGAGGAGGATAGCTGTAGGCTGCAGGATGATGGACTGGTCAGGTGGGCAGAAAAATAAGAAATGGAATTCAACCGGGAGAAGCGTGAGGTGATGTATTTGGGGAAGTCAAAGAAGGCAAAGGAATATACGATTAATGGGAGAATACTGAGAAGACAGGAGGAAGTGAGGGACCTTGGAGTGAATGTCCACAGATCCTTGAAGGTAGCAGGACAGATCGATAAGGTGGTTAAGAAGGCATATGGAATCCTTTCCTTTATTAGCCGAGGTATAGAATACAAGAGCAGGGAGGTTATGCTGGAACTGTATAACTCATTGGTTAGGCCACAACTTGAGTACTGTATGCAGTTCTGGTCACCTCATTACAGAAAGGATGTAATTGCGCTAGAGAGGATGCAGAGGAGATATACAAGGATGTTGCCGGTCTGGAGAAATGTAGCTATGAGGAAGGACTGAATAGGCTGGGGTTGTTCTCCTTGGAACAGAGGTGGCTGAGGGGATATTTGATTGATGTACAAAATTGTGAGGGGCCTGGATAGAGTGGATGTGAAGGGCCTGTTTACCTCAGCAGAGGTCATTGACTAGGGACATAGATATAAAGTGATTGGTAAAAGATTAGAGGGGAGAAGAGGAAAAATGTTTTCAACCAGAGGGTGGTGAATTCGCTGCCCAAAAGGATAGTAGAGGCAGAAACCCTCAACTCATTTAAAAGTTGTCTGAATATGCACCTCAAGTGCTGTAACTTGCAGGGCTGCAAAGAGGGATTCGGCTCGGTGGCTTGTTTTTCAGTCGGCGCAGATACGATGGGCCAAGTGGCCTCTTTCTGTACCGTAAATTTTCTATAATTCTATGATTGTATGACATGGAGAGAATGTTTTCAATTGTGAGTGAATCTAAATCCATTGACCTTGAATACAGTTACTGATAAATCTAGCAGGTAAATGAGAGATTTCTTTACTCAGAGTGGGCAGAATATGGAAGTGGTTGTGGCAAATAGCTGAGATGCTTTCAAAAGGAAACTGGATGAAAACAGGAGAGCAAAGGGAATAAAAAGGTCTGCTGAAAGGAGATCGATGGAATGGGAGCAGACACATGAGGTGTATAAGCACCTGTACAGACTAGTTGGACTCAATGGCCTGTCTGTGTACTGTGTTTTCTATGTCATTCTATGTAATCTCCTTTTACAGAGAATTGGAAGGGGAGGATTTGCAGATGACAAACTGAAACCAAACATCCCGTCAAGATCTGGCAGTCACTCGATCAATCGGGACCTGAATATCATTGTCCTTTGAATGTGGAAGGAGAAATATTCGTCTGTTCTGTCTGTGGGAAAAGATTTCAAACATCAGTGTGACTGGAAAAGTACCGAGACAGACTCACCCAAGTGAGTGTCCCAGTACATTGACTGTGGAAAGAGTTTTAACCAGTTACAGAGCCTGAAACACATTACACCATTCACAGCAGGGAGAAACTGTACACAGGTTCTGTGTGTGGCCGAGACTTCAACTGATCGTCCAACCTGGAGGGACAGAAGGACACTCGCACCACAGAAAAACCATGGAAATGTGGAGACTGTGCAAAGGGATTCAGTTCCCCATCCCAGCTGGAGACTCATCACCGCACTCACACTGGGGAGAGGCTGTTCACCTGCTCTTTGTGTGGGAAGGGATTCATTAATTCATCCAACCTGTTGGCACACCAGCCAGTTCATACTGGGGAGAGACCATTCATCTGCCTTCGATGTGGGAAGGGATTTAATACTTTATCAACCCTCCAGACACACCAGCGAGTTCACTCTGATAAAAGACCCTTTAGATGTTCTGAGTGTGAGAAGAACTTTAAAAGTAAAAATGAGCTGCTGCAACACCAACGTACTCACACTGGGGAGAGGCCGTTCACCTGCTCCGTGTGTGGGAAGGGTTTCACTCGGTCATGCAACCTTCTGAGACACCAACGCACTCACACTGGGGAGAGGCCGTTCACCTGCTCTGCATGTGGGAAGGGATTCATTAATTCATCCAACCTGCTGGTGCACCAGCGCGTTCATACTGGGGAGAGACCGTTCATCTGCCTTGAATGTGGGAAGGGATTTAATACTTTATCAAACCTTCAGACACACCAGCGGGTTCACTCTGATAAGAGACCCTTCAGATGTTCTGACTATGGAAAGAGATTTAAAAGTAAAAATGAGCTGCTGCAACACCAACGTACTCACACTGGGGAGAGGCCGTTCACCTGCTCTGACTGTGGGAAGGGATTCACTCGGTCATCCCATCTTCTCAGGCACAAATTTGTTCACACTGATGACAGACCTTTTAAATGTTCTGACTGTGAGAAGAGATTTAAAAGTAAAAACGAGCTGCTGCTACACCAACGTACTCACACTGGGGAGAGACCGTTCACCTGCTCTGACTGTGGGAGGGGATTCTCTAGGTCGTCCCACCTCCTGAGACACCAGCGAGTTCACAGTAGGGAGAGGCCGTTCACCTGCTCTGTGTGTGAGAAGGGATTCACTCAGTCGTCCCACCTCACTCAACACCAACGTGTTCACACTGATGACAGACCTTTTAAATGTTCTGACTGTGAGAAGAGATTTAAAAGTAAAAACGAGCTGCTGCAACACCAACGTATTCACACTGGGGAGAGGCCGTTCATCTGCTCCGAGTGTGGGAAGGGATTCAGTCTGTCGTACCACCTTCTGAGACACCAGCAAATTCACAATGGGGAGAAACTGTTCACCTCCGTGTGTGGGAAGGGATTCGCTCAGTCATCCCAACTCACTGAACACCATCTTGTTCACTCTGATCAAGATCTTTGAAGTGTTCTAACTGTGAGAAGAGATTTAAAAATAAAAGGCATCTGCTGAGCCACCAGTGGGTTCACACTGGGGAGAGACCGTTCACCTGCTCTGTGTGTGGGAAGGGATTTGCTAATTCAAACAGACTGCTGAAACACCAGCGAGTTCACCAGTGACTGCATGGATTGGATTCTGCTGTTATTGCTGCTGTTAATCACATCCAGAACTGAATCCTGACTGGAAGCCTGTTTCTAGTTGGGTTTCCACAGGGCTCGGCACTAGGCCACTTGCTTTTCATGGTGTATATCAATAATTTAGACTTAAATGTAGGGGTCATAATTTAAAAATTTGCAGATGATACAAAAATTGGTCGTGTAGTTGATAATGAAGAAGAAAGTTATAGACTGCAAGAAGATATCAATGGACTGGTCAGGTGGGAACAAAAGAGGCCAATGGAATTCAATCCAGAGAAGTGTGAGGTAATGCATTTGGGGAGGGCAAACAAACCAAGGGAATACACAGTGAAAGGTAGGATTCTGCAAAATGTAGAGGAACAGAAGAACCTTGGAGTGCACATCCACAGATACCTGAATGTAGCAGGACATGTAGATAAGGTGGTCAAGAAGGCATTTGGGATACTTTCCTTTATTAGCCGAGTCCTAGAGCATAAGAGCAGGGAGATTATGTTGGAACTGTATAAAACACTAGTTAGAACTCCCCCTGCCTAGAGAACTGAGTACAGATCTTGTCACTACATTTAATCAACTATAAAGTAAGACTGGGTAATTAATTAGCATAAAGCTAAAGACAATTTGAGAATTTATCATACAATTACAGTCAGTGTTCAATTAATCAGACCTAGCGGCTAAAGTTAAATAACAAAGGTGTCATGGTCTTGTGTTTTTTTTTTCTCTCCTCAGAAATATTGTGGTTCGCCTTCAAGATTATAAAAAGAACAGTGCAGCTTTAAGAACTCTCCAGAGGCACAGTGAGCCAGGATGCATTCTAGTTGCCTAGCAACAACCACAGAAAGAGAGAGAGGACAGGAGGTTCATTGTTGCAGTTTGTCTTTTGAAAACTGGCTGGCTGAGACTGGTTTGCAGAGACTGTTCCAGCAATTGAAGGAAGAAAGCAGAGCTCTGAGAAAATTTAAACTGAAGGAAGAAAAGCTGTGTTATTTCTCTCTCAAAATTCTACAAAGCTTCAAGCCGAATTAATTCCATAAAAAATAAAAAAGCTTTTCTCTTTCACTACAAATTATTGATATTTGCTGATCTTTGGAAGGACCTTTTTCCATCGGGCTTTGGAAGTGAACTTTGACTGTGTTGTATTGGAAGTCCATTTGTCAGGAACGTAATTTGCAAAGACTTTATTTTTTTCAATTTTTTTTCAGTCAGTTAATTTAAAACAGAGTATAAGAATGCGAGTGTGGGAGCTAGATGTTTAAATAAGTTAGAAGGTCTTTAGATATTGGTGTTTAAGATTTTAGTTTTTTTTAATAAAGAATTAATTTCTTGATATCTGAAGATACCTGGTTTGGTTTGCTTCATTCGGGGGTTACTAGATCGTTCAATTTGGCTGCTTTTTTTCTTCGATTTGGAAAGCTTAAAGAAATATGATGTGACCTGTGGAACAACGGCACTGAATTGACAGGGCTTTGCTCCCACGGTGATTAGAATCATATATATATTGATTGGGGGCTTTGTCCTGAGCGGTTGTAACATATTTTAATTGAGGGCTTGTCCGCAGTCGAATCATATTTAATTAGGCAGCTTGCATCTGGGGTCAGAATCATTAATTTGGAGAGCTCGCGTCTGGCATCATATTAATTGCTTTCGCGTCAGGGATCATATCAGTTGGAAACTCGATTGTTGGGATCTAAATCTAACGCCAGTAACGAAGAAATAAAATGAACCAGGTCTCTAGTATAATAAGGTACAGTCTATACCATAGTAATGGCATTAACAGTTGCAGCAGAGTTTTTAGGAATGCCGAATGTTTCCCTCAGTGACTTGATAACTTTAACCAAGAATAAATTAAAAGAATTGGTGGTAAAATTGGAGTTAAAATTGAAATTAGGTGCCAAAAAAGCAGAGATAATTGACATAATAGCCCAACATCTGGAATTAGAAGGGGAATATGAGGAACAAGAAGAGAGTAATGCAGTGGTATTGGCTAGGATTCAGTTAGAAACAAAAATACTTCAGACTGAAAAAGAAAAAGCAATAGCAATAAGGAAACCTGAACTTCAGAGAGAAAGTGAAAGAGAAGAGAGGGCTAAAAGAGATGGAACTAAGACAAAGGGGTAGTCTTGAATCCAGGGAAAATTTGGGTCAGGAAGAATCTGAATTTAGCTCAGGACCTAGCGAAAGGCTGTTGATATTTATTCAAGCTCTTCCCAAGTTCGAGGAAAAGGACATGGAGGCATTTTTAATATATTTTGAAAAAATATCCAAACAGATGAAATGGCGAAAGGAAAGTTGGACACTGTTTATACAAAGCTGGTTGGTAGGCAGAGCTGAAGTTTATGCCAATGCTTCCTGAAGAGGCTTCTGCAGATTATGTAATGGCAAAAATGGCTATTCTCGCTTCATATGAGTTAGTCCCTGAAGCTTACTGTCAGAAGTTTTGGAACTTAGAGATTAGCTGGGCAGACATATGTAGAATTTGAGAGGGTGAAGCAAATTAATTTTGATCGTTGGCTACGGGCATTAAAGATGGAAACCACATATGAGAACCTGTGGGAGTTGGTTCTCTTAGAAGAGTTTAAAAACTCCATTCCTTCAGTAGTGAGAACTCGTATATAACCTGAAAGTTTTGAAAGCGAGGCAAGCAGCGGAACTTGCTTATGATCGAGCTTGTGAATAAGGAAAGGAAGTTGCTGAGGGTAGAAGTGAGGTTCGCAGGCCGCAGTTTTGGCATTGTTACAAAACAGGTCACCTTCATTCAGAATGCTGAAAATTGCAAGGTAAGCCCAAAGGACATGTTGGAGTACGCAAAGCTAGTGCAGAGGAAAAGACTCTGACTGAGAGTAAAGCAGATCAAGCTGTAGCTTTAACGACAGTTGTTAAAACCAGATATTAAAACTAAAAGGAGGGTAGAGATTAAGAATAAAATACCGGAAAGTTATAATGAATTTTTGTCAAGGGGGAAAGTAACTCCATATCCTGTAACTGAGGCAAGAAAACCTATCATTATACTCAGGGAGACAGGAGTAACCCAAACACCCTTGCTGGGGAAAGATATAACGTTTCCACCGGAGAGAGCCTCGAACACTGAAGTTTTAGTTAATGGAATTGGTGGGGAGTGTATACCCGTACCTTTACACAAAGTACGCCGAGAGAGTGATGTTGTGTTTGCCAGTAGAGGGAATTAATCTAGGAAATGATTTGGCTGGATCAAAAGTATCAGTTTCTCTATAATTATAGAGGAACCAAGTGAAATTAAGGAAACTGAGGAATTACAGGAACAAGTTCTGGGAATATTTCCTGCATGTGTAGTCACCTGAGCAATGGCTAAACAGGATCCATTGTCGGAGGTAAAGGGGCACCACAAACAGATAGCCAAGTATGTGAAACCTTATCTGGGGATTTAGATAGTCCAAAGATGTTTAACAGATCTTCTATCATTGCAGCATAGCAAGCTGATCCAGAGATATACCAAATGACGCAGACAGCTCTGACAGAAGCTGAGGTGAAAGGCGTTCCGGAAGGCTATTACATGGCAAACAGGGTTTTGAGGAAGAAATGGAGACCGCCTCATAGACCTGCAGATGAAGACTGGACAGTTGTTGAACAGATAGTGGTACAACTTAAAGATCACCAAGGATTATTACGGTTAGCACACAACATTCCTTTTGCAGGACATAGGGGAATTCAGAAGACCAAATCACGCATAAACCAACATTATTACTGGCCATGTCTTAAAAAGGATGTGAGACAATTTTGTCGGACATGCCATACATGTCAAATTGTGAGAAAATGACAATCTACCATAAAACTGGCACCACTAGTTCCCAGTGATGGAGGAACCATTTAGCAGGGTATTAGTAGACTGTAGGACCTTTGCTAAAAACAAAAGCAGGTCATCAATACCTACTTATTATCATGGATATGGCTACTCGATTTCCAGAGGCCATTCCTTTGAGGATAATTACTGCTAGAATTGTAGCAGAAAAGTTAATCCAATTATTTATGAGATGTGGGTTCCCACGTGAAGTTCAATCAGATCAAGGTTCAATTTCATGTCTAGGGTATTTCAAGAATAGACAGAAGACAGAGAGTTGGGATTAATGTGTCTTTTTCAGATTAGAAAGACGTAACTAGTGGAGTGTCACAAGGATCAGTCCTAGTGCCTCAATTATTTACTATCTATATTAATGACTTGGAGGAGGGGCAGAGTGTAATATCCAAATTTGCTGCTGATACAAAAATAGGTGGGAGGGCATGTTGTGATAAGGACATAAGGAATCTGCAAGGGGATATAGATAGGTTGAGTGAGTGGGCAAAAACTTGGCAGATGGAGTTTAATGTTGGAAAGTGTGAGGTCATGCACTTTGGTAGGAAGAATCAAAAGACAGATCATTATTTAAATGGAGAGAGACTCCAAAAAGTGCAGCAAAGAGGGATCTGGGTGTTCTTGTGCATGAAACACAAAAAGTTAGCAAGCAGGTGCAGCGAGTAATTAAGAAGGCACATGGAATTTTGGCCTTTCTTGCTAGGGGGTTAGAGTTTAAAAATAGGGAAGTCTTGTTACAACTGTACAGGGTGTTGGTGAGGCCACACCCAGAGTACTGTGTACAGTTTTGGTCCCTGTATTTAAGAAAGGATATACTGGCATTGGAGGCAGTTCAAAAGAGAGTCACTAGGCTGATTCCTGGGATGAAGGGGTTGACTTATCAAGAACAGCTAAACAGGTTAGGCCTTTATTCATTAGAGTTTAGAAGAATGAGGGGTGATCTTATTGCAACATACAAGATTCTGAGGGGGCTTGACAGGGTAGATGTTGAGAAGATATTTCCACTTGTGGGGGAGTCTCGAACTAGGGGATATAGTTACAGAATAAGGAGACATTCATTTAAACATGAGATGCCAAGGAATTTCTTCTCTCGGAGGGCAGTGAATGTCTATAATTCTCTACCTCAGAGTTGTGGAGACTGGATCACAAAGTATTTAAAGAGGAGGTAGATAGATTTTTGAAATATCGGGGAGTTGAGGGCTACGAGGAGCTGGCACGAAAGCGGAGTTGAGGTCTGGGGCAGATCAGCCATGATCTTATTGAATGGTGGGGCAGGCTTGAGGGAATGAATGGCCTACTCCTGCTTCTATTTCTTATGTTCTTATGTAAGAAGTCAAGGGCAATTTGGGGATTAGACAATTGAAATCTTCAGCATATCACCCACAGTCACAGGGAGCTTTAGAGAGATTTCACGAAACTCTCAAAACAATGATTAGAACTTACTGTCATGAATATCCACATGACTGGGATAAAGGACTAGACTTTCTTTTATTTGCCACCAGAGACTCACTGAATGAAACTACACGCTTCAGTCCTTTCGAATTGGTTTACGGACGTGAAGTAAGAGGTTCACTAAAACTTAGACAGATCTTGGAACAAAAGAATGAATCTTCGATACTGGACTATGTATGTGTTCTGGGAAAGGCTCAGGAAAGCTTGCAGTATAGCTCAGGAACACCTTAAAGCATCCCAAGCCAATATGAAAAAGTGGCAGACAAGAATGCAAAAGCCTGTGATTTTCAACCAGGGGATGAAGTATTAGTGTTGTTACCATTACAGGGAGAACCAGTAAAAGCACAGTTCAGTGGCCCATATCGAGTGACCAAAAGAGTAGGTAAGGTAGATTACTTGATTGACACCCCTGATCGCCGGAAGAACTGTTTGTGTCACATAAATATACTAAAGCAATATTATCGCAGGGAGGAGAATAAGCCAGTACAGGTATGTCAGGTAATCGGGACTGTTCAGAAGGAAAAGGATAGTGAGGATAAGACAAAAGCAGGCCGAGGAAATTCTCAGATTGAACCTCCAACTACCAGATTAGCTAATACAGAATGGCTAGGATGCCCACACTTCAATCACACTCCTGCCCATGGGCTAATTAGCATATTCTAATGAGTTAAATGACCTGACTCCTTAAACTCATTTGGCGGAATGCCTCATCACCAGAACTTTCAAACAAGCACCAAGACGTAGCTTGGCTGGTGGTGAGAAGAGCCCTCCCCGTCAGATCCTTCCTGCATGCCCGAAGTCTCATCCCCTCTGCACAATGCCCTCGAGGTGGCTGTGGTGGGGAAGAGATGGTTGCCCATCTCCTTCTGGAATGTGTCTTTGCAAAGCAGGTGTGGAAAGAGATGCAGTGGCTTTTGTTGAGGTTCATCCCAAGCAGCTCTGTAACACAGGAATCTGTGCTCTACGGGCTGTTCCCAGGGACGCACACCGAGACAAACATCAACTGCTGCTGGAGGACTATCAATTCGGTGAAAGACGCCCTTTGGTCTGCCCGAAACTTGCTGGTCTTCCAGCGCAAAGAGTTGTCCACCACCGAATGTTGCAGACTGGCACATTCCAAGGTCCAGGACTACGTGCTGAGGGACGCACTAAAGCTTGGGGCAGCCGCAGCAAAGGCTCAATGGGGAAAGACCACAGTGTAAGGTTCCCCCACCAAGCTGGACTGAGGGGCTGGAACCATGGGAAGCCCCTTGAACTCTATCGTTAATATTCTCAATTGCTGTAAATGTAAAACTGTAATTGACATGACAATTGTGAAACGGAAGGGTTGGGAAGAAACTCATGACATTATTGAAAGAAACTGATCTCTTTTGCAATGTTTGTATTTTTTCGAGCTGTTTGGAAACTGTTTGGCAATGTAATTTTTACAGATTTTTATGAATAAAGTATATTTTGGAAATAAAAAAAAAAACTCCCTCAATCTCTGATGCCTTTTCCCTCCATAAAACCCTGACTCTCTCCCACCCTTGTCACTCCCTCATCTTCACTTCCTCAAGTCTAAGGAACTCAGATTTAAACATATCTGGCCCAACCACCCAACTCAGCGCTGCTGCCCCAAGGTGGCGGCCGTTAACCTGGGCGTGTTACCGGGAGAAACCCCGCTCAGTGCAATCCCGGGAGCTGCAGCTTATTAACCGAGGTTTGCGGAGCCTTCCCGCCCTCCCGCCAGCTCCATCGCTCCCTCCATCACTTCCCGGCTGCAGATGCGACTCTCAAGCCAGAGGAATATATTAATTACAATAATTGATTTAATTTGATGTGAAATAGTTTAGTTTATAAATTGAATCCTGTTTCTCTCATTGTTTTTCCCAACTCAGATTCATGGCCTCATTTGTTTTCTTCCTCTGAGCCCCTGAACTCCCTCTGACAGGGTCATGTTACCGAGAGCTGATTGATTGTCCTGGGAAGCAACAGGAAGAAGCTCAGAGGCCGGAGGGCCAAGGGAGCAGCGTCTTCTGGAAGCAATCGCGTCCTTTGAGGGCTGCAACCTGAGGCTGTCAGTCAGGTGAGTCAGTGTGAACCCCTGGCAAACTATTTATCATTTCAAAGTGAAATCAATGTTTCTTTTATCAACAAAACACTTTAACATTTAACACTATTTTGTTTTCCTGGAATTCCTATTCTGAGTCTCAGACACTTCAATGCCAAGTGGATCAGGTGTTTAAGGGTCATTATTTCCCTAATTCCATGTCGCTGTTAGTTCAAGATACAGAGATTGATTTGCCCCTCATTATGTATCGATTCGTGATATTTAAAAGGACAAACTCTCACCTTTCTGCACATTTATTAGTTAAATAAACATCCTGTTAGTAGTGAGGCACATTCTGTATGGGGAGGAGATGTCTAAGGGCTTCAGCCTTTAAAATTCTCATCTTTTTGTTCAACCTCTTCCATGGCCTCACCCCTCCCTATCTCTGTGACCTCCTCCAACCCCACAACCCTCTTTTCAGGAGAAACTGTTTCCAGTGTCAGAAGGGTGGGTAAGCACATGACACGGATTTAAGGTCATTGATAAAAGAACCACGAACCAAAAACATTATGCAGTGAACTGTTACGATCTGGAACACACCAACTGAAAAGGTGCTGCAAGTAAATTCAACGGTAACTTCCAAAAATTGACTTCCCACAAGTGCCTATTGAATTTGCTTTTGAAATCATTAATCATCTCCACTTCCTCCACCCTGTAGACAGGGAATTCCAGGTCACTACCACTCGCAACATAAAAAAAAGTTCTTCCTCACATCTCCCCTGTGTCCTTTGCTCAAAACTTCAATGTTATGTCCCCTATTCCTTGTACCATCAGCTAATGGCATCAGCTCTTCTTTGTCTACCTTATCTAAACCCGTCTTTATCTTGCACACCTCTATCAGAACTTGCCTCAAACTCCTCTGCTCCAAGGAAAACAATCCCAGCTTCCCCTACCTAACCTTGTAGCTAAATTCCCTCAACCCTGGAACCATTCTGTTAAATCTCCTCTACACCCTCTCAAGGACCTTCGCATCCTTCCTTAAGTTTGACCAGAACTAGATGCAATACTCTACTTGTACCCTAACCAGAGCTTTATAAAGGTTCAGCGCAACTTCCCTGCCTTTCTCCCTCCACCACTGGCGCACAGTGGCAGCAGTGTGTACGACATACAAGATGCACTGCAGCAACTCATCAAGCATCCTTCGATAGTACCTTCCAAACCCGTGACATCTATCCCCTAGAAGGACAGGGGCAGCAGATGCAAGTTCCCCTCCAGGTTGTGCACCATCCTGACTTGGAACTATATTGCCATTCCTTCGTTGTCACTGGGTCAAAATCCTAGTGTACTAACCCCACAGTGCCTGACTGCAGTGTTTGTTTTATTGGTTCATGGTATGTGGGCGTCACTGGCAAGGCCAGCATTTATTGCCCATCCCTAATTGCACTTGAGAAGGTGGTGAGCTGCCTTCTTGAACTGCTGCAGTCCATGTGGGGTAGGTACACCCACAGTGCTGTTAAGAAGGTAGTTCCATGAGTTTGACCCAGCGACAGTGAAGGAACGGTGTTATAATTCCAAGTCTGGATAGTGTGTGGCTTGGTGGGGAACTTGCAGGTGTTGGTGTTCCCATGCATCTGCTGCCCTTGTCCTTCTAGTGGTAGAAGTTATGGGTTTGGATGGTGCTGTCTAAGGAGCCTTGGTGCGTTGCTGCAGTGCATCTTGCAGATGGTACACATTGCTGCCACTGTGTGTCAGTGGTGAAGGGAGTGAAAGTTGAAGGTGGTGGATGGGGTGCCAATCAAGTGGGCGACTTTGTCCCGGATGATGTCGAGCTTCTTGAGTGTTGTTGGAGCGGCACTCATCCAGGCAAATAGAGAGTATTCCATCACACTCATGACTTGTGCCTTGTAGATGGTGGACAGGCTTTGGGGAGTCAGGAGGTGAGTTACTCGCCACAGGATTCCTAGCCTCTGACCTGCTCTTGTAGCCATGGTATTTATATGGCTGCTGCAGTTCAAAACTGGTCAATGGTAACCCCAAGGATGTTGATAGTGGGGGATTCAGCGATGGTAATGACATTGAATTTCAAGGGGAGATGGTCAGATCCTCTCTTGTTGGAGATGGTCATTGCCTGGCACTTGTATGGCATGAATGTTACTTGCCACTTATCAACCCCAGGCGGGATATTGTCTAGGTCTTGCTGTATTTCTACACATACAGCTTCAGTATCTGAGGAGTTGCAAATGGTGCTGAACATTGTGCAATCATCAGCGAACATCCCCACCTCTGACCTTATGATTGAAGGAAGGTCATTGATGAAGCAGCTGAAGATGGTTGAGCCTAGGACATACCCTGGAGCTGAGATGATTGAGCTCCAACAGCACAAGCATTTTCCTTTGCGCTACTTATGACTCCAACCAGCAGAGAGTTTTCCCCCTGATTCCCATTGACTTTTGCTCGGGCTCTTTGATGCCATACTCGGTCAAATGCTGCCTTGATGTCAAGGACATTCAGTCTCACCTCACCTCTTGAGTTCAGCTCTTTCGTCCATGTTTGAACCGAGGCTGTAACGAGGTCAGGAGCTGAGTGGCCCTGGAAGAACCCAAACTGAGCGTCACTGAGCAGGTTATTGCTCAGCAAGTGCTGCTTGATGCACTGTTGACAATACCTTCCATCACTTTACTGATATTCTTTCATGGGATCTGGTGTTGGTGGCAAGGCCAATATTTGTTGCCCATCCCTAATTGCTTGAGAAGGTGATGGTGATCCACCTTTTTGAAACCACCACCACCTTCTCAAGCGCAGTTAGGGATGGGCAATAAATACTGACCTTGCCATCAACACCCAGATCCCATGAATGAATATCTCCATTTATGAAGTCTGTATCCTGTATGATTTGCTAACAACTCTCTCAGTATGTCCTGCCACCTGGTGTAGGCCTGAGGCTCCGTATATTTACCCCGCGATGACAGGCCTGGGGGAGCGGAGTAGGATCACGGTGCTTGCACGGCCATCTTGGTGACGGCAGAGAGTGGGCGGGGCTTCAAGCTCCCAATGAGCTCAATTGACTCATTGATTTGATTCTCACTCTGCACACAGGGGCTGGAGAACTGAACCCAGTCAGAGTAGAGGGAGGGAGAAAACTGGCAGTGGAGGAAAGAGATAGTGCGATGGATTTGGATTTCAGTGCAGGGAGGAGGGAGTGTGGGATGGGGATTTACAGCTTTGGGGGAACAAGAGGAAAAATGTTCCATATAAACTAGAATTGTCTGTTCAGAATTTCTATCCTGTACTGACAGTGATGACTTTTGTAAACTTCTTCTACAAGGTATTAAAATTTGCAGACAGGAAACTCAAACCAAACATCAAGTCAAGATCTGACACAGCCACTCGATTCGTCAGGACCTGAATATCCTTTGAACATGGAAACAAAAAGCACCGATGACAGTGGGGAGAAACAGTACAAGTGTCCTGTGTGTGGACGAGGCTTCAGCCGATCATCTGGCCTGTCGACACACAAGCGCATTCACACAGGGGAGAAGCCGTATAAATGTGGGGACTGTGGGAAGGGATTTAATTATCCAGTTGAGCTGGAAAGTCATCGACGCACTCACACTGGGGAGAGGCCGTTCACCTGCTCTGAGTGTGGAAAGGGATTCACTCAGTTATCTGGCTTGCTGACACACCAGCGAGTTCACAGCAAGGAGAGGCTGTTCACCTGCTCCGTATGTGGGAAGGGATTCACTCAGTCATCTGCTCTGCTGATGCACCAGCACATTCACACTGGTGAGAGGCCATTCACCTGCTCGGTGTGTGGTAAAGGAAGTACTGATTTCTCTGGCCTGCAGAGACACCAGCGAGTTCACACTGACGCGAGAGAATTTAAATGCTCCGACTGTGAAAAAAGCTTTAAAAGTCCACGTTCACTGAGGGAGCACCAGCGCATTCACACTGGTTCCACACCGTTCAGCTGCTCTCACTGTTGGAAGAGGTTCAGGGCATCATACCACCTTGTGGTACATGAGCGTATTCACACTGGAGATTCACTTGTTTATCCCATCTCACTGCACGCCAACTTGTTCACACTGATAAGAGACCGTTTCAATGTTCTGACTGTGAGAAGAGCTTTAAGAGCAGAAAGCATCTGGAGACACACCAACGTAATCACTCCAGGGAGAGGCAGTTCACCTGCTCAGAGTGTGGGAAGGGTTTCACCCGTTCATCCACCCTGCTGAGGCATCAGCGGGTTCACACTGGGGAGAGACCATTCACCTGTTCCGAGTGTGGGATGGGATTTGCTGAGTCAAACAATCTGCTGAGACACCAGCGAGTTCACAAGTGACTGCAGGGATTGGATTCTGCTGTTGTTAATCACATCCAGAACTGAACTATGTTTATTCTGACAATTGGAGTTTATTTCTGCTAATGTTGATAAGCCCTAAAACTGGGCTGGGCATTGATATTCTGCATAAATATTGAGTAAAGGAGCTTTACTTGGAACGCACTGGCCGAAATTTTACATTGGGCTGGAGGCCCCGCCCACTGGCCAAACAGTTGGTGGCAAGTCCGCCTCCGCTGGGCCTGGGAGCCTCACAGTGATTTTAAGTGGCTCGGGACCTTAATTAGCCTCGGGCGGGACTTCCGCCCCTCTGAGGCAGGAAGTCCTTCCTCCAAGAGCTGCCGGCCGATCAGTGGCCACTGCTGGGACTGCATCCGGGGAGAGGAGCAGCAATGGAGGCAGCCCCAGAATGAAGGTAAGTGTGTGGGGCCTCGCTGGAGACAATCGGCCGTGACCTGAGAAGACAAGGTGGGTCGGTTGGGGGTTGTGGGGGGGTGGGTGCAGTGAGGGAATGTGCTGTAGTGGAGGCGGCATGTGCAGTTGGGGAGCCACTGTGGGGCCCCCACCGTGCGGCACAGGGTGCCCAATCAGGAGGGTCCCTCTCCAGCCAGCAAGGAGGCTGCCAGGTTTTAATGGGCGGCCTCTTGGGGTCCGAGTTGGCCGCCTGCCGCTGGGAAAAGACCAGGGAGGAGTCCCTTAAGTGGCAATTAACTGGCCACCTAAGGGCCTTAATTGGCCCGGGGCGGGTAGGCAGCTTCTCACCGTCGCCGCTACCCATAAAATAGCAGCGAGGGCGGGAAGGTAATGGAACGGCACCCCCTCCCCGCCTCCCACTCAATTGTACACTCTCCCCCCTCCCCCTCAATTGTACACCCTCCCCCCTCCCCGCCTCCCACTCAATTTTACACCCTCCCCCCACCCCGCCTCCAGCCCGCTCCTGCAGGGCATGTAAAATTCCTGCCACAGTATGTGGAGTATTTGTTTTCTCCATGAAAAGAGAAGACTAATTGATGTTCTGTTACCGACTGTTCCATTTTTGGACGTTTTCTTACTCTGTGATTTCAGTTGTCCTCTAATTCGCCTTCTACCATATCAAACCCCAAGCTTTCATCATTCCTAGAAATCTGTTGAAGACATTGATAGTTACTGGAATCTACCTGATGTTGGTGTCATTGCCTTTTAGAAGGTTTCCCAGTCTGCTTTTTTGAAATTCCATCGTGTTTCTGGTGTTGATGTAATGACAGGAGTTTCAATACCAATGGTGATGATCGAGGGCCTGTGTTAACTGTTGGGGAATTTGTCAGGAACAGTTCTGGAGTCGACGATCGGGATTCCTTTGCTATCTTTGGAGAGGAAACATAGATCTGGCTTATATTCTCTCTGCCAACTTGAGGAATGGAATGGACATCAACCCTTGGCATCAAAAAGGAGAATTTATTCTCCATTGAAGCCCACTGTACAATTGCTTCTCCATTATCGTTGAAGTCTACGTTGCCCCACATTGTGTGGTGGATATTAAAGTCTCCGAGATGTATTGATGGATGTTGACGAGGAGGGAACAGTGGGTCACGTCACTGTACGAGTGGTGGTTTGTAAACATTGGAGATTGTTCACTCTCCTACGTGTATTGTGGTGAAAACCCCAGCAATACTAGGTCTGCTTCAGTTCAGTGCAGCCTTTGATGCTTGGTTTGATTTAACAGATCTGGTCTATTGGGAGGGTCATTGCAACCAATTAGATGAAAACCTGTAATATGTCCTCTTGTGTCGAACTAGTGGATGTGTTCGATGTGTGTTTCTTGAAGAACCAGGACATCAACCCTGAGCTGCTGGAGTAAACAACAACAACTGATATTTATATAGCACCTTTAACAGAACAAAACATCCAAAGGTGCTTCACAGGAGCATTATAAATAAACTCTGACACAGATCCACATAAGGAGATATTAGGTCAGATGACCAAAAGCTTTTAATGAGTGTCATAAAGGAGGAAAGTGAGGTAGCGAGGTGGAGAGGTGTTGGCAGGGTAACCTTTGGAGATATTGACATTTTGTGTGAGAGATGCCTTCGATGCTAAGTTGACAGATTCAGGTGGTTGGCCCTACATTTAGTTTTTTATGGTCCTGAAGAGGACTCTTTCATTTGCTTGATTTGCTGCTCTCACCAGGAGGTTGATTTAACAAGTTCAGTGTCCTTTCAGATGATGTTAGTTGTGATCTAAGATGACGGAACAGGGTGAGCCGCGAGAACGCTGTCACCATCCACCGGAGAACAGCCTCAGACCCAGTCATGGTGACTGCTGCCACCTTCTCCATAGCTGGAAGATTAAAGCATCTCCATCATGGGACTGCGGAGCTCCTAAACAGACCCTGGAGAACATGGTCAAACACTGTCCTCAGAGGAGATTCACAGGCAGCCTACACCATATCCACACTGTTACACCGGAAGCTTTGGCCTGGATTTCTGACTCAGATATTGATACTTAATGTGGTTTTTGCTTCGACCATATGAAAAAATAAGAAACCCCCCAGCTCGTTCCTTTCTCGTGCACCGCTTGTTGGTGTCACAGACTGAACTTCAGGGTCTCACTTTACAAACATGTGGAGTTCCTTTGAACCACCCCGTATAGAACTCTCTTGTTTAAGATTTGAAATCTATTATTTTCTATATAATTTAACTCTTTTCGGGTCTGATTTAGTAAAACTCCTCCACACATACTGTGTATGAGAGCCTTTGAAATGTTCTGATCTTTATAATTGTCATTGTTGATGGTCTTGTCGATTTTAATCTCCTGCTATTAATATAACTTGCACTATTTCTTTAATTGAGAAAATTGTTTCAAACTCTTCCTTTCTCAGCTCTTTAGCTTCTCCATTGATCCCTGTCAATATTCCTTAGTTCGGGTTAGGGGCTGGGGTTAAGGTTAGGGTGCAGGGTTAGTGGTTAGTGGATCTGGGTAGTCAATAACATGTTAGGTTTAGGAGTTAGTGATGAGGGTTTGAAACGACTATTAACACCAGTGCCACTCGAAACGTTGTTTTCTTGTTTTTTATCTTCGTACAGATGAGTCACAAACTTCATGAATTGTTTCTTCTTTCTGGCCTGAGCCCAATTTCCTCCCTTCTTTCACTACATTTCCCACTCAAAAAGACATCAAGGACATTAGATTTGATGTTGCACTGGTTACATCCAGTCATAGGCGCTCTGATTCCAGATTTGGTTTCACAGTGCAAGTCCTCCCTGCATTTGGTGCCTCAGTATTGATGCTTGGGATGTGAGCATCGCTGCCAAGGCCAGAATTTGTTGCCTTTGATATCAATTAGGTTTAGGCAATCACTCTCAACTCACCTCTGGAATTCAGTTCTTTTGTCATGTTTGGACCAAGGTTGCAATCTCCCCCTGTCTGATATAAACAAACCCTACAGTCACTGACACCAATCTCCACTGTCTGATATAAACCAATCCCATAGTCACAGACACCAATCTCCACTGTCTTTTTTTTAATTCATCCATGGGGTGTGGGCATCGCTGGCCAGGCCAGCATTTATTGCCCATCCCTAATTGCCCTTGAGAAGGTGGTGGTGAGCTGCCTCTTGAACCGCTGCAGTCCATGTGGAGTAGGTACACCCACAGTGCTGTTAGGAAGGGAGTTCCAGGATTTTGACCCAGCGACAGTGAAGGAACGGCAATATAGTTCCAAGTGAGGATGGTGTGTGACTTGGAGGGGAACTTGCAGGTGGTGGTGTTCCCATGTATTTGCTGCCCTTGTCCATCTAGTTGGTAGAGGTCGCGGGTTTGGAAGGTGCTGTCTGAGGGGCCTTGGTGCATTGCTGCAGTGCATCTCGTAGATGGTACACACTGCTGCCACTGTGCGTTGGTGGTGGAGGGAGTGAATGTTTGTAGATGGGGTGCCAATCAAGCGGGCTGATTTGTCCTGGATGGTGTCGAGC
This sequence comes from Heterodontus francisci, assembly GCF_036365525.1. Lineage (NCBI taxonomy): Eukaryota > Metazoa > Chordata > Chondrichthyes > Heterodontiformes > Heterodontidae > Heterodontus > Heterodontus francisci. The sequence continues at coordinate 5,420,327 of NC_090404.1, read as the reverse complement.
TTCTTGAGTGTTGTTGGAGCTGCACCCATCCAGGCAAGTGGAGAGTATTCCATCACACTCCTGACTTGTGCCTTGTAGATGGTGGACAGGCTTTGGGGAGTCAGGATTCCTAGCCTCTGACCTGCTCTTGTAGCCACGGTATTTATATGGCTACTCCAGTTCAGTTTCTGGTCAATGGTAGCCCCTAGGATGTTGATAGTGGGGGATTCAGCGATGGTAATGCCGTTGAATGTCAAGGGGAGATGGTTAGATTCTCTCTTGTTGGAGATGGTCATCGCCTGGCACTTGTGTGGCGCGAATGTTACTTGCCACTTAACAGCCCAAGCCTGGATATTGTCCAGGTCTTGCTGCATTTCTGCACGGACTGCTTCAGTATCTGAGGAGTCACGAATGGTGCTGAACATTGTGCAATCATCAGCGAACATCCCCACTTCTGACCTTATGATTGAAGGAAGGTCATTGATGAAGCAGCTGAAGATGGTTGGGCCTAGGACATACCCTGGAGCTGAGATGATTGAGCTCCAACAACCACAACCATCTTCCTTTGTGCTAGGTATGACTCCAGCCAGCGGAGGGTTTTCCCCCGATTCCCACTGACCTCAGTTTTGTGAGGGCTCCTTGATGCCATACTCGGTCAACTGTCTGATATAAACCAACCCCATAGTCAGTGACACCAATCTCCTCCTGTTTGATATAAACCAACCCCATAGTCATAGAGTCGTACAACATAGAAACAGGCCCTTCGGCCCACCACATCTATGCCGACCATAATGCCTATCTATACTAATCCCACCTGCCTGCATTAATTCCATATACCTCTATGCCTTGCTCATTCAAGTACCTGTCCAGATGCCTCTTAAATGTCACTACTGTTCCTGCCTCCACCACCTCCTCAGGCAGCTCATTCCAGATACCCACTATTCTTTGTGTGAAAAATTTACCCCTTGGATCCCCTTTAAACCTCCTCCCTCTCACCTTAAATCTATGCCCTCTACTTTTAGTCACCCCTACCATGGGAAACAGACTCTGGCTATCTACCCTATCTATGCCTCTCATAATTTTATATACCTCTATCATGTCCCCTCTCACCCTCCTTCGTTCCAGGGAAAACAGACCCAGCCTATCCAATCTCTCTTTATAACTCAAGCCCTCCAAACCAGGCAACATCCTTGTGAATCTTTTCAGCACCCTCTCTAGCTTAATCAAATCTTTCCTGTAGTGCGGCGAACAGAACTGCACACAGTACTCCAAATGCGGCCTAACCAACGTTATGTTCAACTGTAACATGACATCCCAACTCTTGTACTCAATGCCTCGGCCGATGAAGGCAAGCATGCCATACGCCTTCTTCACCACCCTGTCTACCTGTGTTGCCACTTTCAGGGAACTATGTACTTGCACCCCAAGGTCTCTCTGCTCAACAACACTTCCCAGGGCCCTGCCATTCACTGTATATGTCGTGCCCTGGTTTAACTTCCCAAATGCATCACTTCACACTTGCCTGCGTTAAATTCCATTTGCCACTCCCTTGCCCACTTTCCTAGTTGTATAATCCTATCAAAGTGATCACCCCTTTCTTATTTCTAAGTTTTACCCACATGGCCTCGCTGGACATTCCCCCCGGGATATCCTCTCTAAGTACTGCCGTGATGTCCTCCCTAATCAATAGTGCAACTCCCCCTCCTCTCTTACCTCCACCTCTGTCACGCCGGAAGGATCGGTACCCTGGAACATTGAGCTGCCAGTCCTGCCCATCCCTCAACCACGTTTCTGGAATAGCTATAATATCATGATCCCATGTACCGATCCATGCTTTGAGTTCATCTGCCTTACCTGTAAGGCTTCTTGCATTAAAGTAAATGCAGTTTAGCCTACCAGACCTTCCATGCTCCCTGTCCTGCCCCTGCCCGGCCTGTCTACTGGACTTGCTTACTTTAAGTCAGTGACATCAATCTCCTCCTGTCTGATATAAACCTACCCCAAAGTCACCGACACCAATCTCCACCTGTCTCGTTTAAATCAGTGACACAGATATAGGATTGAAGTAAAAGTTTATAATTGTATTCAATACTAATTCCTGATGCGAGTCCCTGAATTAAGTAAAGATCACAGACAGCAGTTCTTAAAGGGACACTGCAGGCCCAAAAACACAATCAGCTAAATTCCAGAACATTAAACTCCAGTCCAGTTACAGGTGTTATTAACATCAGCAAAAACAAACACCAACTGTCAGAACAAACATGTTCAGTTCTGGACCTGATTAACAGCAGCTAAAACAGCGAAATCCAACTGCTGCAGTCACTTGTGAACTCGCTTGTGTTTCTGCAGATGTGATGACTGAATGAATCCCTTCCCACAGACGGAGCACATGAACGGCCTCTCCCCAGAGTGAACACGCTGGTGAATCAGTAGGTGGGATGAGGTTGTGCATCCCTTCCCACACACAGAGCAGATGAACGTCTTCTCCCCAGTGTGAATTTGCTGGTGTGTCAGCAAGCTGGATGATCGAGTGAATCCCTTCTCACACACTGAGCACGTGAATGGCCTCTCCCCAGTGTGACTACGCTGATGGGCTAGAAGCTGCTTTGTGCTTTTAAAGCATTTCTGACAGTCAGAGCATTCAAAAGGCCTGTCCCTAGTATGAACACGCTGGTGTGCCAGAAGCTTAGATGACTGAATGAATCTCTTCCCACATACTGAGCAGGTAAATGGCTTCTCTCCAGTGTGAACTTGCTGGTGTCTGAGAAAGTTGGCTGACTGAGTGAATCCCTTCCCACACTCAGAGCAGGTAAATGGTTTCTCTCCAGTGTGAATGCGCTGGTGTCTCTGAAGGCTGGAACTCTGAGCGAATCCTTTCCCACAGGCAGCGCAGATGAACGGTCTTTCCCCTGTGTGAACCCGGCGGTGTGTCAAAAGGCTGGATTTCTGAGTGAATTCATCCCCACAAATGTAGCAGCTGAATGGCCTCTCCCCAGTGTGACTGCGTTGATGAATTTCGAGTTCAGATGGGTAACTGAATCCCTTCCCACAGTCCCCACATTTACATTGTTTCTCCATGATGAGGGTGTCTTTGTGTCTCTCCAGGTTGGACAATTAGTTGAAGCCTTGTCCACACAGAGAACCTGTGTAGAGTTTCTCCCCGCTGTGAATGGTGCGATTTTTGTCAGGCCTTAAAATAGTTAAAACAGTTCTCCTTCCACATTCAAAGGTCAATCATAATCAGGTCCTGATGAATAAAGTGATTGTCAGATCTTGATGTGATGTTTGGTTTGAGTTTCCTGTCTGCAAATCTTTCCCTTCTAATATCCTGTAAAAGGAGTTTACAAAAGTCAATACAGGATAGAAATTCTGAACAGACAATTCTAGTTTCTACGGAACATTTTTTCCTCTCTTGTAACCCCAAAGCTGTAAATCCCCGCCCCACACACTCTCCCTCCTCCCTGCACTGAAATTCAAACCCATCGCATCATCTCTTTCCTCCACTGCCAGTTTTCTCCCTCCCTCTACTCTGACTGGGTTCAGTTCTCCAGCCCCTGGGTGCAGAGTGAGAATCAAATCAATGTGTCAATGATTTTTCTCTCCTGGTCACGGGGACCTTGAAGCTCCGCCCACTATATCGTCGCCAAACGGCCGCGCATGCGCTCTGTTCCCCGCTCAACACGATGGCGGCTGCTAACCTGGACCTGTTCCCGGGAAAAAGCCCCAGAGCTGCACCGCGAAACGTGGAGATTCTTATTCGGGGCTTGCAGCCTGCACCAAGTGTTTCGGAAGTCTTCCTGACCACCCGCCGGCTCCATTCCTCCCCAGCGCCCCGCCGACTCTCACCCGCTGCAAAAACATCTCGAGCATTCGCGCAGCTCTGATCAACAGTGCGCATGCTCCAAATACAGTCCAGCCCCGCGCCTGCGCGCTGGGCTCCTGTGCTGTGAATTTCACAATGTTTACAGCAGAGAAAATGACAAATAAGAACGGGAAATGCTGGAAATACTCAGCAGGTCTGATAGCATCTGTGGATATTCTACAAAGACAGTTCTGAGTCTACCAATTTAAGTTAGATGTTAACTTGCTTAAAGTAAATCCATTTGAAATAAATTGGTTAAAGGATGCTGAGTGTTTGTCGGAGGCGCGACGAGGATTTTTTTCCGCATCGAGAAGTTTGAACGGGAGACGGTTTAACGGTCGCCAGCGTTGCCATGGCTGCGGGGGCGGGGCTTGGTAACGGTGCGCGCCGGCACAGGTGGGCGCTCGAGCAGCAGCAGGTGAGCGGCCAGGAGCAAGGCCGCGGAGAGAGCCTGGGGTTCGAGTGGGAGCCGACAGGCCTCTCTCCTGGGGAGGACACCACTCTGACTGGGGCCACCCAAAACACTGAAACACGGGGATTTTAATGTCACAGCCTTTGAGGTGGAGGCAATGGGTGCGAGAAAACCTGGTTGATAATTACTGAGCTTGGATGGGTTTTGGTGTCTCCAGTGGGTGGGCTTCAGATTTTCCACCAGTCCCTTTGAGGAAAGGACTGGCTGCAAGTTTTTACTAATTCATTCTTGGGATGTGGGCATCGCTGGTAAAGCTGGTATTTATTACCCTGTCCCTAGTCTCCCCTTGAGAAGGTGCTGGTGGTGGGCGGCCGCCTCCTTGAACCGGTTTCATACGACTGAGTGGCTCGTTCAACCACTTCAGGGACAGTTAATAGTCACCCATGTTAGTGTAAGACTTCAGTCACATATCCAGGTCCAGACCGGGTAAGGACAGCAGGTTTCCATCCCTCGACGGGCATTAATGCATCAATTTTCTGCTAATTACAAAAAAGTGGAGCTTTCGATCCTTTATCCCTTTGCTGTTTGTGGGATCTTGCTGTGCACAGCTTGGGCTGCCCACGTTATCCTACATTACAAGAGTGAGTGTACATTTTGAAGATGCTTAATTGGCCGAAAAGCACTTTGGAACACCCTGTGGTCAGGAAAGGTGCTGTATCAATGAGCATTCTTGGGCTTCCACTGATAACCAGCTTTTTTATTTCCAGATTTTGACTTTCAATTCTCAAACTGCCACGGCGGGATTCAAACTCTTGGCCTCTGGATTCAAGTAACAGAGCCACAATTGAGTGCTTAATTGGGGAATTTGGTAAGTGTGGGAATTTCAAGGGCTGATGATCTCTTTCTAAAATCTAGTCAAGTTTCCATTTCACATGAAACTTGACTTTCACATTGAATTGTGATTCTTTTCCATCTTAGTCAAGATGCCTGCTCGTGTCAGCTGCACAGTTAGTTACTTAGGTAGCTAGTTAGAACTGGTTTCCTAGTCAGCAGGGCCTGACTCAGGTCTGCGGAATTCTAGTTAGTATAAATGCAGAAGGTTTTGCTAACACACAAAGTAAGTAGCACAAAGATCTGTTCGACTGTGAGAGAACTGAAGTCGGGAATTTGTTCAGTGTGGGAATTTGGTGCAGTGAGGGAGGAGGTACTGTTCTGGTCTTTTACAGAACAAGCAGTGATCCAAGAGAGGGAGCCGGGGACACTGAGAGCATCAATTAGGAAGCAGGTAGGTGATCGGTTGGTGAGTTTTAAGTTTTTTTTTCCTTTTCTAAACTGGGTCAATAGCTTAAACTGTTACTGGTGAGATAAAAGTACTATAAAAGTACTATATTAAATTTGTATGGCATTTGGCATTTCTTCGCAGATGAAGATTTTGGGAAGGTTGTACTTTTGGCTAGAGGCCCGCTGGGTGGACTCCCAAGTTTTTAAAGGATTCTCCAAAGTCTATCTCTGCACATAGGCTGGTCAGGCCTATCAGTGACTGGCAGATTCTCCCACAGTGGGTACAAGTAAAGGTGTAGTTGCTGCTGGGGGCAAATGGTGCTATCCTTCTCCTTATCTCTTTCATGCTGGTTCTTCGCTCAGTCTCAAAGGTGTCTGTAGCCCTCCTGATGTAGCATCTCCAGGCATCACGATCTATGGCCTGCACATCCCACTGGCGATGGGCGATGTGGCACAGTCATCAGCAAAAAGAAGTTCACGGATGAGTTTTCCTTGTGTCTTTGTGTGAGCCTGAAGATGCTGAGGTTGAAAAGATGTCCATCAGTCTTGAAGCGTACATAAACTCCCTCCTTAAGGTCTTCCATTGCATGCTGCAGCATCATGCTGAAAAAGATGGTGATAAGGGTCAGAGCCAGCACACATCCCTGCTTCACAGCATTGGAGATTCTGAAAAGACTCAAGAGCTTGCTGTTTTGCTTGACTTGTCCATACTGATTTTCAAGAAACTGCTTCGTCATGGCCAGGAACTTGGGTGGGCATCCGAGTTTTTCAAGGATTTTCCAAAGTCTATCTCTGCTCACAGTGTCGAATGCCTTGGTGAGGTCAATGAAAGTAACATACAGGCCTTTGTTTTGCTCACAATACTTTTCTTGTAATTGTCTGAGTGCAAATGCCATGTCTGTAATGCCCGTGTTTGTTCTGAAACCACACTGACTCTTTGGGAGGTTTTCTTCCACAACGGTAGGCACAAGCCTGTTCAGAAGTATTCTAACCAGGATCTTCTCAGCAATAGAAAGGAGGGTGATCCCACGGTGTTTGGAGCTGTCTGATTTTTCTCCTTTGTTTTTGTACAAGATGTTGATAACGGCATCACGAAGATCATGTGGAACTTGGTGTATATTGGTGTATTCAAGGCTTCGGGTGGAATTCCGTCGACTCGGGGCTTTGTTGCTCTTCATTTGGTTGATGGTGGTCGCAGTTTCCTCCAGAGTTGGACTCTCATCCAGTTCTTCTTTGATGGGCTGTTGTTGGATGCAGTTGATAGCAGTATCATGCACTTGGCACTGAAGAGCGTTTCAAAATGCTCCGACCAGCGATCCAGGACTGACTCCTTGCGAGTGTGTATGGTCTTGCCATCGGCGCTCCTCAGAGGGTTTTGGGTTTAATATGCTGGTCCATCGACAGATTTTAGTGCTTCATAGAAACTTCTAATGTTGCCAGTATCAGCGTCCAGTTGATTTTTTCCCGCAAGTGCGACCCACAGTCATTTTGGATGTTCCTCAGTTTACGTTGGAGGGTGTTGCATGCTTGACGCTAAGCTGTCTTTTTCTCTTGGCTGGCCGGCTGAGCCTGATGAGCTGACCTTTTCATTTTTAGCTATTCTTGAATTTCCTTGTCATTTTCCTCAAACCAGTCCCTATTCTTCTTGGTGCTGGGTCCAATGACTTCGTTGGAAGTATCCAGCACTGCAGCTTTGACGTGTTCTCAGTGTTCTTCTGGAGTGGAATCAGCAGTGAGATCAGGATGTTCCAGTCTAGTCTGTAAGATTGTTTGATATCTATCTCTGCAACATGAGGCTTGCAGGTTGCTGACTCAGAATTTCTTGGGCTTGGGCTTGAAATGGAAGTTCAGCTCTGAGTGAACAGGCCGATGGTCTGATTGACAGTCGGCACTGGGCAGGACTCCAGTATGCAGGATGTCCTTTAGGTCACACTGATGCACCAAGATGTAATCTATCAGGTGCCAGTGTTTAGAGCAGGGCTGCATCCAGGTTGTCTTGAAGCGATCATTTTGTTGAAAGAAATGTTGGTTATGGACAGCTGCTTTTCTGCACAGAATTCCAAAGTGATAAAGCAGTTTAAAAAGCAGACCCAATCCTTGTCTTTATATATAGAAGCAGAGAGTACAAAGGCAAGGAGGTTATGGTTAATCTTTATAAATCACTAGTTAGATCTCAGGTAGAGTTCCGGGCACCAGTCTTTAGAAAGGACATCAATGCTTGGTGAAGGTGCAGAGGAGATTTACTAGAATGATAGCAGGGATGAGGGGTTTCAGTTCTCTGGAAAAACTGGAATTGTTCTCCTGAGAGCAGAGAAGGTTAGTGGGAGATTTAATAGAGGTGTTCAAAATTCTGAGGGGTTTTCATAGAGTAGAGAGGGAGTAACTGTTTCCTCTGGCAGGACAGTCAGTAACCAGAGGACACAGATGTAAAATAATTGGCCAAAAACGCTGGGGGTGGTAGGGGGAGAAATGATTTTAGGCAGCGAGTTGTTTTGATCTGGAATGCACTGCATGAAAGGGCAGAGGAAGCAGACTCAATAATAAGTTTCAAAAGGGGAAATTTTCCAAGACTATGGGACTATAAGTGAAACAAAGTGCTGGAAATACTCAGCCGGTCTGGCAGCATCTGTGGAGAGAGAAACACAGTTTACATTTCAAGTCTGTGACCGTTCATCAGAACTGGCAAAGGTTAGAAATGTAACAGAAAGGCGGGAGTGGGTAAAAAAAGGGATTGTCTATGATAGGGCAGAGGGCAGGAGAGATTAAATGACAGAGATGTCATGGAACATGTCATGTTGTAGTAAAAGACAAAACATTCATCCAGAGAGCATGTTAATGGCGGAATAATGAACAGCTCTGTTCAAAAACAATAACATGAAAACAAGTTTAAGACTGGCACATGGTGAAAGACTACAATAAAAATGGCAGTCATGGTCTGAAATTGTTGAACTCATTGTTGAGTCCAGAAGGCTGTAGAGTTCCCAATCCGCAGATTAGGTGCCGTTCCGCAAATTTGCATTGAGCTTCACTGGAAAACTACAGCAGGCTGAGGAGAGAAATGTGGGCATGAGAGCAGGGTGGTGAATTACAATCGGTGTGCTTGCGGACTGAGCATAATGAAATTAATTGGATTGCTGTTTCAGAGAGCCAGCACAGGCACGATGGACTGAATGGCCTCCTTCTCTGCTGTATTATTATATTAAGTAGTGAGGGTCAGGAAGTGTCTGTATAAGGAGAAATGGAGAGTGATCAAGGAGAGACCATCTCCCTAACTGGGAGCTATTACAATGGAAAGGGAGGGCCAGAGTGTTAGAGGAGGGGGAGAGAGCACATACACCCAGACAGAGTCAGCACCTTCAGGGAAGGGGGAGAGAGAGGAGAACCAGTGAGTGTAGAACTGAACCCAACCAGAGTCAGCACCTTGGGAGGATAGAAACATTGTCTGACAGGTAAAATGTTAGAGATGGTGCGATGCGTTTGGATTTCAGCACAGGGAGGAGGGAGAGTGTGTGGGATGGGGATTTACAGCTTTGAGAAATGAGAGAGGAAAGAATGTTCCAGAGACTAGAATTGTCTGTTCTGAATTTCTATCCTGTACTGACAGTGATGACTTTTGTTAACTCCTTTTACAGGGTATTCGAAGGGGAGGATTTGCAGACGGGAAACTCAAAACAAACATCATGTCAAGATCAGACAGTCACTTGATTCATCAGCACCTGAATTTCATCATCCTTTGAATGTGGAAGGAGAAATGTTTGTTTGTTTTGTCTGTGGGGAAAAGATTTCAAACATCATTGTGACTGGAAAAGTGCTGAGACAAACGCACCCGAGTGAGAGTGTTCCAGTGCACTGACTGTGGAAAGAGCTTTAACCAGTTACACAGGCTGAAAAAACATCACACCATTCACAGCAGTGAGAAACTGTACATGTGTTCTGTGTGTGGACAAGGCTTCAACTGATTATCTAACCTGGAGAGACACAAGGACACCCGCACCACGAAGAAACAATGGAATTGTGGGGACTGTGGGAAGGAATTCAGTTGTCCATCCCAGCTGGAAACCCATCGGCACAGTCACACCAGGGAGAGGCCGTTCACCTGTGTGGGAAGGGATTTGCTCTGTCGTTCAACCTCCAGTTACACCAGCGAGTTCATACAAATGAGAGGCCTTTTAAATGTTCAGACTGTGGGAACCACTTTAAAATCTCACCAGATCTAATTAAACACCAGCTTGTTCACACTGATGAGAGAACATTCAGTTGCTCTCACTGTGAAAAGAGCTTCAGACAATCAACTCACCTGATTCAACACCAGTGAGTTCAGACTGCTGAGAGACCACTTACCTGCTCCATGTGTGGGAAAAGATTCACTCGATCATCTCACTTGCTGATTCACCAGCGGGTTCACATGTGACTGCCTGGGTTGGATTCTGCTGTTAATCACATCCAGAACTAAATCCTGATAATAACCCCTCGAACTGGGCTGGAGTTTAAAATTCTGGATCTCTGTCAAATGAATCAGTTTTACTGGAGATATGTGTGTTGTGGTCTATATTTCTCCAGGATAAGAGGAGACTAATTGACATCCTGTCATAACTGCTCCATTTTTGAGCCTTTTCTTCTTTCTAACTCTAGATTATTTCAGTTCTCCTACCTTTGGTTACACAAGAGTGCTTCTCCTAGCCTTGGGATCCAGGGAAAGTGTTGGTAGTATGCCCGGGATCACCAAACACAAAATCCAGTCTCTTAATCACTTTCAGCTACTGGACTTATTCTGTGCCCACGGCATCTCTCTCATCTTCGATGTGTGAATAGAGCATCACGCCTGCAAACTTGGTTTAAATTTAAATCCACTCAGGAAATATATTTAACAGGAGCCTGCAGGGTGATGAGACTCTGTTAAGCTGCCGGTGTGCTGCTGTACTGCTCTGTATTTTACCTGCAATGGAATATAACTGAACCTTTGTCCCAATTTAACCTTTGCTGTTTTGAAATGTGGGTGTAGATTAATGAGCCTCACATCCTTGCTCATGTCTGCTGCAATTTTGTAGAAAATGGATGTGTAAAGAGATGGTTTTTGTGGAGGTGTGAAACAATTAAACAGTATCTGTGTGTGATAGTGACACAGCCTTGTGCTCACAGTCAGAACTGCGGGTACAGGTTTATGTTGGTTAGAATTATTAAGTAGTTTACATTCAGTGCAAAGAAGTAATACTTAACAAAGACAATAATCACAGTCTGATCCTCAGAACCTCGGCGGTAACCCTCCGAGTCACTGTGGCACAGTCTCTCTTTCGCTTGCTGTGTTCAGCTGACTGAAAATTCTCTTCTTTCTTCCTCTGGGTTTTTTGTGCTGCTTCTCATGTTCACTAGCTGTTCTTTTAAACCCTTTTTCTCCTTTGAGCCTAGGTGGTAACTGATAATCGCCTGGGCTATCTCACTCATTCTATTTAATCAACATTTTTGAAAACTTTAACATTAAATTTATGCTTAGTTTTCTAGGATCACTTTATCCCATTTTCTTGCAACTTACTTATTCCTTATTTAGAAACTTCATACAAACAGTTGTTGCATGAATTACAGCAATGTCTTTAACTCTAATGAAAACAGATCTTCGAAGCTTTCAACTTTCTGTTTTAATTGTAACTTAATTAATGTTCTGTTTTTCATTATCTTTCAGTTTCAAACATACCACTACGTTCTTTTCATATTTAACTCAAGGTTTCTTTTTCGCTGTCCTACCAGTTTTTTTTTTTCACATAACCTTGGCTCAGCCTCATACCATGTTTAACTGAGCTTACACATATCGTTATTTTAACAATTTAAAGCATTATTATTTATCATCACTTCTAATCAAGCTTATACTTTTTAAGACAGTACACCAAGCAGTGAACTAACATAGAAAATTGCCTTGGGTCTGCAGTCACATGTAGGCCAGACGGAGGAATTTCTTTCCCTCAGGGACATGATTGAACCAGATGGGTTTTTACAACAATGATAGTTTCATAACACCATTACTAAGACTAGCTTTCAATGCCAGATTTTTGAATTAATTGAATTTAAATTCCACCAGCTGTCATGGTAGGGTTTGAACCCATACCCACAGGGTATTAGCCAGTGACATACCACCATCTCCTCAACACTGCAGCTCACTGCGCACAGGAGAATATCTGTTCTCTAACACCTCGAGGGCACAGAAGAGAAAAAGACCCCAACTGTAAAATCCCTCAAATCATTTGTAAATATTGTTCAAATGCTGACAGGTTCCAACTGTCAGTTTCCATTACAGTGAAGTCAATGGAAGATGGGAGAGTGGTTATGCTGGAACAAAACAATAGTTAGACCACAGATAGAGTACTGTGTACAGTTCTGGTCACTCTGTTACAGGAAGGATGTGATCACACTAGAAACAGTACAGAGGAGATTTACAATGATGTTGCCAGGACTGGAGAATTTTAGTTATGAAGTTTGGATAGGCTGGGGTTGTTTTCTTTGAAATGGAGGAAGCTGAAGGGAGATTTAATAGAGGTGTAGAAAATTATGAGGGTCCCAGATAGATTGGTTAGGAAGAACTTATTTCACTCAGCAGAGAGGTCAATGTACAGGAGGCATAGATTTAAAATAATTGGTAGATTTAGGTAGGAGTTGAGATTTTTTCACCCAGAGGGTAGTGGGAGTCTGAAACTCACTCCCTGAAAGATTGGGAGAGGCAGAAACCCTCATCCTATTTAAAAATGACTTGGATATACACTTGGGGTGCTGCAACCAACAGGACTAAAAACCAAAAGCTGGAAAGTGGCATTAGACTGAATAATTGTTTCTCACTGGCACAGATACGATTGGCTGAATGGCCTCCTTCTGTGCTGTAAATTTCTATGCTTCTGTGATGACAAGTGGTCCTTGTGTTTTATCCAAGACAGGCCTCAGCCCAGTCATTTGCTTCAAGTGTTGATGTGATGGTTCAAGCTAAGAGGTGCCAGGTATCGGGAGCAGCTGGAGCAGTGAATAAAATCTGTCAGTAAATACCGATATAGTTTATCTGCTTCTAGTTCTATTTTAATAACTTCTGCTGAATGTGGCCCTCACCCAGTGGCAGGATATCGGATCAGACCCACCATGGAAAATGAGTTTGACATGATTGAGATAGACAATGTCAACCGGATCCTCAGTATCTCTGTAACCTCCTCCAGACACACAACCTTCTATGTAAATACAAGTTGTTGTTGGATTACACCCTGAGATTGACAATATCAACCGGATTCCCCTCATCCACCAACATAGCAACGTCTTCACAAAACACAAACAAGTTTATAAGATGCGACCTTCTTTTCTGGAAGCCATGTTCAGTATCTCTAATGGCTCCTTCTTTTCCCCAGTGATCAGAAACAGCATCTCTCAGGATCCCTTCAAGCATCTTCCCTGTGATCGAGCTCACACTGATGGGCCTGTAGTTCCCTGGCTCTGATTTGTCTTCGATTTGGAAAATGGGAACTATATGAACTTCCAATCTCAGGAACAATCCCTGACTATTGAGCTGTTGAAGATACGGGCAAGGGGCTCAGAGAGCACCCGTCCCATCTCTTTAAACACCTTTGGGTGGATATCATCTGGACCTGGAGCACCATCTAGTTTGAGATTTCCTATTTTATCCAGGATGACAATCCCTTTCTATTTTAATATTTATGTTATTGTCGCCAGCACATCCACAGCTAGAATCTGAACATCATCCACAGGAGTACAGACTGATGTGAAATAGTCATTTAACAGCTCTGTCATAGCCTGGCAATCTGTTTCAATCTGTCTTGAACTGTCTCTCAGTGGCTCGAAACCATCTTTAACCGTCTTCTCACTCCTGATGAAGCTGCAAAAGCTTTGACCGTTATTACCACAATTGTGCAGCATCTTCTTTTCCAAAGATCTCGGAGCTTCTCTAATGGCTGCTCTTGTCTCCCTCAATTGTGGTGATATTTGTCCCTATTCTCCTGGAAATTGAATCCATCTCGATCCAAACTGGGTTCAGTGTAAGAAAGTTCGGGGAGTCAGGCATCATTCACCCCTAGACCTACACTGGCAGGTAAAACCCCAGATGGTTCCTTCGTAAGGATTCCTCTGGTTCCTCACCATGTATTTGTCAGGATTCTGAAAGCCAGCTTTCTTACAGTCTATTCCCTGAGCCTCCAACAGTGGGAGTGATCCCAGAGTAACAGTGGGGATTGCACCCCTGTAGATGTTCCATGTATTTTTAGTTATTCTGGTATCTAACACTCACACATCAATAAAACAGGGAATTCTTGGAAACGTGCTGCAGGTCCTTCTTTATCTGGAGATCAAATGTCTCTTTATAATTGGACCAGCAGTTAACAGGCTCCTGTAAACTCCTCCACCTGCTACTTTAATGCAGACTAAAATTTATTTCATTTCAAAAGGTTTGTTTGAAATGAAGTAACACCTGTGCTAAAATGGTGGTCTGAGGACGGTCACACAAACATCTTCAATCTCCACAAAGTAATTACAATAGTGATTTTCAGACTGGAAACTTAAACCTGCCGTTTCACTTTTAGTTAGGAATAGACCACAGTTTTCCACCGATCTCTGATTTGACATCACATTTCCAGCATTCACCGTTGTTCTTTTTTGATTCTAAACACAGTTGTAAAGGAGCCTTCTGTTCTGTGTCTAGGAGCTCTAAACCGTAGAAGAGCGCGGCTGGGACACATTTCTTACACGCCTCAGGATTAACCCACACAGAGATTCTGCTGTCATGAAGAGAGACGAGAAAGACCAAAGTGCCGTTTGAGCCTCTCAGTGTCACCCTGAAGGACTGTGTCCAGGCTGAAGTTCTGTTCCTGCCGTACGATCCTCCCCCCAGATTGTCCTTTCTGAGCTCCAGTCAGGTGATGCTAAACACTCAGGTAGGAAAGAGAAATAATCTACCAAAATGTACTTAAACCAAAGCTGATTTATTTCAAATCTATCCAGAATATAAACCTCCAGCCCAGTTAGAGGGTTTATTAACCACACCAGAAACAAACCCCAACTGTCAGAATAGAAACAGAGAAAATTTACAGCACAGGAGCCATTCAGATCACTGTATCTGTGTCCGCTGAAATAAAAGCTATCCAACCTATTCCCACTTTCCAGCTCTTGGTCTGTAGACCCGTAGGTTACAGCACTTCAAGTGTATATCCAAGTGTTTCTTTTTAATGTGATGTGTTTCTGCCTCTCACACCATTTCAGGCAGTGAGTTCCAGAGCCTCTGTACCCTCTGGGTAAAATGATTTCTCCACTTCCCTCTAATGCTTCTGCCAAGTACTTTAAATCTGTGCATCCTGGTTATTAACCTGTCTACTCAGGGAAACAGGTCCTTCCTATGCACTCCGCCTTAGCCCTGCACCATTTTATACACCTCAATTAAATCTCAGCATCCTCCATTCCAAAGAAAACAACCTCAGGCTATCCAATCTTTCTCCATAGCTAAAATTCTCCAGTCCTACAAACATCTTCATAAATCTCCTCTGTATCCTTTCTGGTGTGATCACACCTACCCTGTAATGCGGAAACCAGAACTCTACGCAGTACTCTAGTTGTGGTCTCAGTAGTGTTTTATTCAGGTCCAGCATAACCTTCCTGCTCTTGTAATAAAAACAGAAATTGTTGGGAATACTGAGCAGCTCTGGCAGCATCTGTGGAGACAGAAAAAGAGTTAACATTTCAGGTCTGTAATGTTTCATCAACAGAAAATGCTGGAAATACTTCCTGCTCTTATAGTCTATGCCTCGCTAATAAAGGAAAGCATCCCATATGCATTCTTAACCACCTTTACTATCTGTGCTGCTACCTTAAGGGGTCAGTGGACATGCACCCCAAGGTCCCTCTGTTTCTCTACACTTTTCAGTATTCCATCAGTAATATTGTATTCCCTTGCCTTGTTGATCTTCCCCAAATGCATGAACTCATCCGGGATGAATTCATTTGCCTCTTTTCTGCCCACCTCACTAGTCCATTGATATCTTCCGGCAGTCGATAACTTTCTTCTTCATTATCAATAACAAGACAAATTTTTGTATCATCTGCAACTTCTTAATCAAGACCCCAACATTTAAGTCTAAATCATTAATCTATAATCACAAAAAGCAAGCGGCTTACTGCTGAAGTGAGGGAACGCTTTTGAGAAGAGACAGTTGGCTTGAGTCAGACATTTGCCAGAATGTATTTGGGAATTCAGAGCAGAGGGGGAAAGAGTGGCTCCTTTTCCTATCTTTTTCAGCCTCCAGCAGTTGGTGAGTCTTCTTCCTCTGACTCCAAGGTAGATGAGTGCAACTTTCCATTACTTCAGCTTGAATTACGAACTAATTGACTAAAAAAAGTTTGGACAGAGATGGCAGGGCCAGTGGTGTGCTGCAACTGCAGCATGTGGGAATCTGTGGAATGCACTGCAATCCCAGACAACCATGTCTGCAGCTTGCACGACTTCAGCTCAGAATTGCTGAGCTGGAGACTGCGTTGTAGGCATTGTGGAACATTAGGGAGGGGGAGCATTACCTGGACACTTCGTTCCAGGAGGCAGTCACATCCCTTAGAGTAGGGAGAACATTAGAGATGGCCAATGGTCAGGGACAGGAGGGTGTGACTGCAAGTGAGGCAGGTAGGGGGAATCAGCATGTAGTGATGGAGGAGCCTCAGCTCCTGACCTTGTCCAACAGGATGAAGAGAAGGATTGCAAGGTGGATGAGCGGACTGACCATGGCACCGTGTGAAAGATGCCATTCCACTGGGGGGAGTGAAGAGGAATGTGGTAGTGATAGGAGACAGTATAGTCAGGGGGATAAATACTGTTCTCTGTAGCTGTGACCGGGAGCTCCGACAGCAGTGTTGCCTGCCCGGTGCCAGGGTTAAAGGCATCTCCTCGCGGCTGGAGAGGAACCTGGAGTGAAAGGGGGAAGGATCCTGTTTTCATGATCCATGTGGGAACCAATAATAGAGGTAGAACCAGAAATTATGATATGCTGAGAGAATTTGAGGAGTTGGGGTCCAAACTAAGACACAGAACATCAAAGGTAATCATCTCCGGATTGTTACCTGAACCACGTGCAAATTGGCACAGGGTCAAGCAGATTACAGAACTAAACGCGTGGCTCAAAGAGTGGCGTGGGAAGAAGGGGTTTCGATTCTCGGGGCACCGGCATCAGTACTCGGGGAAGAGGGAGCTATTCCATTGGGATAGGCTTCACTTGAACTGGGCTGGTACCAGTGTCCTGGCCAATCGCATATCTAGGGCTGTGGACAGGGCTTTCAGCTAATGGTGGGGAGGGTTTGGGTAAAGGGAAATTTAGAAATCCAAAGAGATAGGTCAGGGCATCGGAGCAGGATAGTGATGTGGGTAACACTCAACAGAATGGAACAGGAAGGAACAGAGTTTAACAAAAATGGTACATTGGCAAATAAGATCATTGCAGGGAATAGAGGTAAAAGAATGAAATTAAAGTTCCTTTATCTGAATGCACGAAGCATCTGTAACAAGACAGATGAACTAATGGCACGAATAGAGATCTAAATGTTTTCGATCTAATTGCCATTACCGAGACATGGTTACAAAGAGATCAAGGTTGGAAAATAAATATTCCAGGGTACATTTCGGAGAGACAGACAGAATAGCAAACGAGGAGGGGTAGCCCTTTTTGTAAAGGATGGCATAAGGACATTAATAAGAAGGGATCTGGCCTCAGAAGATTATGAAGTAGAATCAGTTTGGGTGGAGATTAGGAATAGCAGGAGTCAGAGAACACTGGTGGGAGTAATTTACAGGCCCCCGAACAGTCTTTATATTATTGGGCAGAACATTAAATGGGAAATTATTGGAGCGTGTAAAAAAAGTAATGTATTAATTGTGGAGGGCTTTAATCTGCATATAGACTGGGACAATCAAATTGGCAACAGTGGTCCAGAAGATGAATTTGTAGAATGCTTTTGTGACAGTTTCTTGGAGCAATACATTGTAAAACCAACTAAGGATAAAGCTATCTTAGATCTCGTATTGTGTAATGAAGCAGGGTTAATCAGCAATGTCATAGTAGAAGATCCAGTGGGAAATAGTGATCAGAATACCATTGAATTTTGTGTTAAGTTTGAAAGTGACACATTTCAATCACAAACAAGAATGTTAAACTTAAGCAAAACCAATTCCAAAGGTATGAGGGGAGAACTGGCTAAGGTTAATTGGGTAAATAGACTGGAAGGTATGGCGGTAAATCAACAGTGGGAAACATTTAAACAAATCAAAGGGTTCAACAAAAATACATTCCATTCAGAAACAAAAACTCGTCCAGAAAGACCCATCCATCTGTGGCTCATTCAGGAAGTTAAGGAGATTATTAGACTAAAAGAAGAGGTTTACAATGTTGCAAAAAAATATTAGCAAGTCTGAGGATTGGAAGTGTTTTAGAAACCAGCAAAGGGCCACCAAAAAGTTGATAAAAAGGGAAAAAATACAATGAGAGTAAACTAGCCAGCAATATAAAAACAGATTGTAAGAGCTCTTATAAGTACATAAAAAGGAAGAAAGTAGCTAAACTAGATGTTGGTCCCTTAGAGACAGGAGAAATCATCATGGTGAATGAGGAAACGGCAGAGGCATTGAACAAATAGTTTTTGTCTGTGTTCACAGTAGCAGACACAAGTTCCATACCAAAAATAGGCAGTAACCTAGGGCTAAACAGAGTGAGGCAATTAAGGATATTGATATCAGTCAAGAAAAAGTATTGGAGAAACTGGAGGGACTAAAATCTGACAAGTCCCCGGGACCAGATGGCCTACATCCTAGGGTTCTAAAAGAGATAGCTGCAGAGATAGTGGTTGCACTGGCAATGATTTTTCAGAATTCCTTAGATTCAGGAATAGTCCCGTCAGATTGGAAGTTAGCAAATGTTGCATCACTTTTGAAGAAAGGAGGTAGAGAGAAAACAGGGAACTATAGGCCAGTTAGCCTAACATCAGTTGGTGGGAAGATGTTGGAAACTATTAAGGAAGTCTTAACATTGCACTTAGAAAAGCATAGTATGATTAGAACAAGTCAGCATGGTTTTACTAAAGGTAGATCCTGTTTGACAAATTTATTCGAGTTTTTTGAGGATGTAACTAGTAAGGTAGATAAAGGGGAATCAGTGGATGCAATATACCTGGATTTTCAAAAGGTATTCGATAAGGTGCCACATAAAAGATTAATAGGCAAGATAAGGGCTTATGCTTTTGGGGGTAATATATTAGCGTGGATAGAGGATTGGTTAACAGACTGGAAACAGAGAGTGAGCATAATTGGGACATTATCAAGTTGGCAGGCAGTGAATAGTGGGGTGCCGCAAGGATCAGTGCTGAGGCCTCAGCCAGCTAGTTACACTCCATATTAATGACTTGGATGAAGAGACAGAGAATAATGTATCTAAGTTTGCTAATGGTACAAAGCTCAGTGGAAAGGTAAGCTGTGGGGAGGATGTAGAGAGGCTGCAAAGAGATATAGACAGGTTAAGTGAGTGGGCAACATGATGGCAAATGGAGTATAATGTAGGGAAGTGTGAAGTTTTTCACTTTGGTCGTAAAAATAGAAAAGCAGAATATTTTTTTTAAGAAGTGTGAAACTGGTAAGTGTTGATCAGAGAGACTTGGGGGAACTCATACAAGGAATGCACAAAGTTAACTTGCAGGTGCAGCAGGCTATTAGGAAGGCAAATGGCATGTTGGCCTTTATTGCAAGGGGATTGGAGTATAGAAATAAATAAGTCTTACTAAAATTGTACAGGGCTTTGGTGAGACTGCACCTGGAATACTGTGCGCAGTTTTGGTCTCCAACTTTAAGAAAGGATATACTTAGACTGGAGGCAGGGCAGCGAAGATTTACTAAATTGGTCCCTGAGATGAGGGGGTTGTTCTATGATGAGAGACTGAGTAAATTGGGCCGATATTCTCTGGAGTTTAGAAGAATGAGAGGTGATCTAATTGAGACATACAAGATTCTGAAAGGGCCTGATAGGGTAGAAGCTGAGAGATTGTTCCCACTGATCAGGGAGTCTAGAACACGGGGACACAGTCTCAGGATAAGGGGTCAATCATTCAGGACTGAGATGAAGAGAAATTACTTCACTCAAAGGGTTGTGAACCTTTGGAATTCTCTCCCCCAGAGGGTTGTGGATGCTCCATCATCGAATACATTTAAGGCCGGGATAGATAGGTTTTTGGTCTTGCAGAGAATCAAGGGAAATGGAGAGCGGACAGGAAAGTGGAATTGAAGCCCAAGATTAGCCATGATCGTAATGAATGGAACAGCAGGCTTGATGGGCCATATGGTCGATTTCTGCTCCTATTTCTTGTGTTCTTGTGAACACTGTGGAAACTGGACTGGAAACAGGCTTCCAGTCAGGATTCAGTTCTGGACGTGATTAACAGCAGCAATAACAGCAGAATCCAATCCCTGCAGTCACTTGTGAACCTGGTGGTGAATAGCCTCTCCCTGGTGTGAACATCTCTGGTGTGTTAGCAGAGTCCTTTTACTTTTAAATCTCTTCTCACAGTCAGAATATTTTAACGGTCTCTCGTCAGTATGAACAAGTTGGTGTTGAGTGAGGTGGGATGCGTTTGTGAATCCCTTCCCAGAAATGGAGCAGGTGAACAGTCTGAGTGAATTCGCTCGTGTGTCAGAAGCTCAGATGAATCAGTGAATTCCTGACCACACTCAGTGCAGGTGAACGACCTTTCCCCAGTGTGAGTACATTGGTGTTTCTGCAGATCCTTTTTGCTTTTTAACTTCTCAAAGTCAGAACATTTGGAAGGTCTTTTATCAGTGTGAACAAGTTGGTGTGTCAGTAGGGTGGATGAATGAGTAAATCCCTTCCCACACTCAGTGGAGGTGAACGGCCTGTCCCTGGTGTGACTGCATTGGTGGTTCAGTAAATTCTTTGTGCATTTAAATCTCTTCTCACAGTAAGAACATTTAAAGGCTCTCTTATCATAGTGAACCTGCTGGTGTGCACAGAGCTTTGATAAAACATTAAATGCCTTTCCACATTCTAGACAGGTGAATGACCTCTCTCCAGTATGAACTTGATGTGCACAGAGGCTGGATGATTGAGTGAATCCCTTCCCACACATGGAGCAAGTGAACGGCCTCTCTCCAGTGTGAGTGCGTTGATGGTTCAGTAAATCCCTTTTAATTTTAAAACGCTTCTCACAGTAAAAACATTGAAAAGGTCTGTTATCAGAGTGAACAAGTTGGTGTCTCAGGAGGTGGGCTGACTGTGTGAATCCCTTCCCACACACGGAACAAGTGAATGGCCTCTCCCCAGTGTGAGTGCGTTGGTGTGCCAGTAGATACTTGGTGCTTTTAAAGCTCTTTTCACAGTCAGAACATTTAAATGGCTTCTTATCAGAGTGAACCCACTTGTGATGCCGGAGGGTTGATAAAGCATTAAATCCCTTCCCGCATTCAAGGCAGATAAACGGCCTCTCTCCAGTATGAACTCGCTGATGTGTATAGAGGGTGGATGACTGAGTGAAACCCTTCCCGCACACACAGCAGGTAAATGGCCTCTCCCCAGTGTGACTACGTCGATGGGTTTCCAGTTCAGACGGGTAATTGAATCCCTTCCCACAGTCCCCACATTTCCACAGTTTCTCCGTGATGCGGGTGTCCTTGTGCCTCTCCAGGTTGGACGATCAGTTGAAGCCTCATCCACACACAGAACACTTGTACAGTTTCCCCCCGCTGTGAATGGTGCAATGTTTTTTCAGGCTGTGTAACTGGTTAAGGCTCTTGCAACAGTCACTGCACTGGAACACTCTCACTCAGGTGTGTATGTATGTATCTCGGTGCTTTTCTCACACTGATGTTTGAAATCTTTTCCCACAGACAGAACAGAAAAACATTTCTCTTTCCACATTCAAAGGCTGATGATATTCAGATCCTGATGAATTGAGTGATTGACAAATCTTGACAGGATGTTTGGTTTGGTTTCTGCAAATCATCCCTTTCTAATACCCTGGAAAAGAGGTTTACTCATGATTACATTGGCCTTTTTTTTGTTGTATATTCATTCAGCCCAGCTAATCTGTGCTGGTGTTCATACCCGACATGCGTCTCCTCCCATTCCATCTACCTCATCTCAGCCTTTAAGAATATCTTTCTATTCCCTTTGCTGTGATCTTGTTTGGTTTAATTCTGAAAGCATCTGAGCCATTTGCCTCAACCACTTCCTGTGGTAGTGAGTTCCACATTCTACCCACTCTACGAGTAAAGAGATCGCTCCTGTTGGATTGATAACTAACTACCTTGTATTTATTGCCCCTAAGTTTGGATTCTCCCGCAACTGGAAACATTCTCTCCATATCTACCCTGTCCAACCCATTCATAATTTTAAAGATGTCTATCAGATCATCTCTGTCTTCTCTTTTCTAAAGAAAAATGGCCCACCCTATTCAATCTTTCTCAATAACTATAATTTATCAGTTTACAAAAGCCATCATTCAGTCTAGGATAGAATTCAGAAGAGACAAAGATTTCTCTTGGTTTGAGTTTTCTATGTGTAAATCCTCTCCTTTAACTCCTCTGTAAATGGAGTTCACAAAGCCATCACTGTCAGTCCATGATAGAAATTCACAGCACTTCCCTCATTATTGTAATTTCAGTTTTAGATGTGATTCTTTTACACCTTTTGATTACAGATATCATTATCATTCCAACCATCGTCAATTAAGTGAGAGAGGCTGTGATTCTCCTGATCACCTCCTCAACATTGACTCGTTTATTCTGTCTGATATAAACCAACCCCACACTCACTGACACCAATCTCCTCCTGTCTGATATAAACCAACCCCACAGTCACTGACACCATTCTCCTCCTGTCTGATATAAACCAACCCCACAGTCATTGGCAGGGGGATGGGAACCTGAGAGGGAGCTCAGATTGGACGGAATCAAACTTGTAATTTGTCAGGGGTGTGGGAAGCAGGAGGAAATATCAGAGAGGCATACCAAGGTGCACAAAATACTGACAGAGATAGCACTAGAGTAAGGAACACAGTTATTAGGTGGGGTCAGAGTAAGGGAGAAAGTAATAAAGTCTAAATCAGGGCTAATGTGCATGTATGTGAATGCATGGAGTGTGGTTAATAATACTGGTGAGGTACAGGCCATGTGGAAATATGATGTGGCTATAACAGAGACCTGGCTCAAAGAAGGGCCTCCCTGGGTGTTAAATGTTCCTGGATACAAGGTGTTCAGGAAAGATAGGAAAGGGAAAAAAGGTGGAGGGGTGGTGGTATTGATTCAGGAGAAAAAGGATGTCCCAGAGGGGTCGAGGGCAGAATCAATTTGGCTAGAGCTAAGGAACAAAAAAAGATTTGGTTACATTGCTTGGTGTTGGCTATAGGCCACCAGCTAGTGGGAAGGACATTCAAGAACTATTTTCAAGGAAATTACTGAGAAGTGCAAAATTTATTTGGTAGTTATAATGGAATTTATTTATCCAAACATAGACTGTTGTAGTAGTAGCGTAAAGGGCAGTGAGGGGCAAGAGTTCCTAGAGTGTGTTCAGTAAGATTTTCTACAGCAGTATGTTTCTAGTCCAGCAAGAAAGGAGGCACTGCTAGACCTGGTTCTTGGGAACGAGGTGGGCCAAGTGGATCAAGTGTCAGTAGGAGAGCATTTAGGGGACAGTGATCATTGTATCATAAGGTTTAGGCTGACTATGGAAAAATACAAAGAACAATCCAGAGTAAGAATAATTAACTGGGGGAAAGCCAACTTCAATGGGGTAAGAATGGAGCTGGAGCAAATAAATTGGAGTCAAATGTTGGCAGGAAAACAGTAGCTGAACAATGGGCTACCTTCAAAGAAGAGATAGTTCAGGCACAGTTAAGATATGTACCCTAAAAGGGGAAGGTAGGACAAACAATTCCAGAGCTCCTTGTATGACAAAAGAGGGAGAGATTGAGATAAAGAAGAAAAAGTGTGCTTATGACAGATGCCAGATAGAAAATACTATTGAGAACCAGGGACAGGATTAATCTCCAATTGGAGAGGCAGGGATAATCAAGGATAGTCAGCATGGCTTTGTCAGGGGGAGATCATGTCTAACAAGTTTGACTGAATTTTTCCAGGAGGTGACTAGGTGTGTAGGTGAGGGTAAAGCAGTTGATGTAGGCTTTTGATAAGGTCCCGCATGGAAGAATGGTTAAGAAGGTAAGAGCCCATGGGATCCAGGGCAATTTGGCAAATTGGATCCAAAATGGGCTCAGTGGCAGGAGGTAGAGGGTGATGGTCAAGGGTTGTTTTTGCGATTGGAAGCCTGTGACCAGTGGTGTACCACAGGGATCGGTGCTGGGACCCTTGCTGTTTGCAGTGTACATTCATGATTTAGACGTGAATATAAGAGGTATGACCAGTAAGTTCGCAGATAAATAAATGATAGGAAAATTGGTGGTCTCGTAAATAGTGAGGAGGAAAGCCTTCAATTACAGGACGATATAGATGGGCTGGTAAGATGGGCAGAGCAGTGGCAAATGGAATTTAATCCTGAGAAGTGTG
Source organism: Heterodontus francisci (assembly GCF_036365525.1). Classification (NCBI taxonomy): domain Eukaryota; kingdom Metazoa; phylum Chordata; class Chondrichthyes; order Heterodontiformes; family Heterodontidae; genus Heterodontus; species Heterodontus francisci. Next base: position 5,396,225 of record NC_090404.1, on the reverse strand, counting down.
AGGTGATGCATTTAGGGAGGACTAACATGGCAAGGGAATATACAATGGATGGTACGACCCTAGGAAGTACGAGAGTCAGAGGGACCTTGGTGTACTTGTCCACAGATCACTGAAGGCAGCAGCACAGGTAGATAAGGTGGTTAGGAAGACATATGGGATACTTGCCTTTATTAGCTGAGGCACAGAATATAAGAGCAGGAAAGTTATGATGGAGCTGTATAAAACGCTAGTTATGCCACAGCTGGAGTACTGTGTACAGTTCTGGGCACCACACTATAGGAAGGATGTGATTATACTGGAGAGGGTACAGAGGAGATTCACAAGGATGTTGCCTGGGCTGGAGCATTTCAGCTATGAAGAGAGAAGGGTTCTTTTCCTTAGTGCAGAGAAGGCTGAGGGGGGAGCTGATTGAGGTATACAAAATTATGAGGGGCATAGATAGGAAGAATCTTTCTCCCTTAGTGGAGGTGTCAGTAACCAGGGTGCAAAGATTTAAGGTAAGGTGCAGGAGGTTTGGAGGGGATTTGAGGAAAAAAATTTCACCCAGCGGGTGGTTGGAATCTGGAACACACTGCCTTAAGGGGTGGTAGAGGTAGGAACCCTCACAACATTTAAGAAGTATTTAGATGAGCACTTGAAACGCCGTAGCATGCAAGGCTATGGGCCAAGAGCTGGAAAATGGGATTAGAATAGATAGGCGCTTGATGGCTGGCACGGACACGATGGGTCCAGAGGGGAAGTGAAAAAGCAAATAAGAGAAGCAAAGTGAGTGCATGAAAAGAGACCGGCAGCTAACATTAAAAGGAATCCCAAAGTTTTCTATAGACAAATAAATAGTAAAAAGGTGGTAAAAGGAGGGGTGGGGCTGATTAGGGACCAGAAAGGGGATTTGTGCATGGAGGCAGAGGGCATAGCTGAGGTATTAAATGAATACTTTGCATTTGTCTTTACCAAGGAAGAAGACGCAACCCAGGCAATGATGAAAGAGGAGATAATTCAGAAACTAGAAGGGTTTAAAGTTGATAAAAAGGACATATTAGATAGGCTGTACTTAAAAGTGGATAAAGCACTAGGATCAGATGAGATGTATCCAATGATACGGAGGGAAGTGAGCGTGGAAATCGCAGAGGCATTGGCCATAATTTTTCAGTCTTCCTTTGACTCGGTGGTGGTGCAAACGTTACACCCTTGTTCAAAAAAAGGGTGTAAAGATAAGCCCAGCAACTACAGGCCAGTCAGTTTAACTTCGGTGGTGGGGAAACTTCCACAAGAAATAATTTGTAACAAAATTAATAGTCACATGGACAAATGCGAGTTAATTAAGGAAAGCCCAGCATGGATTTTGTAAGGGAAAATCATGTTTAACTATCTTGGAGTTTTTTTGAGGTAACAGAGAGGGTTGTTGAGCGCAATGCTGTTAATGTGATGTACATAGACTTTCAAAAGGCGTTTGATACAGTGCCACACATCAGACTTGTGAGCAAGGTTATAGCCCATGGAATAAAAGGGACAGTCGCAACATGTATATGGAATTGGCTGAGTAACAGGAAACAAACAATAGGGGCTAATGGATGTTTTGGGCTGGAGATTTGTAGTGGAGTTTCTCAGGGGTCAGTGTTGGGACCCTTGCTTTTCCTGATATATATTAGTGGCCCAAACCTTGGTGTACAGGGCAGTTTCAAAATTTGCAGATGATACGAAAATTGGAAGCATTGTGAACTGTGAGGAGGATAGTGTAGAACTTCAACAGGACATAGACAAGTTGATGGAATGGGCAGACAGGTGGCAGATGAAGTTCAATGCAGAGAAATATGAAGTGATTCATTTTGATAAGAACATGGCGAGACAATATAAAATAAAGGGTACAATTCTAAAGTGGGTGCAGGAGCAGAGGGACCTAGGTGCATAAGTCATTGAAGGTGGCAGGACAGGTTGAGAGAGCATACAGTATCCTGGGCTTTATTAATAGGAACATAGAGTACAAGAACAAGGAAGTTACGTTGAACATGGATAAGGCACTCGTTCGGCCTCAGCTGGAATATTGCATCCAGTTCTGGGCACTGCACTTTAGGAAAGACGTGAGAGCATTGGAGAGGGTACAGAAAACATTCACAAGAATGTTTCCAGGGATGAGAAACTTCAGTTATGAAGATAGTCCCAACCTTTCCAGTCTGTTTTCCTTGAACAAAGAACAGTACAGCACAGGAACAGGCCATTCGACCCTCCAAGCCTGCGCCGATCTTGATGCCTGCTGAAACTAACACCTTCTGCACTTCCGGGGCCCATATCCCTCTATTCCAGTCCTATTCATATATTTGTCAAGATGTCTCTTAAACGTCGCTATCGTATCTGCTTCCACCACCTCCCCTGGCAGCAAGTTCCAGGCACTCTCCACCCTCTGTGTAAAAAAACTTGCCTCGCACATCCCCTCTAAACTTTGCCCCTCGCACCTTAAACCTATGTCCCCTAGTAACTGACTCTTCCACCCTGGGAAAAAGCTTCTGACTATCTACTCTGTCAATGCCGCTCATAACTTTGTAAACCTCTCTCATTTCGCCCCTCCACCTCTGTCGTTCCAGTGAAAACAATCCTGGTTTTTCCAACCTCTCCTCATAGCTAATGCCCTCCAGACCAGGCAACATCCTGGTAAACCTCCTCTGTACCCTCTCCAAAGCCTCCACATCCTTCTGGTAGTCTGGCGACCAGAATTGCACGCAATATTCTAAGTGTGGCCTAACTAAGGTTCTGTACAGCTGCAGCATGACTTGCCAATTTTTATACTCCATGCCCCGACCAATGAAGGCAAGCATGCCGAATGCCTTCTTGACTACCTTATCCACCTGCGTTGCCACTTTGTGACCTGTGGACCAGTATGCCCAGATCTCTCTGCCTGTCAATACTCCTAAGGGTTCTGCCATTTACTGTATACCTCCCACCTGCATTAGACCTTCCAAAATGCTTTACCTCACATTTGTCTGGATTAAACTCCATCTGCCATTTCTCCGCCCAAGTCTCCAACCGATCTATATCCTGCTGTATCCTCTGACAATCCTCATCATTATCCGCAACTCCACCAACCTTTGTGTCGTCCACAAACTTACTAATCAGACCAGCTACATTTTCCTCCAAATCATTTATATATACACTACAAACAGCAAAGGTCCCAGCACTGATTCCTGCGGAACACCACTAGTCACAGCCCTCCATTCAGAAAAGCACCCTTCCACTGCTACCCTCTGTCTTCTATGACCGAGCCAGTTCTGTATCCATCTTGCCAGCTCACGTCTGATCCCGTGTGACTTCACCTTTTGCACCAGTCTGCCATGTGGGACCTTGTCAAAGGCTTTACTAAAGTCCATATAGACAACATCCACCGCCCTTCCCTCATCAATCATCTTCTCTTAGAGAAGAGAAGGCTCAGAGCTGATTTGATAGAGGTATTCAAAATCATGAGGGGTCCGGACTGAGTAGACAGAGAAACTGTTCCCACTCATGAAAGGATCGAGAACGAGAGAGCACAGATTGAAAGTACTTGGTAAAAGAAGCAAAAAAGTGACACGAGGAAAAACTTTCACACAGCAAATGATTAAGGTCTGGAATGCACTGCCTGAGAGTGCAGGTTAAACTGAAGCATTCAAAAGGGAATTAGACAATTATATGAAAAGGAAGAATATGCAGGGTTCTGCGGAGAAGGTGGGGAAACGGAACCGAGTGAATTGCTCTTTCAGAAAGTCGGTGCGGACACAGTGTGCCGAATGGCCCCTTTCCGCACTGTAACAATTCTGTGATTCTGAATCTCCTCCGTCTGATATAAACCAATCCTACAGGCCCAGAAATATTAAAGTGAGCCAGTTACTTCGATTGGATTGCTGTACCTGATGGGAGGGTCAATATTTGTGGACTCTTGATTCGCCATCAATTCTCATTCCTCTTCTTTCTGGTGGATAATGGAGGTGCCACTGTGAATAATGTGCAAGTCAGCAGAATCAACTCCGAACTTGCTGGTGTGTCAACAGCTGGGATAACTAAGTGAATCTCTTCCTACAAAGGAGGTGAATGGCTTCTCCCTAGTCTGAACTCATTGGTGTACCAGCAGCTCAGATGTGTCATTTCCACAGACACGACAGATGAAAGGTCTCTCCCCAGTGTGAAATTGCTGGTGTCTCAACAGAGCAGTTGACTGAATCCCTTTCCACACAAGGACCAGGTGAATGTCTTCTCCCCAGTGTGACTGTGTGATGAATTTCCAGCAGGAATGGGTAATTAAATCCCCACATTTACATGGTTTCTCTGTGGTTCTGGTATCCTTGTCTCTCTCCAGATTGTGCGATCAGTTTAAGTCTCGCTCAGGCACAGAACACAGAACTTTTTTTTCCCCTATGCTGTGTTAATACAAAGATTTTTTTCAGGCTGTGTATCTGCTTAAAACATTTCTCCTTCCATATTCAAAGGCCGATGATATTCAGGTCCTATCTTGGCATGATATTTAGTTCGAGTTTCCCATTCTGAAATCCTCCCCTTCTAATACCCTATAAAAGGAGTTTACAAAAGTCATCAGTACAGGATAGAAATTCAGAACAGACAATTCTAGTTTCTGCGGAACATTTTTTTCTCTCTTATTCCCCCAAAGCTTTAAATCCCTGTCCCACCCACTCTTCCTCTTCCCTGTGCTGAAATCCAAACCCATCTCTTTTCCTGCACTGCCAGTTTTCTCCCTTCGTCTATTCTGGCTGGGTTCAGTTCTCCAGCCCCCAATGTGTAGAGGGAAAATCAAATCAATGCGTCAATGATTTTTTCTCCTGGATACTGGGAGCCTGAAGCCCCGCCCACTGTGTCGTCACCAAGATCACAACGCATGCGCTCTGCTCCGCTCAATCACGATGATGGTTTTTCGATAAATGGGCCTGCTCCCGAGAAAAAGCCCCGAACTGGAGACGCGGGACCTGGAGGTTCTTATTCTGGGCTTGCGACCTACTCCAGGTGTTACTGAAGCCTCCCCTCCTCATCCATTCCTCACCTGCGCCCCGCCGACTCTCACCCGCTGCAAAAGCGACTCCAGCACTCGCACAGCTCCGATCAAAGTGCTGCTACGCATGCTCTAGATATCGTCCAGCATCGCGCCTGCGCACTGGGCTCGTCTTGTGAACAGGGCAAGTTCCTCAGGGAAAGGTTCCGAGACTTCGGCCATCTTTGTAAAGAAGACAAGTAAGCCGACAGTAAAATGAAAATATACCTGCATAATATTTGCCCAAGAAGGACTACAAAATGAGGTTCACACCAGCTGGGAAAGGATAAAGACAATTTTGTTAGTAGAAAATAAGTAATATTGTCAAACGTCTTACAGGACATGGTAAACATCTTTCTGTGGGGCAATGCAGCTTCATTTCGCCCGGCTAAACGTCCGTTGGAGCAGACTTGCCCCGAACAAAGACAGCGACGATGGGGGCGGGGTTTGCAAATCTGAGGACGTCTGACGTTTCAGCCCCAACCGCAGCCAGTGCGCATGTCGGGGGGGCGAGCGGGGGATTTGTTTCCGCATCGAGAAATTCGAGCGGGAAACGGTTTAACGGTCGCCGGCGTTGCCATGGCTGCGGGGGCGGGGCTTGGTAATGGTGCGCGCCGGCACAGGTGGGCCCTCGAGCTGAGCAGCAGCAGCAGGTGAGCGGCCAGGAGCAAGGCCGCGGAGAGAGCCTGGGGCTCGAGTGGGATGCGACAGCCGGCAGTCCCCTGGTTGGCCTCTCTCCTGGGGAGGACAGCACTCTGACTGGGGCCACCTGAAACACTGGGGTTTTAATCTCCGCCTTTGAGGCGGAGGCAATGGGTGTGAGAAAACCTGGTTGATAATTACTGAGTTTGGATGGGTTTTGGTGTCTCCAGTGGGTGGGCTTCAGATTTTCCACCAGTCCCTTTGAGGAAAGGACTGGCTGCAAGTTTTTACTAATTCATTCTTGGGATGTGGGCATCGCTGGTAAAGCTGGTATTTATTATCCTGTCCCGAGTCGCCTCTTGAGAAGGTGCTGGTGGTGGGCGGCCGCCTCCTTGAACCGGTTTCACACGACTGAGTGGCTCGTTCGGCCACTTCAGGGGCAGTTAATAGTCAATCATGTTAATATAAGACTTCAGTCACATATACAGGCCCAGAATGGGTAAGGACAGCAGGTTTCCATCTCACGAGGGACATTAAAAACAACTTTTTTTTATTTGTTCCATGGGATATGGGCGTCGCTGGCTCAGCCAGGATTTATTACCCATCCCTACTTGCCGATGAGAAGGTGGTGGTGAGCTGCCTTCTTGAACCACTGCAGTCCATGTGGTGCAGGTACACCCACAGTGCTATGAGGGATGGAGTTCCAGGATTTTGACCCAAAGGCGATATAGTTCCAAGTCTAGAAGGCGTATGGTTTGGAGGGAAACTTGCAGGTGTTAGTGTTCCCATCTGCTGGCCTTGTCCTTCTAGATGGTAGAAGTCATGGGTTTGGAAGGTGCTGTCGAAGGAGCCTTGGTGAGTTGCTGCAGTGCATCTGGTAGATGGTAGACTCTGGTGCCACTGTGCGTCAGTGGTGGAGGGTGTGAATGTTGAAGGTGGTGCATGGGGTGCCAATCAAGTGGGTGTTGAGCTTCTTGAGTGTTTAGTTTTTTAGTTTAGTTTAGAGATACAGCACTGAAACGGGCCCTTCGGCCCACCGAGTCTGTGCCGACCATCAACCACCCATTTATACTAATCCTACACTAATCCCATATTCCCACCACATCCCCACCTCCCTATATTTCCCTACCACCTACTTATACTAGTGGCAATTTATAATGGCCAATTTACCTACCAACCTGCAAGTCTTTTGGCTTGTGGGAGGAAACCGGAGCATCTGGAGAAAACCCATGCAGACACGGAGAACTTGCAAACTCCACACAGGCAGTACCCAGAATTGAACCCGGGTCGCTGGAGCTGTGAGGCTGCGGTGCTAACCACTGCGCCACAATGTTAGAGCTGCACCCATCCAGGCAGGTGGAGAGTATTCCATCACACTCCTGACTTGTACTTTCTAGATGGTGGACAGGCTTTGGGGAGTCAGGAAGTGAGTTACTCACCACAGGAGTTTTAGCCTCTGACCTGCTCTTGTAACCACAGTATTTATATGGCAACTCCAGTTCAGTTTCTGGTCAATTGTAACCCCCAGGGTGTTGATCATAGTGCCATTGAATGTCAAGGGGAGATGGTTAGATTCTCTCTTGTTGGAGATGGTCATTGCCTGGCACTTACGTGGCACAAATGTTACTTGCCACTTATCAGCCCAAGCCTGGATATTGTCCAGCTCTTGCTGCATTTCTGTACGGACTGCTTCAGTATCTGAGGAGTCGTAATTGGTGCTGAACATGTGCAATCATCAGCGCACATCCCCACTTTTAACCTTATGATGGAGGGAATGTCATTGGTGAAGCAGCTGAAGATGGTTAGGCCTAGGACACTATGCTGAGGAACTCCTGCAGTGATGTCCTGGGACTGAGATGATTGACCTCCAAAATCCACAACCATCTTCCTTTGCGCTTGGTACGACTCCAACCAGCAGAGTGTTTTCCACCTGATTCCCATTGACTCGTTTTGCTAGGGCTCCTTGATGACATACTCAGTAAAATGCTGCCTTGATGTCAAAGGCAGTCACTCTCAGCTCACCTCTTGAATTCAACTCTTTAGTCCATGTTTGAACCAAGGCTGTAATGAGGTCAGGAGCTGAATGGCCCTGATAGAACCCACACTGAGTGTCAGGGAGCTGCTTATTGCTAAGCAAGTGCCACTTGATAGCACAGTCAACGACACCTGAAGATTGAAAATAGACTGATGGGCCAGTAATTGGCTGGGTTGGATTTGTCCTATTTGGACTTCTCCTGCTTTTGTGTACAGGACATACCTGGGCAATTGTCCACATTGCCAGGTAGATGCCAGTGTTGTAGCTGTATTGGAACAGTTTGGCTGGGGGCATGACAGATTCAGGAGCACAGGTCTTCAGTACTATTGCCAGAATGTTATCAGGGCCCATAGCCTTTGTAGTCTTTTCTTGATGTGATGTGGAGTGAATCGGATTGGCTGAAGACTGGCATCTGTTATGCTGGGGAATTCAGGAGGAGGCCGAGCTGGATTACCCACTTGGCACCTCTGGCTGAAGATTGTTGCAAATGCTTCAGACTTTTGCACGGATGTGCTGAGCTCTCCCATCATTGAGGATAGGGATATTTGTGGAGCCACCTTCTCCAGTTAGTTGTTTAATTGTCCACCACCATTCACGACTGGACGTAGCAGGACTGCAGAGCTTAGATCTGATCCGTTGGTTATGGGATCATTTAGCTTTGTCTATCGCATGCTGATTACGCTGTTTGGCATGCAGGTAATCCTGGGTTGTAGCTTCACCAGGTTGCCACCTCATTTTGAGGTATCCCTGGTGCTGCTCCTGGCATGCCATTCTTCATTTAGCCCGGGTCGGTCCCCAGCTCAATGGTAATGGTAGAGTGGGGGATATGCCGGGCCATGAGGTTCCCTGTTTTATCTGAGTCAGCCTTACCTTGCAGGTTCAGTCCACAGGCTCCACCAGTAAATGCACTGTCGCTGTCCATCAGCTATTGCAAACTCCATCGAAAATGAACTTGTGCAATAATATCCTGAGCCTTAATTTTTATTAACAAGGCTCCTGTCCAACACCTTATCTACACGTTTCCTTTCTCACTACACTGTGTTAATCCCCCAAGTTTTTAGCTGCTGTTTGCAATAGCTGATGGACAGTGACAGTGCATTTACTGCCGTGGCCCAGTGCGTATGCGCACTGTCACTTTGCTCAGCTGTGCGAGTGCTGGAGACGATTTTGCAGCGGGTGAGAGTCGACGGGGTGCAGGGGAGGAATGAAGCCGGCCAATGGGCAGGGAGACTTCAGAAACACCTGGTGTTTACCGCAAGCCCCGAATAAGAACCTCGAGGTCCCGCGTTTGCAGCTCCGGGGCTTTTTTTTTTCCTTGGAAGAGGCCCCGGTTAATGGCCGCCATCTTGGTGACGACACCGAATGTGGGCGGGGCTTCATGGTCCCGTGACCAGGAGAGATCATTGATTTGATTCTCATTCTGCAACACGGGATGGAGAACTGAACCCAACCAGAATAGAGGGAGAAAACTGGCTGTAGAGGAAAGAGATGGTGCGATGGGTTTGGATTTCAGTACAGGGATGAGGGAGAGTGCGTGGGACGGGGATTTAAAGCTTTAGGGGAACAAGAGAGGAAAAAATGTTCCATGGAAACGAGAATTGTCTTCTGAATTTCCATGCAGTAATGACCATGATGATTTTTATAAAAATCCTTTTCCAGGCTTTAGAAGGCGAGGATTTGCTGACATTGATTTTATTCTCACTCTGCGCACAGGGGGTTTCTCACCATCTCTCCTGAAGGTGCTGGGAAGTACTGGGGTTACTGTTTACATCCCACTGAATTGTAACTGAAATTGTCTGAAATTGTTGAACTCAGTGTTGAGTCCGGAAGACTGAAGTGTCAAATTGAAAGATGCTGTTCCGAGAGCTTCATTAGAACAGTGTAGGAGGCCAAAGATAGAGAGGGCAGAGTGGGAGGGGAACAGAGAATTCAGATGACAGGCAACCAGAAGCTCAGGGTCATGCTTGCGAACTGAATGGAAGTGTTCCATAAAGCCATCTCCGAATCTATTTTTGGTCTCGCCAGTGTAGAGGAGGCCGCATCGTGGGCAGTGAATACAGTATACTTAATTGAAAGAATTACAAGTAAATCACTTTTTGACCTTAAGGCAGGCGTTTATGGTTTTGCACAATGAGAAGGGAGGAGTTAAAAGGCAGGTGTTGCATCTCCCGTGCTTGGATGGGGAGGGGGTGTTGGATGTGATAGAGGTTTGGACCAGGGTGTCACAGAGGGAACAGTCCTAGCAGAATGTTGAAAGGGGAGGGGAAAATGTGATTGGTGGTTGCATTGTACTGGACGTGGGGGAAATGGTAGAGGATGATGTGTTGAATGTGAAGGCTGGAAGGTGAAGACAAGGGGATCCCTATAGTGCTTCTGGGAGAGGGGAAGGGGTAAGAGCAAAAGTGCGGGAAATGGAATGGAACAGGAAGGGAGAGGCTGGAGGGAGCGGGTAGATAAACCCTGTGGCAATGCGGGTGTCACACACACCGAGGGCAGTCCCAGGCCCCAGTATAAAACAGGGAACATTATCTAATTTACAAACACCAGGTGTAAGTGTCAAACTCCAGATCTGTGTTTGCACTGGGCTTCTCCCAGTGACGGGCCCGGGTTAATGGCTGCTATATTTATAGGAGAAAATGTGCAGCAGGGCACTTGTGAAACCATTTTATGCCAGGAAGCGGGAGGAGAGAATGTTGTGAATTTCTATCCTGGACTGATAGTGATCACAGAATTGTTACAGTGATGGAGGTGGCCATTCAGCCCATCGTGTCTGCACCAGCTCTGTGCAAGAGCAACTCCCTCAGTTCCATTCCCCTGCCTTCCCCCCCCCCCCATAACCCTGCACATTCTTCCTTTTCATATAACTGTCTAACTGTCTAATTCCCTCTTGAATGCTTCAATTGAACCTGCCTCCACGATGTTTTCAGGCAGAGCATTCCAGACCTTAACCACTCGCCTGAAAAAGGTTTTCCTCATGTCACTTTTGCTTCTCTTACCAAATACTTTAAACCTTGGCTTTTGTAAACTCCTTTTACATGGGGTTAAGGGGAGGATTTACACACAGGAAACACAAACCAAACATCACGTCAAGATCAGACAGTGACTCGATTCATCAGGACCTGAATATCATCATCCTTTGAATGTGGAGGGAGAAATGTTTGTCTGTTCTGTCTGTGGGGAAAAGATTTCAAACATCAATGTGACTGGAAAAGCCCCGAGACACCCGAGTGAAAGTGTTCCAATGCACTGACTGTGAAAGAGTTTTAACCAGTTCCACAGCCAGAAAAAACATTGCACCATTCACAACAGGAAGAAACTGTACACGTGTTTGTGTGTGGATGAGGTTTGAATTGATCATTCAACCTGGAGAGACAAAAGGACATTCGTGCCATGGAGAAACCATGGAAATGTGGGGACTGTGGGAAGAGTTTCAAATGCCCATCCGAACTGGAAACTCATCGACGCAGTCACACTGGGGAGAGGCCGTTCATCTGCTCCATGTGTGGGAAGGGATTCATTCAGTCATCCACCCTGGTGACTCATCAGCGAGTTCACTCTGATAACAAACCTTTTAAATGTTCTGACTGTGAGAAGAACTTTAAAAGGAGAAAGGATCTGGTGAGACACCAACGCACTCACACTGGCGAGAAGCCGTTCACCTGCTCTGTCTGTGGGAAGGGATTCACTCAGTCAGGCAACCTGCTGACTCACCAGCGAGTTCACAAGGGGGAGAGGCCATTCACCTGCTACATTTGTGGGAAGGGATTCACTCAGCCAACGGCTCTGCTGACACATCAACTTGTTCACACTGAGATGAAACCGTTTAAATGTTCTGACTGTGAGAACAGCTTTAAAAGCTCAACAGATCTACTGAAACACCAGCGCACTCACACTGGGGAGAGGCCATTCAGCTGCTCCATGTGTGGGAAGGGATTCACTCATTCATCCACCCTGCTGATACACCAGCGGGTTCACAATGGGGAGAGGCCATTCACCTGCTCCGTGTGTGGGAAGGGATTCACTAAGTCATCCAACCTGCTGACACACCAGCGAGGTCACAAATGACTGCAAGGATTGGATTCTGCTGTTATTTCGTCTGTTAATCACATCCAGAACTGGCCATGTTCATTAGGACGATTGCCATTTGTTTCTGCTGAAGTTAATAACTCTATAACTTGGCTGGATAAATATTGTATAAATAAGCTTTGTTTCCAACACACTGTGTTTCAAGTATTTGTTTTCTCCAGGATAAGAAGAGACTAATTGAAATGCTGCTGTTGACTGTTCCATTTTTGGGCCTTTTCTCCTTTACTAAACAAAGACTTGTATTTTTGTAGCTCCTTTCATAACACCAGGACGTCACAAAACACTCTACAGCCAACAAAGTTCTTTTAAATAGCAGCCAATATTGTAAAGTAGGAAATGAGGCAGCTAATTTGCGCACAGCAAGCTCCCACGGACAGCAACGTGATAATGCCCAGATAATCTGTTTTTGTGATGTTAATTGATTGATAACTATTGGCCAAGACTCTGGGGAGAATTGCCCTGCTCTTCAAAATAGCTTCTGTTCCAGACAGGTGGTAAGGGGTGTGGGTGGTTTTTACAGTTCACCTCCCAACTGACTGCAATCGTATTTTGTTAAAATTTAGTCCCCGAGTGTCTTTAGGGTCAAATAAACAGACAAGTGACAGGTTTTCTCCTAGGTAAAAATAATCACTATTTTCAAACAGATCCTGAAACGATTGCAACCGCACTTTCATACACATTCACCTACACATACATATGCAAGAATAGAAAGATAGAGAGAAAGGTTAAGAGTTAGTTTAAAGTCCCAAATGAGGTAAGTGTTCATGGTTTACAGAAGATCATTGAGCCTTCTTGGGTAGAAAAGTCTTTCTTAAAAAATTGCAGGCCCTAATATTTGCAGTCTTGAACTTGCCGAGTTATTGTCGAGGTCTAGTGATTGTAACAAGGCCCAAAGCTAGTGGTGTGGAGTTTGTTACCGTTACAGATGGTTAGTCTGAAAGTCACTTTGTGATGTCTCGGCTGTGGTGGCTGTTCTTGGTCTTGCCTAAAATAAAAACAGAAAGTGCTGGAAAACTCAGCAGGTCTGACAGCATCTGTGGAGAGAGAAGCAGAGTTAACGTTTCAGGTCAGTGACCTTTTCACCAAAAGTGGCAATGGTTTGAAATATAATGGGTTTTGAGCAAATGAAGTGGTGGGAGAAAGAAGATCAAAGGGGAAGGTATGTGATAGGGAAGAAGGCAGGAGAGATTAAATGACAAAGATGTCATGGATCAAAGACAAAGGGAGTCCTAATAGTTGTGGTGAAAGACAAAGCATTAATCCAGAGAGAGTGTTAATGGCAGAACAGTGAACAGCTCTGTCCAAAAGCAGAAACATGAAAATCTAAGTTTAAGACAGGCACATGTTTTTAAAAATAATAAAATAAAGTAATATTTTGAAAAAGCCAGTCATGCTCTGAAATTGTTGAACTCAGTGCTAAGTCCAGAAGGCAGATGAGAAGCTGTTTCTCGAGCTTGCATTGATGTTCACTGGAACACTGCAGCAAGCCAAGGACAGAAATGTGGGTATGAGAGCATGGTGGGTGAATTGAAATGGCAAGGAACGAGAAGCTCAGGGTCATGCTATTGGACTGAGTGGAAGTGTTCCGCAAAGTGGTCACCCAATCTGCATTTGGTCTCCCTAATGTAGACGCGACCACATTGTGAGCAGTGAATACAGTATACTAAATTGAAGGAAGTACAAGTAAATTGCTGCATCACCTGGAAGGAGTGTTTGGAGCCTTGGATAGTGAGGAGAGAGGAGGTAAAAGGGCAGATATTACACCTCCTGCGATTGTGTGGGAAGGGGACGAGGTGCGGGGGGTGATGGGAGTGTACCAGGGTGTCGCGGAGGGAGCGATCCCTTCGGAATGCTGACAGGGGAGGGGAAGGGAAGATGTGTTTGGCAGTGCCATCACACTGGAGGTGGCAGAAATGGTGGAGGATGATCCATTGGCTGTGAAGACCAGTGGGGTGGTAAGTGAGGACAAGGGGAACCCTGTCGAGGTTCTGGGAGGGAGGGGAAGGGGTGAGGGCTGAAGTGTGGGAAATGGGTTAGACACGGTTGGAGGACCTGTCAGCCATAGATGGGAGGGGAACCCTTGATTGAGGAAAAAAGGGAGACATATCAGAAGCGCTGTTGTGGAAGGTTGAATCATCAGAACAGATGCGTTGGAGATGTAGAAACTGGGAGAATGGCATGGAGTCCTTACAAGAGGCAGGCTGTGAGGAAGTGTAGTCAAGGCAGCTATGGGAGTCGGTGGGCTTATAATGAATATTAGTGGACAGCCTATCTCCAGAGATGGAGAAGAGAAGTCAGGGAAGGGAAGTGTCGGACATGGACCATGTAAAGGTGAGAGAAGGGTGGAAATTGGAAGTTGAAGTTTTCCAGTTCTGGGCAGGAGCAGGAAACTGCACCAACACAGTCATCAATGTACCGGAAAAAGAGTTGGCGGAGGGGGCCTGAGCAGGACTGGAACAAGGAATGTCCAACATACCCCACAAAAAGACAGGCAGAACTACGACCCATGAGGGTACCCATAGCAACATCTTTTACTTGAAGGAAGTGAGTGGAGTTGAAGGAGAAGTTGTTCAATGTAAAAACTCAGCCAGGCGTAGAAGCCTGCTCAGGTCCAAAAAACAGAACCCGACCGAACCACAGCGGACCTGAGCCTGGCCCGAGTTTCTCTGATTTCACTCCGACCTTACCTGAACCTACCCTGACCCGACCATCCGTTTACTTAGCTTCCTGACACCGAACCTGCAAAAAGCTGCAGCGCATCCGTGATGATGTCATAGTGACGTCACTCGCTCACTGCGCAGACTCCGTTTCGTCCCAGACACCCAGCTCAAGTAAGTTTTTTAATTTCAATACTTACCAGCAGAGCACTTACCGAGTGTGTCCGGCCCGACCCGACCCAACCCGAACCCGACACATGTCGTCAGATCCCTTCGGGTCGGGTAGCAGGCCTGTAGCCAGACGAAGGAGGGTGGTGGTGGATGGGGACTGTTTGGGCCTCTGATCAAGGGTGAAATGGAGAGTCCTCAGACCGTCCTGACGGGGGATAGAAGTGTAGACAGATTGGACATCCATGGTGAAGAGGAGGCTGTTAGGGCCAGGAAACTGGAAATTGTCAAAATGACGTCGGACATCAGAGGAGTCACGGATTTAGGTTGGGAAGAGATTGGACCAGGGGAGAAAAGATAGTCAAGGTAGGAAGAAATAAGTTCAATGGACAGGAACAGGCTGAAACAATGGGTCTGCCGGGACAGTCCTGTTTGTGGATTTTGGGAAGGAGGTAGAAGCAGGCTGTCGGGTTTGCGGGACTATGAGGTTGGAAGCTTTAGAGGGAAGATCTCCAGAGGAGATCAGGTCAGTGACAATCCTGTTGGCAGTAGCTCGATGTTCAGTGGTGGGGTCATGGTCCATGGGGAAGTGGGAAGAAGTGTCTGAGAGTTAACACTGAGCCTCTGCAAGGTAGAGGTCGGTACACCAGACAACAACAGCACCACCCTTGTCTGCAGGTTTGATGACAATGTCGGGGTAAGACCTGAGAGAACAGAGTGCGGCAAGTTCAGAGGGAGGCAGGTTAGACTGAATGAGGGGAGCAGAGAAATTGACACGGCCGATATCTCGCCAACAATTTTCAATAAAAAGATCAAGAGCGGGTTCAGAGACAACATGTTCCCACAAAGAAATAGGGTGGGATGGCCAAATCGAGAAACCCATAGACTGTCTTCACAAAAGAGGGGGAACGATCCAGATATTGTAGTTAAGAAAGAGTGTAATGAATAAAAAAACTTTTTATGATTCCATAAAAGGTGTATTTTATTTGTTTGTGGAATATGGGCATCGCTGGCTAGTTGTTAAGTAACGCAAGCTCCAGCAGCTGATGGGGACTAATGCCCCTCCAGATCCTTCTTCCCCTTCAATTGCGCACTTGGCATGACATTGAGCTCTTCTTCCATCGCCTTCGGCTCTATGCTCACTTCTTTGACCAGGATTCCTCCCCCCGATCAGCAGACCCATTCACTCACCTCCAGCATTCTCCCTCCACCTGGACCCCTCCCTCTGGCCTCTTACCCGCTCTTGATCTTTTCATCGAGAACTGTCGGCGAGACATCGGCCATCTCAATTTCTCTGCTCCCCTCACTCACCCTACCCTGTCTCCCTCTGAACTTGCTGCACTCTGTTCTCTCAGGTCTAACCCCGATATTATCATCAAACCTGCAGACAAGGGGGGTGCTGTTGTTGTCTAGCGTACCGACCTCTACCTTGCAGAAGCTCAGCACCAACTCTCAGACACTGCTTCCTATCTCCCCCTGGACCATGACCCCCACCACCAAACATCAAGTTACTGTCCACAAGACTACCCCTCCTCTGGAAATCTTCCCTGTACGGCTTCCAACCTCATAGTCCCACAACCCAGGACAGCCCGCTTCTACCTCCTTTCTAAAATCTACAAACAGGACTGTCCCAGCAGACCCATCATTTCAGCCTGTTCCTGCCCCACTGAACTTATTTCTTCCTATCTTGACTATCTTTTCTCCGCTGGTCCAGTCTCTTGCCACCTACATGCGTGACTCTTCTGACACCCTACGTCATTTTGACAATTTCCAGTTTCCTGGCCCTAACTGCCTCCTCTTCACTATGGACGTCCAGTCTCTCCACACCTCCATCCCCCAACAGGATGGTTTGAGGGCTCTCCACTTCTTCCTTGAACATAGACACAACCAGTTCCGATCCACCACCACCACCTGGCTGAACTTGTTCTCACATTGAACAACTTCTCATTCAACTCCACTCACTTCCTCCAAGTAAAAGGTGTTGCTATGGGTACCCACATGGGTCCTAGTTACGCCTGTCTTTTTGTGGGATAGGTTGAACATTCCTTGTTCCAGTCCTACTCAGGCCCCCTCCCTCAACTCTTTTTCCGGTACATTGATGACTGTATCGGTGCCGTTTCCTGCTCCTGCCCTGAACTGGAAAACTTCTTCAACTTTGCTTCCAATTTCCACCCTTCTCTCACCTTTACATGGTCTATTTCTGACACTTCCCTTCCCTTCCTCGACATCTCTGTCTCCATCTCTGGGGATAGGCTGTCCACTAATATTCATTATAAGCCCACTGACTCCCACAGCTGCCTTTGTGGAAGTGAGCAGAAAGGTATGGCACTATGCTTAATGGGAAATATAGCCAAGTTAGGAATAGTAGCTTTGCTGAGCTTTGATTTTAAGTAGCAGAAACCACAATGAAATAGTTAAAAGTAAAGGCAGAGTGTGTGAGACAGTAAAGACTAGCCGACACTGGTAATTGCAAAGACATCTGTTCTTTATGGCCTGAGTGTATGACTCCCTGTGGTTTGAAGTAGATGGACTCATATGAATCAAAGGATGTCCATCCCTGTGTGAGTGATAAGAAGTGCTAGGCCCCTCTTATCTTCGTGAACTGCCACTACTTGATGTTGCTGCAGACGGCACGAAACACTCAGGAATGTACACCTAATAGAGATAGCAGGATGCGCCGCAATTACTTGTCACAAGGTAGAGACAGACTCATGATCTATGTAGGGAGTGAGACCAGCATGGTTATTGATGATTCCTATGCTCTTGTTAATTAGCTTGCTTATCCGCTTTGTTTTATCTTGCTGGTACAAAACAATATATTATTAGTAACAAGTATGTATTGAGAATGGAGTGTATTGTAACCTCAGTAACAGATGTACTGCATGTCACCACGTGGGTGAAGTTGAATTGTATCGCACTGATTGGTTAAACAAGGAGGTGTAGCATGAATCTTAATGTATAAACAGTAGTACCTGGATCACAAACTTCACTTACTCTGGGGGGCGGGGGGACCCGACAGACTCTGGTGGAGTCAGTGCCGCTGTTCTCAGAGTAAGTCCGCTGGCGACTGCGCAAATAAAGTAATTGATTTAACCTACACATCCGACTCGGTATATTTACTGAACCAGACTGAAGGAAAAAAAGAACTCAGATTAACATTTTGGTGTCAGAAGTGGGATCTCAACAGACGACCGCCGATCATCAGCGAAATCAGAATCAGACTAGTCTTGGACGGAGAGAGAGGAAATGGGCCCCCGACGTGAGTAGTTGATACATGACCACGTCGGTTTTCCTCTGTCCCGTAGTCCGATAAAAGTTTGATCACTCGCTGATGGTCAGGTAAGATCGTCTGGACGAGATCAACGATCAGTCTGGCGGATTAGAAAAGATAAGGGTCAGTCGAAGTAGGTACGACTGAAGGTTAAAGTTTTATGTCAGGTTCAGTTGGATAGTTTAGACTACGGCTGATGGGGACTGAGGGTTAAAGTTTTATGTCAGGTTTAGTCGGATAGTTTAGACTACGGCTGATGGGGACTGAGGTTAAAGTTTTATGTCAGGTTTAGTCGGATAGTTTAGACTACGGCTGATGGGGACTGAGGTTAAAGTTTTATGTCAGGTTTAGTCGGATAGTTTAGACTACGGCTGATGGGGACTGATGGTTAAAGTTTTATGTCAGGTTTAGTCGGATAGTTTAGACTACGGCTGATGGGGACTGAGGTTAAAGTTTTATGTCAGGTTTAGTCGGATAGTTTAGACTACGGCTGATGGGGACTGAGGGTTAAAGTTTTATGTCAGGTTTAGTCGGATAGTTTAGACTAGGGCTGATGGGGACTGAGGTTAAAGTTAAAGTAGGTCGCGACTGAAGGTTATGTGAGGTCGTTTTAGAACGGCTGAGATTAAGGTTTTATTATTTTATTGTGAATAACTGTGTAGATAATTTGTAAGTAAATTTTACCTCTTGGACTGGAGGGGCGAACAACGCAGTTTGTAGTTTGTAATTATAGTTTGTGATAAGTTGTGAATATGGGAAACTGTTTAGATAATACAAGTGATCCATCCTGTCCATTACAAGTACTGTGTGATAAATATCCGGATAAAGGGAAAGACTTCAGACAATTATCGGCAGCCTTGTATAAGAAATTAGGAGATCAATGGCCCTGAGGGGGGACAAAAGATTTGGAAGTGACTAAAAAAAAACCCAAGAAAAAATATGGAAACAAAATAAAGGCAATAGGGCCAAAGAATTAATTGGATTATGGAGACAATATTGTCAGGAGAAAAAAAATAAAATCCTCCTATCAAGTTGGCAAGAAAACGCCCTCAAATTAGTGAAGGGGGAAACCAAAAAGACTCTAAAAATTCTGTTGATCCCAACATTGACTGTGCCTGTTCGTCTCCTTGTGTGTGGTTCGTCCTTTGTTTGTGTTACTGTGTCTATTTGTTTTCTTGTGTCTTGTTTGTTTTCTTTCGTTTTAATGCTGCTTGATTCATAGAAAAGAACTAGGGTTTGAGAAAGTAGAAGGAAGAATGGGCTCGACGGCTTGTCAGGAAGAAGGGTTGCCCCTGGGGACAAGTAAATCATGTCCTCTGGAGAAAGGCGACCCACGCCTGTTTGCCCACTCGAGAAAGACGCAGAAGCGCCACGGTAAAAATGTGTTTTAAAGATAGGTATGTTTTAGAGTAAAAACAAGTTACTGTGTCTTTGATTTGAATGTGAGAATGTTGGAAGCTTCCGCGAATGAATTGAATGTCTGGGATGTACAGCTTGTGTTCTGTACAACTGACTGTCGTTAACTCTTTGTTGTCTGGCCTTAATGATGAGAGAATGAGTCTGTTACTTTTTCTATTTTTACAAGTGTATATTTTGTGGGAACCTTGAGTCATGTTTTGGTTGTGAATTAGTTGAACCTGTGTGTGTTCCTTGACATCGGGACAGGGAATTTTGAAAGAGATTTGGTATTTTGAATTCATAACCCATTACAGAAATCAATTTTCGAAGTTGTTTGGAATTGAATGAGTGTGAAAAGTGATTGTTGAGTGTGTTCATTTCGATTTAGTGTTGTACACCCAGGAATGGGATATAAAATTGAATTATATTTTAAGTTAAAATTTCATTTTTTTTAAAGTTGGTTTTGCAACTGTGAAAAGGCAATGAAAAATTTTCGAAGCGATAAGCTTCAGCCTTGAAGGTCTGAAGATGTTTGGCAGAAATCCAATTTGAAGTTTACCACTCCTGCTTTAATTGGAGTTCCAGTTTAAAATCTGTTCTAGTTTTTTTTTTGGAGTTTAAATTAAAGACATGTTTTACTGACTGTTTTTAGTAGCAAATGTTAGGAATTGGATATTGGTCTAAGGGAGAGAAGGAAAAACAAAGGAGATATAGGAAAGAGTCTGTCTGTTTAAAGTTTGTTTAAGAAGCTGGTGTTAAATATTTTGTGTTAAGAATGTTAAATAACTTTTTCTTTAGTTTTTGGTTTTATTACAGTCATTTGAAAGGCGCCTGAAGAAAGAACAAGAAAATGCCATAATTTACCTATCTTTTAAAATAAGCACGTGCTATTCTGTTCTGTGTGTAGTTAATAAGTAGTATAAGTTAATAAGTCTGAATTGAATTAATACTGTTAAGGTTAATTGACCTGTTTAAGTTGAAGAACTGGAAATTTCATTTGTTGCCACAATGAACTTTCAAGTTTATTATGTCATGTTTTGGAGGAGTCTTCAGTTCCAGAGAGAGGACTCACTCATATAACATTGGCAGTTTTGATTTTAAATATTATTGCAGTGAATTGGAATTTGGAATCATCTTTGTTAAAAATAAATAATCCTTGGATTAGAAACCTCTTATAAAAGATGAAAAAATAAGTTTGGAAACAATTGGAGTTTAATCTAAAATGCTGTCTTTCCTGATGGAGATGGTTTCCTTTGAAGTTGATAATGTTACTAAGGATTTTGTTGTTTGAAAATCCTAAGGATAAAAAAAAACATTTAAAAAGGAGTTTAGTTCTTTTCCATTAAATAAAAGGGTTACGTAAAGCGGCGCAGTGGAGAATGATTTGCTCCGCCCCCTTGGAGACAAGCAAGAAATTAACCCTGCTGCAACTATCTTTATCAATGAGACAAAGTGCTTGAGAAGGAGAGATAGTTGCAAGCACTTCTGTCTTTAACGTACAAAAAGTACAACCAAGTCTGGGCATAAGAAATTGGAATCAATAAACAAAATTAAATTGATATGAGTGGTTATTTAAAGCATTCAAAGGGAAATTTACTGTTATTTGAATTTGGAATAATCTGAAATGTTGAAAATCCAGTTTAATTTGGCAAGTGATTTAAGGAATTAAAATGTCATCTAAGGTTAAAAAAAAACAATATACACTAATGTCTGGAATCAAATGGAAATGTTTGATTTCTGTTTTAAGGAATTATGAATATTAATTGTAAAGGTTCTCCAGGGCTCAAAATGAGAGAGAATTATAATTAATGGGAATTGGCAATCAGATCTGGCTGATGCAAGTGCTAATAAAGGAATTCTGGGGATAAACAAATAGTGAAATAAACAGCTAATTTCCCAGAAGCCTCGAATTTTCCAGTGAATGTCAGGAAAGTGTAGATAAGATTAGCAATTGATAGTTTTCTCTTGGAGATATGAGTTTTTAAGAGAGCTACATTTGAAAGTCTGGCCATAGCCTAGGACATCAGGACCCTGCAGGGGGAGGTAAGCAAAGATCTCAGATAGACACCACCAGGGCCCCCCGCTTTTCCTCACCGCTGATATTTGATCTTTTGATAACATCACCTGAGAGTTCAGAATATGTGGCATGACAGTGGAATACCAGTGCAAGTGTGCAGATGTGATTTGTTATTTGGAAAGTAACGGAAGCATTCGTGGCATTTTCAACTTCAAAGGCGAACAACCCTCAGGATACCAAAAGGATTGAAAAAGATAGATTAAAATGAAGTGTGTTTTTTCGATCAGAGAAGAAAAAGGTTTTGTAAAGTGACGCAGCTGAGACGATTTTGCTCCGCCCCTTGGAAAAAAAACCCCCGCTGCAGCTGCTGTTTTTCCATTTAATCCACCACACAATTTTGCATTGCTGAGAGTAAAATTTATACATATTGGACATTGTTAAATTTTAAATTTCTAAATTGACAGATATAATTGGACAAATTAACCCATTGGGCTCAGAGGCAGAGCCACAATGGATTCTTTGTGGGTTGTTTTTAAGCAGGTGACGACAGGCCATGTGAGAATTGATCCAACAGCAAGAGATCCAGCAGCTTTGAGAATTTAAGACCTTAATTGCAGACATCAAATATCACAGCATCTTTATCAATGAGACAATTTTCAGCATCTGCAGTATTTTGCTTTTATTTTAGTGGACAATTTAATCTACCAGGTGTGTCAGCTTTTGACAGCAAAGGCCCTCAAGGGAATCACCACAATTGCCCCCACATTTTAATTACTAACGAGTAAAGTTACGACCCAACAGCCACAAGTGACTGGTCTCCCTTGCCCGGCCTTGACTACAGGACCAGAAAATGGACTTGCGATAATAAAGCTAATAAAATTGTATCTGATAACATAAAACTTGAGTTGGTACCGGTAATATTGAATATCTCAGATATCCAGCTACCTGGCTGGTGCCCTAAGACCCGAGAGTTGTACAAGGTGTTACTGTAACAATTGCTGAGACAGGAATTTGGTAATGAGGGAATAATAAAGGGAAAGAGACATAAACATAGTTTAGTGAATAACGCAGCCACAGTCCTTAATAAGGGAACTTCAATTGTCAATACTATAGATTTGGAAAATGTGGACCAGAATGTGAGAACACTTAGTCAGCTAGGAAAGGATATTTTGAAAAAGGAACAAAAAGGACAGAGTGGTGTAGCTAAAGTAGGAAAGACTTGATGAATACGGTGACAGGAAGGGTGATGAGACTGCCAAGGTATGACGTAGCAGGTAGTGAGGAAATAGGACCCGCAAGAGAAAGGGTTAAAAGATTTGTGAAGGAGCTGTGCAGACAACTGCACAAGGTGAGGCAGGAGGTTCTATAGAAACATGATAGAGGAACAGACAAAGGTGCCTGTTGTGGGAGACAAAGTAATGGTAAAGGGAAGGGCCGATAGAAATACATGGTCCCAACTGAAAAAATATAATCAAGGGAATAATGGTAGTATTGATAGGCATTTGGATTATTATTAGATGGGTTACTAACTGGGCAAGGATTGTGGGGAACGAAACCCAAGCACAACGGGACCATATAGATAATTTCGAAAGAGTAGAGATGATAAGAATATAAATTAACTCCTGGATTCCCCAGGACATGTTCGGTCCCCACAGGTTGACATGTATCCCTCATCGGGGGATACTCACAACATGGACAAGTACTAACACCTGGTGACCACCAGGGCAGTGTGTTTAAATTACAGATATAACCACTAGTGGCGAATGGGAAAGAACCGGACTGCAGTGGCTGTGGGGCCTGCAGAACAAAGACTGTGGATGCACAACGGATTAATGAAAGGAATATTAATATGGACTATATGAACTACGGGGCATTGCACAACATGTTGGATGGGAAGTGTGTACGGTGTTCCACAGATGACCGTGCTAACTGTGTGACCAGACAGAAAGGGGAAGGGGTAACTGAGAGCTGTGTCTTTGGAATTATTTGTGCCCCTCCCATTGGGCAACAGATGATAAGGAAAGTTGAAAGGAACATGGATGTGTGTGGGTACATCGAGCCCAGGGAAAGCGTTGTATGATAATGTTAAATATGAGATTGTGCCTGTCCTGGTCAATATCTCAGGGATGCAAATGCCGGGATATTGTACGGAACAGGCAAGAAATATGTATAGTGTATTAAGTAAGAATGTAATGCAGCAGGCTGCCAATGCCATGGGTGCCGTCAGATTTCGACGTCAGAATCAACTTTATAGGACAAGGAGAGGGATAGTTAATGACTTTGCGACCGGATTCAATACCGGTGCCTCCATAGTAAAATACAGTTAATACTGGCCATAATATGGGGCATACTAGCTTGCCGTTCATACAGGCGATATGTGCAGCGAAGGAGGATGAAAACCAGAGCAAAGGCAAGGGAGACAATTTGTCTATCTAGAAATATTATTTTAGTAACCAGTAACACATAATATTAGTGAACAGTGACATTTCAAATAATGAGAGTGTTTGTAGTACATGCAGTTCGTGAATGTTAGAACAAATTCGAGAAAATTCGAGGCAAATTGATGCAAGACAGGTGCCAGTTTGGATCAATGACACCCAGTTGGAATACTTAACTAGTGACACAAATGATAAAATTACCAGGGGCCAAATCAGAAAATTTAAAGTATGGAAAGATCAGGAATGTGTAAATACAGGATCTATGAGTGTTGGAGTAGTGTTGGGAATACCTGTAATTCTGAGAGATAAGTTAGGGATGCAATTATACAAAGTAGAAAATACAGGAGTGATAAGGGGAAAAGATTACATAAAATACAATGATATTTTACCCTATGTTATGGAAATTGGAAAAGAGGTAATTGGAACAATATTGTCCATTGTCTGAGTGTAGTCTGGAAAACCAGGTGGTCATATGTCCTCATCCTAAATATAAAACGGCAGAATCAAAATGTGGGTTTAATGCCACTGTAAATTACACCATGGAGACTAGGAAAGCATTGTCAGAGCTAACCCATGTGGCCTATATGGGAAAGGGGAGATATCGCTTAACCACCACAGTGAAGGAGTACCAGTATGGACATAAACGGACCTGTCCGGTGAGCAACAGTACATTTTGGTTCAACCCACAAATACCAACCCGAGTAGCGAAGATGGCGTTGGTACAGATACATAAGCAAAAGACAGAAACAATAACTGTGACAGAAAGTTTTAAGGAGGATTTGACTATTCAGCCATTGCCCACACGCTTGGGTAAAGAGAGACAGCATCTAGAAGTCATTGCTGTAGTGTAATACAATTTGGAACAACAGTCGAAGATGCAACAAGATGAGATTGACAAGATAAATGATTCTACCTGGCAGGAGGACTTATGGAACAGGGGGTCAGACGTGCAGATACACCCCCGGTTTAGAATTATCTCCCATGTCCTGATAGTGGTTTTTGGTATCATGGTGTTAGATGTGACCTACTTAATTTGGCAACTTTAGAAATTAATTA
This sequence comes from Heterodontus francisci, assembly GCF_036365525.1. Lineage (NCBI taxonomy): Eukaryota > Metazoa > Chordata > Chondrichthyes > Heterodontiformes > Heterodontidae > Heterodontus > Heterodontus francisci. The sequence goes on along the minus strand of NC_090404.1, from coordinate 5,371,452 downwards.
GGCGATATAAGAGGATGTATGAACACAGGTTGGACAGCTACCCGAAAAAGCAATTAGTGTTCGAACTTGCTCTGTAAAAGGAGGGACAATTAGTTATGCCACACAAGGGTAAATGTATAACCTATTCATATATTGTTAAAATGAATTAGTGAATGATCAGTATACTCGAAGAATGAAATTGCGACTGTATTATGTTCGCACAATTGATGATGTAACAGTGATGTTTAAATTGTGCTTTCTTCAATATTACACTGCTTATGCTTTTGCTTTGCAAATGAAATTGTAATTGTACAAGTGTACCACCTTTTATTTTGTAAGCAGATAGTTGAAGCCCCTGCAAAACTTATGCCTTTACAGAGTTCCCGCAGGCCCCTCTTATGGCACAAGCAGGCAACGTATTGAGTGCGACCCCTCTGGGTGTTGAAGGCTGTTTCTAGACAAATAGAGACCATTAAAGGCACCTAGGTGGGATCAAGAGAATGATTTTTACACATGTTTTGAAGAATCAAAGGGGGGAACTGTGAGAACAGAATTTAGATTTTAGAATTTTTAAGAACAGAATTACATGGGAACATTTAAGATGGAACAATTAATCAATCATGTATTGCTAACAAGCTAGCTTCAGTGCTGCAGGGAGGGACAGCTTATCAGAAATGACTTCATAACTTCAGGGCTGCAGAGCCTTGCAGCTGGTACCGAGAGAGAGAGACATTGTACTTCAACAGCACTCTTCTTATCACCCGGATATGACAATCCTAAGGAACAGTTCGGAATAACATAATGACCAGGCCAACCCACGCCCTTGTTAGAGGGTGGCTCAGCCTACCCTTCTGATTCAGCAGTTGCTGAGTTTTTTCTTTATTTGCTTTTATATTTTACTGTTTAAATGTTATTTGAGTAAATAGATCCATATAATCCTAGTGACGATATATAATCATATACAAGTTGATCGGTAGAGAGAAGGTTATCATAGAATGATAAAAGGGGGGAATGTGGAAGTGAGCAGAAAGGTATGGCACTATGCTTAATGGGAAATATAGCCAAGTTAGGAATAGTAGCTTTGCTGAGCTTTGATTTTAAGTGGCAGAAACCACAATGAAATAGTTAAAAGTAAAGGCAGAGTGTGTGAGACAGTAAAGACTAGCCGACACTGGTAATTGCAAAGACATCTGTTCTTTATGCCCTGAGTGTATGACTCCCTGTGGTTTGAAGTAGATGGACTCATATGAATCAAAGGATGTCCATCCCTGTGTGAGTGATAAGAAGTGCTAGGCCCCTCTTATCTTCGTGAACTGCCACTACTTGATGTTGCTGCAGACGGCACAAAACACTCAGGAATGTACACCTAATAGAGATAGCAGGATGCGCCGCAATTACTTGTCACAAGGTAGAGACAGACTCATGATCTATGTAGGGAGTGAGACCAGCATGGTTATTGATGATTCCTATGCTCTTGTTAATTAGCTTGCTTATCCGCTTTGTTTTATCTTGCTGGTACAAAACAATATATTATTAGTAACAAGTATGTATTGAGAATGGAGTGTATTGTAACCTCAGTAACAGATGTACTGCATGTCACCACGTGGGTGAAGTTGAATTGTATCGCACTGATTGGTTAAACAAGGAGGTGTAGCATGAATCTTAATGTATAAACAGTAGTACCTGGATCACAAACTTCACTTACTCTGGGCGGGGGGGGACCCGACAGACTCTGGTGGAGTCAGTGTCGCTGTTCAGAGTAAGTCCGCTGGCGACTGCGCAAATAAAGTAATTGATTTAACCTACACATCCGACTCGGTATATTTACTGAACCAGACTGAAGGAAAAAAAGAACTCAGATTAACACCTTGACTACACTTCCTCACACCCTGCCTCCTGTAAGGACTGCATTCCATTCTCCCAGTTTCTCCATCTCCGATGGATCTGCTCTGATGATGTTACCTTCCACGACAGCGCTTCTGATATGTCTTCCTTTTTCCTCAACCGAGGATTTCCCGCACTGTGGTTGACAGGGCCTTCAACCATGTCTGGTCCATTTCCCGCACCTCTACCCTCACCCCTTCTTCTCCCTCCCAGAACCACAACAGGGTTTCCCTTGTCCTCACTTTCCACCCCACCAGCCTCCACATCTGAAGGATTATCCTCCATCATTTCCGCCACCTCCAGCATGATGCCACTGTCAAACTCATCTTCCTCTCCCCTCTCCTGTCAGCATTCCGAAGAGATCGTTCCCTCCGCAACACCCTGGTGCACTCCTCCATTACCCTCGACACCTCGTCCCGGTCCCACGGTGCCTTCCCATGCAATCGCAGGAGGTGTAATACCTGCCCTTTTACCTCCCCTCTCCTCATTATCCAAGGCCCCAAACACTCTTTTCAGGTGAAGCAGCGATTTCATTGTACTTCTTTCAATTTAGTATACTGTATTCACTGCTCACAATTTGGTCTCCCCTACACTGGGGAGACCTAACGCAGATTGGGTGACTGCTTTGCTGAACACCTCCGCTCAGTCCGAAAGCATGACCCCGAGCTTCCGGGTGCTTGCCATTTCAACACGCCCCCTTGCTTTCATGCCAACATTTCTGCCTTTGGCCTGCTCCAGTGTTCCAGTGAACATCAACACAAGCTCAAGGAGCAGCACCTGATCTTTCAATTAGGCACTCTCCAGCCTTGCGGACTGAACATTGAGTTCAATAACTTCAGAGCATGTCTGGCCATTTTTTAATATTTTTTTTAACCATTTTATTTTTCATGCAGTCAGAGCTGGTCATTGTTCCACTATTAACACTCACTCTGGACTAAAGCTTTGTCTTTCACCACAAGCATTAACAAGCAGCGTTACTGATGCTGCAACCTTCCACAACAGCGCCTCTGATATGTCTTCCTTCCTTCTCAACCAAGGATTCCACCCCACGACCCTCCCCCACAACAACAATGTGGTTGAGAGGGCCCTTGACGGTGTCTGACCCATTTCCCGCACTTCTGTCCTCACGCCTTCCCCTCCCTCCCAGAACCATGACAGGGTTCCCCTTGTCCTCACGCAGGATGATATAGATGGGCAGAGCAGTGGCAAATGGAATTTAATCCTGAGAAGTGTGAGGTGATGCATTTTGAGAGGACTAACAAGGCAAGGGAATATACAATGGATGGTAGGATCCTAGGAAGTACAGAGGGTCAGAGGGACCTTGGTGTACTTGTCCATAGATCACTGAAGGCAGCAGAAAAAGTAGATAAGGTGGTTAGGAAGGCATATGGGATACTTGCCTTTGTTAGCCGATGCATAAAATACAACAGCAGGGAAGTTATGATGGAGCTGTATAAAATGCTAGTGAGGCCACTACTGCAGTTCTGGTCACCACACTATAGGAAGGATGTGATTGCATTGGAGAGGGTGCAGTGGAGATTCACAAGGATGTTGCCTGGGCTGGAGCATTTCAGCTATGGAGAGAGACTGGATAGGCTCGGGTTGTTTTCCTTAGAGCAGAAAAGGCTGAGGGGGGACCTGATTGAGGTATAAAAAATTATGTGGGGCACAGATAGGGTAGATAGGAAGAAACTTTTTCCCTTAGCGGAGGTGTCAGTGACCAGAGGGCATAGATTTAAGTTAAGGAGCAGGAGGTTTGAGGGGATTTGAGGGAAAAAAAATTCACCCAGAGGGTGGCTGGAATCTGAAACACACTGCCTGAAGAGGTGTTTGAGGCAGGAACCCTCAAAACATTTAAGAAGTATTTAGATGAGCACTTGAAATGCCATAGCATACAAGGCTACGGGCCAAGTGCTGGAAAATGGGATTAGAAAAGATAGGTGCTTGATGGCCGGCACTGACACGATGGGCCGAAGGGCCTGTTTCTGTGCTATATAACTCTGTACCATGCTTTGCCTTTGTCCCAGAACAGCTTTGTTATTTAATCTCTCCTGCCCTATTAAACACCTTCCCCTTTGTTCTCTTCCCCACTCCCTCCCCTTCACTTCACTTGCTTAAAACCTAAATCTTTTCTAACCTTTGCCAGTTCTGATGAAGGGTCATTTACCTGAAACGTTAACTCTGCTTCTCTCTCCACAGATGCTGCCAGACCTGCTGAGTATTTCGAGAATATTTTGTTTTGTTATCTGGTTGACATTACCTACCTCAGTCTTGTCAAACTCAATTTCCATGGTGGGTCTGATTCGATATCCTGGCACTGGGTGAGAGCCACATTCAGCAGAAGTTATTAAAATAGAAATAGATGCAGATAAACTATATCGGTATTTACTGACATTTAGATTTTATTCACTGATCCTGCTGCTCCCGATACCTGGCACCTCTCAGCTTGAACCATCACATCAACACTTGGACCAAATGACTGGGCTGAGGCCTGTCTTGGATAAAACACAAGGACCATTTGTCATCACAGAATCATAGAAATTTACATCACTTATGGAGGCCATTCAACCCATCGCATCAGTGCTAGTGAAAAAGAGTTTTTCGATCTCATCCCACTTTCCAGTCATGCCTCATAGCCCTGTAGGTCACAGCCTCAAGTGCATATCCAAGTGTTTTTTTAAATGTGTTGAGGGTTTCTGCCTCTATCACCCTTTCAGGCAGTGAGTTCCAGACCACCACCACCCTCTGGGTGAAAACATTCCTCAACTCCCCTCTAATCCTTCCACCCCCGCCCCCCCCCCCCCCCTCCCCCAACCCCATTTATTAAAAATAACCACTTTCAAAACAACCCCAGCAGATCCAATCTTTCCTCATAGCTATAATTCTACAGTCCTGGCAACATCATTTGAATCTATCTGTTCTGCTCTAGTGCGATCGCATACTTCCTGTAATGAAGTGACCAGAACTGTACCCAGTACTCTAGCTGTGATCTAACTAGTGTTTTATACAGTTCCAGCATAACCACTGTGTCATCTTCCATTGACTTCAATGTAATGGAAAGTAACAGTTAGAACCTGTCAGTATTTGAAAGATATTTCCAAATGATCTGAGGATTTCTTACAGTCGCGATCTTTCTCTATTCTATCCACTCGAGGTGTTAGATAACAGACATTCCCCTGTGAATATCGAGCTGGAGTACTGGTCTGTGATGTGTTTCCTTGTTCATCTTGTTGGCTCTAAATATTGAATCTTGTGGTTCCAGTCATCAGATAATCAAGCTCACAGCAACAGATTATCTTTTACTGACTTTATTAACAGCAGTGCAATAATGCAGACAGAGTATAGTTACCCAATCCAGAGAACAGAGATAATACAGTATATTGCGAGCTCTCTTCTCCCCAGGTCTGATCTAACAAGCTGCAGCTACACTGGTGATATTTATATTTAACTTGTTCACTACATTCATGATCTGCCCCTGATCAAACCATAATCACAAGGATATCTGTGTATTGTTCTGACTGTGAGCACAAGTCTGTGTCACTATCACACACACATACTGTTTCCTTGTTTCACATCTCCATACGAAGACCATCTCTTTACACATCCCCTTTCTACACAATTGCAGCAGACATGAGCAAGGATGTGAGGCTCATTAATCTATACCCATATTTCAGAACAGCAAAGAGTACACTGGGACAAAGATTCAGTTATTTTGCATGACGGGTAAAATGAAACGCAGTACAGCAGCACACTGGCAGCTTAACAGAGTCTCATCAGCCTGCAGGGCCTGTGAAATATATTTCCTGAGTGGATTTAAATTTAAACCAGGTTTGCAGGCATGATGCTCTATTCACACATTGAAGGTGAGAGAGATGCTGTGAGACACACGTTAAGTCCAGTAGCTGAAAGTGAGTAACAGACTGGGTTTTGTCTTTAATGATCCCGGGTGTGTTCCCTGGATCCCAAGGCTAGGAGAGGCACTCTGGAAGGTATGGGGAGCTGGGACTTGTCCATGAGAATAACCAAAGTTATGAGAACTGAAATAATCCAGAGTTAGAAAGGAGAAAAGGCCGGAAAATGGAGCAGTCACTAACAGGACATCATTAGCCTCCTCGTATCCTGGAGTAATATAGAACACAACACACTTTGTGATTCCACCAAAACTGATTTATTTGACATAGTCAGAATATTAAACTCCAGCCCAGTTCTAGGGCTTATTAACAGCAGCAGAAACAAAGGATGTGATTAATAGTAGAATCCAAACCCTGCAGTCAAATGTGAACTCACTGGTGCATCAGCAAACGAGATGATCGAGCAAATCCTTTCCCACACACGGAGCAGGTGAATGGTCTCTCCCCAGTGTGAACTCGCTGGTGTCTCATTGGCTATTGTGACTGAGTGAATCCCTTCCCACACATGGAGCAGGTGAATGGTCTCTCCCCAGTGTGAACTCGCTGGTGTCTCATTGGCTATTGTGACTGAGTGAATCCCTTCCCACACATGGAGCAGGTGAATGGTCTCTGTCCAGTGTGAACTCGCGGTGTGCCTGCAAGTTGGACAAATGACTGAATCCCTTCACACACACAGAGCAAGTGAATGGCCTCTCCCTAGTGTGAATTTGATGGTGTTTCAGCACAGTTGATGAGTGAATGAATCCTTTCCCACACCTGGAGCTGGTGAACGGCCTCTCCCCAGTGTGAACTCGCTGGTGTTTCTGCAAGATGCATGACTGAGTGAATCCCTTCCCATACACAGAGCAGGTGAATGGCCTCTCCCCAGTGTGAACTCGCTGGTGTTTCTGCAAGATGCATGACTGAGTGAATCCCTTCCCATACACAGAGCAGGTGAATGGCCTCTCCCCAGTGTGAACTCGCTGGTGTTTCTGCAAGATGCATGACTGAGTGAATCCCTTCCCACACACAGAGCAGGTGAATGGTCTCTGCAGTGTGCATGCGTTGGTGTGTCAGCACCTCACTTGTGCTTTTAAAGCTTTTCTCACACTCAAAACATTTAAAAGGTCGCTTATCAGTGTGAACTCGCTGGTGTGTCAGCAGGGTGGATAACTAAGTGAATCCCTTCCCACAGATGGAACAGGTTAATGGCTTTTCCCCAGTTTGAATTTGTACGTGTACATAGAGCTTGGATAACTCAGTGAATCCTTTCCCACACAAGGAACAGGTGAATGACTTCTCCCCGGTGTGACTGCACCAATCAGTTTCCAGTTTGAATAGGTAATTAAATCCCATCCAACATTCCCCACATTTCCACGGTTTTCCGTGATGCGGAGGTCTTTGTGTCTCTCCAGGTTGGACAATCAGTTGAAGCCTCGTCCACACACAGAATGTGGACAGTTTCTCCCCACCGTGAATGGTGTGATGTTTTTTCAGGCTGTGTAACTGGTTAAAGCTCTTTCCACAGTCAGTGCACTGGAACACTCTCACTCGGGTGTGTGTGTCTCGGTGCTTTTCCAGTCACACTGATGTTTGAAATCTATTCCCACAGAGACAGCGGGCAGATTTTTCCCATTCCACATTCAAAAGACAATATTTTGGTCCTGATGAATTGAGTGACTGTTAGATCTTGACGTGAAGTTTAGTTTGAACTTCCCGTCTGCAAATCGTCCCCCTTCCAATACCCTGTAACAGGGAATTACATAGAATACTCAGTACATAGACAGGCCTTTCAGTCCAACTAGTCTGTACAGGTACTTATACACCTCATGTGTCTGCTCCCATTCCATCCACCTCATTTCAGCCTTTCAACAGACATTTTTATTCCCTTTTCTCTCATATTTTCATCCAGTTTCCTTTTGAAAGCATCTCAACTATTTGCCTCAACCACTTCCACATTCTACCCACTCTGTGAGTAAAGAAATCTCTCCTTATTTCCCTATTGGATTTATCAGTAACTGTATTCATGGCCCCTGGATTTGGATTCGCTCACAAGTGGAAACATTCTCTCCACATCTACTCTGTCCAACCCATTGATAATTTTAAAGAGCTCTATCATGTCACCGCTAAGTCTTCTGTTTTCGGAATATAAAAGCTCCACCCTGTTCAATCTTTCCCAATCGCTGTAATCTCTCAGTTTACTGAATCCATCACTGTCCCTCACCAAGACTTGTACAGGATGGCGGCCAGTGACCCCGCTCCCCCGGGCCTGTCACCGCGGGGTAAGCCCGGGGCCTGTGGCCTACCCTGGGTGTTTATGAAGCTTCCCAGCCCACCCACGGCTCCAGTTCCTCGCCTGCGCCCACAGTCTCCTCCCGCCTCCCGAGCCGCCTGTTCCACCTCAGTCCAACTCTCACCCGCTGCAGCATCATCGCCAGCACTCCGATCAAAATGACACTGTGCATACTCCAGATACAGTCCAGCACTGCGCCTGCGCGCTGAACTGCTGCCATGTGAATAGGGCGGTCACTTCCGCGTGGAATGGTGGGTAATAGCCCCGCCATTGAAAGTCCGAATGGCTGCCTCAGAGATATTGACCATCTTTGCAATGGGAGACAAATGGCTACAAGTGAACCAAGATTAAAATTAAAATATACCTGCATAATATTCTCTATAAGAACAAGGGTGACCGCGGTGACTACGACAATGACTGTGGAATCTCCCTGCTCAGCATAGTGGGGAAAGTCTTCGCTTGAGTCGCTTTAAACAGGCTCCAGAAGCTGGCTGCACGTGTCTACCCTGAGGCACAGTGTGGCTTTCGAGCAGAGAGATCGACCATTGACATGCTGTTCTCTCTTCGCCAGCTACAGGAGAAATGCCACAAAGAACAGATGCTCCTCTACATTGCTTTCATTGATCTCACCAAAGCCTTTGACCTCGTCAGCAGATGTGGTCTCTTCAGACTACTAGAAAAGATTGGATGTCCACCAAAGCTACTAAGTATTATAACTTCATTCCACGACAATATGAAAGGCACAATTCAGCATTGCAGCACCTCATCAGACCCCTTTCCTATCCTGAGTGGTGTGGAACAGGGCTGTGTTCTCCCACCTACTCTGTTTGGGATCTTCTCCCTGCTGCTCTCACACGCGTTCAAGTCTTCAGAAGAAGGAATTTTTCTCCACACGACCAGGTGGCAGGTTGATCAACCTTGCCCGTCTAAGAGCAAAGACCAAAGTACGGAAAGTCCTCATCAGGGAACTCCTCTTTGCTGACGATGCTGCATTAACATCTCACATTGAAGAGTGTCTGCGGAGACTCGTCGACAGGATTGCGGCTGCCTGCAACGAATTTGGCCTAACCATCAGCCTCAAGAAAATGAACATCATGGGACAGGACGTCAGAAATGCTCCATCCATCAATATTGGCGACCACGCTCTGGAATTAGTTCAAGAGTTCACGTACCTAGGCTCAACTATCACCAGTAACCTGTCTCTCGATGCAGAAATCAACAAGCGCATGGGAAAGGCTTCCACTGCTATGTCCAGACTGGCCAAGAGAGTGTGGGAAAATGCGCACTGACACGGAACACAGAAGTCCGAGTGTATCAAGCCTGTGTCCTCCATACCTTGCTCTACAGCAGCGAGGCCTGGACAACATATGTCAGCCAAGAGCGACGTCTCAATTCATTCCATCTTCGCTACCTCTGGAGAATCCTTGGTATCAGGTGGCAGGATTGCATCTCCAACACAGAAGTTCTCGAGGTGGCCAACATCCCCAGCATATTCACCCTACTGAGCCAGCGGCGCTTGAGATGGCTTGGCCATGTGAGCCGCATGGAAGATGGCAGGATCCCCAAAGACACATTGTACAGCGAGCTCGTCAGTGGTATCAGACCGACTGGCCGTCCATGTCTCCACTTCAAAGACGTCTGCAAATGCAACATGAAGTCCTGTGACATTGACCACAAGTCGTGGGAGTCAGTTGCCAGTGATCGCCAGAGCTGGCGGGCAGCCATAAAGGTGGGGCTAAAGTGTGGCGAGTCAAAGAGACTTAGCAGTTGGCAGGAAAAAAGACAGAAGTGCAAGGGGAGAGCCAACTGTGTAACAGCCCCAACAATCAAATTTCTCTGCACACCTGTGGAAGAGTTTGTCACTCGAGTATTGGCCTTTATAGCCACTCCAGGCGCTGCTTCACAAACCACTGACCACCTCCAGGCGCTTACCCATTGTCTCTCGAGACAAGGAGGCCAAAGAAGAAAATTCTGCCAGAGAAGAACGGCAAATAAGGTCCATCTTGGCTTGCAAAAGATAAATACTTTTTTTTAACAAAACGAGTATGAGAAATGTACTCACAGGGAGTGGCGTCCATATTTCTGTGGGGCAGTTGAGCTTCATTTCGCCTAATTTAATGGCGTTGGAGGCGTTTTGCCCCTAACAAAGATGGCGAGAACGACGTCTGACGATCCAGCCTGGAACGCAGATCGTGCGCGTGCGCGACCTGCGTGGCAGTGATTATCAGATGATTTTTTGCGCACCGAGAAATTCGAACGGTTTAACGGTCGCCGGCGTTGCCATGGCTGCGGGGGCGGGGCTTGGTAACGGCGCGCGCCGGCACAGGTGGGCCATCGAGCTGAGCAGCAGCAGGTGAGCGGCCAGGAGCAAGGCCGCGGAGAGAGCCTGGGACTCGAGTGGGATGCGACAGCCGGCAGGCCCCGGGTTGGTTTCTCTCCTGGGGAGGACACCACTCTGTCGTCACCCAAAACAAGGGGATTTTAATATCACAGCCTTTGAGGGGGAGGCAATGGGTGTGAGAAAACCTGGTTGATAATTACTGAGCTTGGATGGGTTTTGGTGTCTCCAGTGGGTGGGCTTCAGATTTTCCACCAGTCCCTTTGAGGAAAGGACTGGCTGCAAGTTTTTACTAATTCATTCTTGGGATGTGGGCATCGCTGGTAAAGCTGGTATTTATTACCCTGTCCCTGGTCACCCCTTGAGAAGGTGCTGGTGGTGGGCGGTCGCCTCCTTGAACCGGTTTCATACGACTGAGTGGTTCGTTCGGCCACTTCAGGGGCAGTTAATAGTCACCCATGTTAGTGTAAGACTTCAGTCACATATACAGGCCCAGACGGGGTAAGGACAGCAGGTATCCATCCCTCAAGGGGCATTAATGAACCAATTTTCTGCCAGTTGTGAAGAAGTGGAGTTTTTGGTCCTTTATCCCTTTGCTGTTTGTGGGATCTTGCTGTGCACAGTTTGGGCTGTCCATGTTATCCTACATTACAAGAGTGAGTACACATTTTAGGATGCTTAATTGGCTGTGAAGTGCTTTGGAACACCCTGAGGTCGGGGAATATGCTGTTTAAATGAACGTTCTTAGGCAATCCAGCAGCTTCATGGTCACTTCTGTTGACAACCAGCTTTTTTATTTCCAGATTTTGACTTCCAATTCTCAAACTGCCATGGCAGGATTCGAACTCACAGGCTCTGCATTAACGTAACAGAACCACGACTGAGTACTTAATTGGGGAATTTGGTAAGTGTGGGAATTTCAAGGGTTGATCTCTTTCTGAAATCTAGTCAAGTTTCCATTTAGCATTTAACTTAATTTTAACATTAAATTGTAGTTCCTTTCAGTCTTAGTCAGTGGTAAACAAGCTGCCTGTTAGTGCCAGCTGCACAGTCAGCAGGGCCTGTCTCAAGTCTCTGGAATTCTAGCTAGTTTACATTCAGGAGGTTCTGCTCTGCGAGTCCGAGAGCTGAACTCGGGAATTTGCTAAGTGTGGGAATTTGGTGCAGTGAGGGAGGAGATGCTGTTCTGGTCATTTACAGAACAAGCCGAAGCTGCAGACAGTGAGAGCTGAAGCCCAGAGGCATGAATTAGGGAGCAGCTTGGTGATCGGTTGGTGAATTTTAAGGTTTCTTTTTTCTTTTCTAAACTGGGTCAGTAGTTTAAATTGGTACTGGCAAGATAATTAACTTTGTATGTTCACTAGTATTAATACAAATTATTAGTGATATTTCTAATTTTAAAACCTAATTAGTTAAGTAAAACATAATAAAGATGGCAGGGTAGGTGATGTGTTGCAGCTGTAGCATGTGGGAGCTCGTGGGTACCAGTGTGATCCACTGCAACCACATCTGCAATAAATATCTGCAGCTCGAGGAACTTCAGCTCAGTGTTGATGCGCTAGAATCCAAGGTTCGTACACTGTGATGCATCAGGGAGGGAGAAGTCACCCGGACGCTTTGTTCCAGGAGGCAGCCACACCCCTTAAGCTAGGTCCTTCAGATTTGGTCCATGGTCAGGGACAGGAGGGTGTGACTGTGAGTGAGGCAAGTATGGGGACCCAGAAGGTAGCACTGGAGAAGCCTCAGCACTTGCACTTGTCCAGCAGGTTCAAGGTTCTTCCAGCTTGTGTGGACAAGAACAGGGACAGCAAACTGGCCACAGTGCTGTGCTGCAGTGGACCATTCAAGTGGGGGGAGTAAAACAGAATGTAGTTGTAGTAGGGGACAGTATAGTTAGGGGGATAGATACTATTCTTTGCAGCGGAGAGCGTGAGTCCTGAACACTGTGTTGCCTGCCCGGTACCAGGGTTAAGGAACTTGGAGTGGGAGGGGAAGGATCCAGTTGCCGTGGTCCATGTGGGTACCAACGACATAGATAGGACTAAGAGAAAGGTTCTGCTGAGGGAGTATGAGTAACTATGGGCTAAATTAAAAAGTGGAACCACAAAGGTGATAATCTCTGGATTACTACCTGAGCCACAAGCAAATTACCTTAGGGTAAATAAGATCAGAGAATTGAATGCATGTCTCAAAGATTGGTGTGGGAGAAATGGGTTTCGATACATGGGGCACTGGCACCAGTACTGGGGAAAGAGGCTGCTGTACCATTGGGACGGCCTTCACCTGAACCGTGCTGGGACCAGAGTCCTGGCGAATTGTATAACTGGGGCTGTAGAGAGCTTCAAACTAAATAGTAGGGGGGAAGGGTTCAGATGAGGGGAAATTTAGAAAGTTAAAGAAAAAGGACAAGACAATATTGTAGGCAATGATAACCAGAGTGTGAGAGGAAGAGATAGAGCGTACAAGAGTAAGAATGCACCAGCAAATAAGGTCAGAGTAGGGAAAAATGGTAAAAAGACTAAATTAAAGACACCTTATCTGAATGCACATAGCATTCACAACAAGATGGATGAATTGATATATCCATTTATTTCTATTTGTGCTGTGATAGCCATTTCTGTGACATGGTTGCAAAATGACCAAGGTTGGGAATTAAATATTCAAGAGTATTTAACATTTCGAAAGGATAGGAAGAAAAGAAAAGGAGATGGAGTAACTCTGTTAATAAAGGCTGAGTTCAGTACAGTAGTGAGAAATGATCTCGGCTCAGAAGATCAAGATGTAAAATCAGTTTGAATGGAGATAAGAAATAGCAAAGGAATGAAGTCACTGGTGGGCCTAGTTTATAGGTCCCTAACAGTAGCTACACTGTAAGACACAATATAAATCAAGAAATAATGGGGGCTTCTAGGAAAGGTACTGCAATAATTTTTGGCAATTTTAATCTTCATATAGATTGAACTGATCAAATATGCAAAGTTAGCCTGGACAGTGAATGCATAGAGTGTACTGGGGGCAAGCTTGGAAGTTTGGCAAACTGAGGATGATACCAGTCCACTGCAGCAGGACATAGTTAGGCTAGCAGAATGAGCAGACAAGTGGCAGGTGGCATTTAATACAGAGAAGTGTGAGGTGATGCATTTTGGCAGAAGGAATAGGGAGAGGTCATATATACTTAATGGCACAGTTCGAAAGAGTGTACAGGGACAGAGGGAACTTGCATAGATCTTTGAAGGTGGCAGGACATATTGAGAGAATATTTAGCAAAGCATATGGGATCTTGGGCTTCAGAAATAAAAGCATTGAGTGCAAAAGCAGAGAAGTTGTGCTCAACCTTGATAAAGCTCTGGTTAGGCCCCATCTGGAGTATTGAATCCAGTCCTGGTCACATGTTGGGAAGGATGTGAAGGTCCTTGAGAGGGTGCAGAGGAGATTTATTTTCATTACTTGTTTTCATGGGATGTAGGTGTTGCTCGCAAGGCCAGCATTTGTTGCCCATCCCTACCTGCCCTTGAGATGGTGGTGGTGAAATACCATGAACTGTTGCAGTTCATCTGGTGCGGTACACCCACAGGGAGTTCCAGGATTTTGATCCAGTGACAGTGAAGGAACAGTGATTTCCATGTCAGAATGGTGTGTGGCTTGGAAGGGATCTTGCAGATGGTGGTGTTTGCATGCATCTGCTGCCCTTATCCTTCCAGGTGGAAGAGGTCACTGGTTTGGAGGGTGCTGTCGAAGGAGGCGTGGTGAGTTGCTGCAGTGTATCTTGTAGATGGTATATACAGCAGCTACTGTGTGTCGGTGGTTGATGGAGTGAATGTTTAAGTTGGTGGATGGGGGTGCTGATCAAGCAGGCTGCTTTGTCATGGATGGTGTTGAGCTCCCTGAGTGTTGTTGGAGCTGCACTCATTCAGGCAAGTGGAGAGTATTCCATCACATTCCTGTAGGGAGGAGATGGTGGCATTGTGGTAATGTCAGTGGACCAGTAATCCAGAGGCCCAGGCTAAAATCCATGGTTTTATGAAGGGTAAATCGTGCTTGACTAATTTGCTAGAGTTCTTCGAAGATGTAACCAGATAATGGGGATCCTGTAGATGTAGTATATCTGGACTTCCAGAAGGCATTTGATAAGGTGCCGCACAAAAGGTTAATACACAAGGTAAGATCACATGGGGTTAGGGGTTAGCTAACCAACAGAAAACCGAGAGTTGGGATAAATGGGTCCTTTTCGGGTTAGCAAAATGTAACTAGTGGGGTGCCACAGGGTTCGGCCCTCGGGGGCCCCAACTATTTACAATCTATATTAATGACTTGGATGCAGCAATAGAAGGTACTAAAGCCAAATTTGCAGATGAGACTAAAAAAGGAGGGATAAGTTGCAATAAAGAAATACATTTACAAATGGATATGGATAGGTTAGGTGAATGGGCCAAAATTTGGCAGATGGAGTTTAATGTGGATAAGTGAGGTTATCCATTTTGGTCAGAAGAATAGAAAGGCAAATTATTATCTAAACGGAGAGAAACTTCAGAGTGCTTCGGTGCAGAGGGATTCCTCATGTATGAATCGTAGAAAACTAGGATGCAGGTACAGCAGGTAAGTAATAAGGAAGGCAAATGGAATTTTGGCATTTATTGCTAAAGGAATAGAATATAAAAATAGGGAAGTGTTGCTGCAACTGTACAAGGCATTAGTGAGACCGCACCTGGAGTATTGCGTACAGTTTTGGTCCCATTACTTGAGGAGGGATGTAGCTGCACTGGAGGCAGTTCAGCGGAGGTTCGATAGATTGATTCCAGACATGAGAGATTGAGCAGTTTAGGCCTTTTACTCTCTAGAGTTTAGAAGAATGAGAGGAGATCTAATTGAGGTATATAAGCTGATTAAGGGGATTGACAAAGTAGACGTATAGAGGATGTTTGCTCTGGTGGGGCAATCTAGAACGAGAGGTCATAGTTTTAGGATAAGGGGTAGCAGATTTAAAACAGGGATGAGAAGAAATTACTTCTCTCAAAGGGTAGTGAGTCTGTGGAATTCACTACCCCAGAGTGCGATGGAGGACGGGACATTGAGTAAATTTAAGGAGGAGATAGACAGATTTTTAATTAGTAATGGATTGAAGGGTTATGGAGAACGGGTAGGAAAGTGAAGGTGAGATGAGATGAGCCATGATCGTATTGAATGGCGGAGCAGGCTCGAGGGGCTGAATTGCCTACTCCTGCTCCTAGTTCTTATGTTCCTATGTAATGCCTTGGGAACATGAGATAAATGGGTCTTTTTCAGGTTGGCAAGCTGTAACCAGTGGAGTGCCACAGGGATCAGTGCTGGGGCCTCAATTGTTTACAGTCTATATCAATGACTTGAATGAAGGGACTGAATGTATGGTAGCTTAATTTGCTGATGACACCAAGATAGGAAGGGAAAGTAACTTGTTAAGAGGAGGTAAAAAGTCTACAAAGTGATATGGATAGGTTGAGTGCATGGGCAAAATTTTGGCAGATGGAATATAATGTGGGAAAATGTGAATTTGTTAACTTTGGCAGGAATAGAAAAGCAGTGTACGATTTAAACGGAGAGAGATTGCAGAACTCCGTGGCACAGAGGGATCTGGGTGTCCTGGTACATGAATCACAAAATGTTAGAATACAGGTGCAACAAGTGGTTAGGAAGGTAAATGGAATGTTGGTGATTATTGTGAGGGAATGGAATATAAAAGTAGGGAAGTTTTACTGCAGCTGTACAGGACCTTGGTGAAACCACAACTGGAGTACTGATTTGGCCTCCTTATTTGAAAAAAAATAGAAAGGGCGGCACAGTGGTTAGCACGGCAGTCTCACAGCTCCAGCGACGCGGGTTCGGTTCTGGGTACTGGCTGTGTGGAGTTTGCAAGTTCTCCCTGTGACCGCGTGGGTTTCCGCCGGGTGCTCCGGTTTCCTCCCACAGCCAAAGGCTTGCAGGTTGATAGGTAAATTGGCCATTGTAAATTGCCCCTAGTGTAGGTAGGTGGTAGGAGAATGGGGGGGGGATGTGGTAGGGAATATGGGATTAATGTAGGATTAGTATAAATGGGTGGTTGTTGGTCCGCATAGACTCGGTGGGCCGAAGGGGCCTGTTTCAGTGCTGTATCTCTCTATGATATCTATGAATTGCATCAGAAGCAGTTCAGAGAAGGTTCAATCAACTCATTCCTGGGATGAAGATCTTATCTTTTGAAGAAAGGTTGAACAAATTGGGCCTTTACCCATTGGAGTTTAGAAGAATGAGAGGTGATCTTATTGAAGCATGCAAGATCCAGAGGGGACTTGACAGAGTGATGCTGAGAGGATGTTTTCCCTTGTGGGAAGACTAGAACTAGGGGACACAGTTTTAAGAATGAGGTCTCTCTATTAAGACAGAGATGAGGAGAAATTTTTTCACTGAGGTTCATTAGTCTGTGGAATTCTCTTCCCCAGAAAGCAGTGGAGGCTGAGTCATTGAATTTATTCAAGGCTGAGTGAGATAGATTTTTGATAAACAAAGGAGTCAAGGGTTATGGGGGAAGTGGGGGGGGGGGGGTGGGTGGGCTGACAGGAGAGTGGAGTTGAGTCCACAAGCAGATCAGCCATGATCTTATTGAAAGGCAGTGCAGACTTGAAGGGCTGAATGGCCTACTCCTGCTCCGAAGTCCTGTGTTCAAATCTGATCACTGCATTGCAAGTTTGTATCAGTATGGTGTCATGAAACTATCATTGATTGTTATAAAAACCCATCACGTTCACCAATGTCCTTTGGGGATGCCTGGTCTGGCCTACATGTGACTCCAGACCCATGCCAATGTGGTTGACTCTTAACTACCCTCTGAAATGGCCTAGCAAGCCGCTCAGTTCATGGGCAATTAGGGATGGGCAACAAAAGCCAGCAACGTCTGCATATCATGAAAGATAATATAAACAAAAAACTTGTGTCTTGTGGACAGGCTTTGAAGCGTCAGGAGGTCAGTTACTCGCCACAGAATTCCCAGCCTCTGACCTGCTCTTGGAGCCCCAATGTTTACGTGGCTGCTCCTGTTCAGTTTTTGGTCAATGGTCAGCCCCAGGATGATGTTAGTGGGGTATTTATCGATGGTAATGTGGTTGAATGTCAAGAGGAGATAGTTTGATTCTCTCTTGTTGGAGATGGTCGTTGTTTGGCATTTTTGTGGTGTGAATGTTACTTGCCACTTGTCAGCCCATTACCAGAATGGATCCAGAGAATGAGTGATTTTCGCTACACTGTCAGGGTGGAGAAGTTGGGGTTGTTCTCCTTGAAGCAAAGTAGATTGAGGGGAGATTTGATAGAGGCGTACAAGAATTTGACTGTTTTGGATAGGGTAAACAAAGAAAAGCTGTTCCCCGTAGCTGATGGTACAAGGACCAGTGAACACAGATTTAAGGTTTTGGGTGAGAGATGTGGGGGATGTGAGGAAGAACTTTTTTATACAGCGTGTTATAATGATCTGGAACTTACTTCCTATGAGGGTAGTGGAAGCGAAGACGATGATAAGATTTCAAGTAAATTGGATGAGCACTTGAGGGAAATAAACTTGCAGGGCTACAGGAATAGAACAGGAGAGTGGGACTGACTGGGTGGCTTTACAGAGAGCTGGCATGGACTCAATGGGCTGAATGGGGGAGGCAGTGGCGTAGAGGTAATGTCACTGAACTAATAATGCAAAGGCCTAAGCTAATGCTCTGGGGACATGGGTTCAAATCAAATTGAATTTTAATTCAATTAATTAATAAAATTTTGGAATTGAAACATAGAAAATAGGAGCAGGCCATTCAGCCCTTCGAGCCTGCTCCACCATTCATAATGATGATTGCTGATCATCCAACTCATCCAACCTGTTCCTGCTTTCCCACCATATCCTTTGATCCTTTTCGCCCCAAGAGCTATATCTAACTCCTTCTTGAAAACATACAATGTTTTGGCCTCAACTGCTTTCTGTGGTAGTGAATTCCACCGGCTCACCACTCTCTGGGTGAAGAAGTTTCTCCTCATCTCAGTCCTGAATGGTTCACCCCATATCCTTAGACTATGACTCCTGGTTCTGGACTCCCCCACCATCGGGAACATCATTCCTGCATCTACCCTGTCAAGTCCTGTTAGAAATTTATAGGTTTCTATGAGATCCCTCCCCCTCACTCTTCTGAACTCCAGTGACTATAATCCCAACCGACTCAATCTCCTCATATGTAAGTCCCACCATCCCAGGAATCAGTCTGGTAAACCTTCGCTGCACTCCCTCTATAGCAAGAGCATCCTTCCTCAGATAAGGAGACCAAAACTGCACACAATATTCCAGGTGTGGCCTCACCAAGGCCCTGTATAATTGCAGCAAGACATCCCTGCTCCTGTGCTTGAATCCTCTCGCTATGAAGGCCAACATGCCATTTGCCTTTTTTACCGCTTGTTGCATCTGCATGCTTACCTTCAGCGACTGGTGTACGAGAACACCCAGGTCTCGTTGCATATTCGCCTCTCTCAGTTTATAGCCGTTCAGATAATCTGCCTTCCTGTTTTGTAACCTCACATTTATCTACATTATACTGCATCTGCCATGCATTTGCCCACTCGCTTATCTTGTCCAAATCACCCTGACGCCGCTCTGCATCCTCCTCACGACTCACCCTCCCACCCAGTTTTGTGTCATCTGCAAATTTGGAGATATTACATTTAGTTCCCTCATCTAAATCATTAGTATATATTGTGAATAGCTGGGGTTCTAGCACCGATCCCTGCAGTACCCCATAGTCACTGCCTGCCATTCGGAAAAAGACAAGTTTATTCCTACTCTTTGTTTCCTGTCTGCCAACCAATTTTCTATCCATCGCAATACGCTACCCCCCAATCCCATGTGTTTTAATTTTACACGCTAATCTCTTATGCGGGACTTTGTCGAAAGCCTTCTGAAAGTGAAATTGAAAGCTAGTCTCAGTAATGGTGCCATGAAACTGTCATCGATTGTTGTAGAAACCCATCTGGTTCACTGATATCCTTTAGGGAAAGAAATCTGCTGTCCTTACCTGGTCTGGCCTACATGTGACTCCAGACCCACAGCAATGTGGTTGACTCTAAATACCCTCTGAAATGGCCCAGCAAGCCACTCAGTTGTATCTAACCGCTACAAAGTATACTTAACATTTAAAAAATATTTAGATGAGCACTTGAAACGCCACAGCACACAAGGCTACGGGCCGAGTGCTGGAAAATGTGATTAGAATAGATAGGTGCTTGATGGCTGGCACGGACACGATGGGCCAAAGGGCCTGTTTCTATGCTGTATAACTCTATGACTCTAAAGTTGGTAAGGAATGAAACCGGACAGACCATCCGGTATCGACCTCGGCACCAGAAACGGCAACGGCAAACCCAGCCCTGTTAACCCTGCAATGTCCTCCTTTCTAATATCTGGGGGCTTGTGCCAAGATTGGGAGAGCTGCCTAACAGCCTGACATAGTCATACTCACCGAATCTTACCTTCCAGACAGACAATGTCCCAGACATCACCATCCCTGGGTTTGTCCTGTTCCGATTAGATTAGAGATACAGCACTGAAACAGGCCCTTCGGCCCACCGAGTCTGTGCCGAACATCAACCACCCATTTATACTAATCCTACACTAATCCCATATTCCTACCAAACATCCCCACCTGTTCCTATATTTCCCTACCACCTACCTATACTAGTGACAATTTATAATGGCCAATTTACCTATCAACTTGCAAGTCTTTTGGCTTGTGGGAGGAAACCGGAGCACCCGGAGAAAACCCACGCAGACACAGGGAGAACTTGCAAACTCCACACAGGCAGTACCAGGAATCGAACCCAGGTCCCTGGAGCTGTGAGGCTGCAGTGCTAACCACTGCGCCACTGTTCCACCGGCAGAGGTGGCGGCACAGTGGTATACAGTTGGGAGGGAATTGCCCTGGTCGTCTTCAACATTGACTCCGGACCCATGAAGTCTCATGGCATCAGGCCAAACATGGGCAAGGAAGCATCCTGCTGATTACCACCAACCGCAACCCGCCGCCCCCCCCCCCCTCAGCTGATGAGTCAGTACTCCTCCACGTTGAACAGCACTTGGAGGAAGCACTCAGGGTGACAAGGGCGCAGAATGTACTCAGGGTGGGGAACTTCAATGTCCATCACCAAGAGTGGCTTGGGAGCACCACACTACTGACTGAGCTGGCCGAGTCCTGAAGGACATAACTGCTAGACTGGGTCTGTGGCAGACGGTGAGAGAACCAACAAGAAGGAAAAACATACTTGACCTCATGCTCACCAATCTATGTTTAAAGCCTTATTGACAGATTTCGAAATACAAATGACATAAAGGGATATGAGGATAGTGTGGGGAAAAAGGCATTGAAGTGGATGTTCAGCCATGATCATATTGAATGGCGGGGCAGGCTGAATGGCCTATTCCTGCTCCGATATTCCTAATCTGTCTGTCGCAGATGCATCTGTCCATGACAGTATTGGTGGGAGTGACCACCGAGCAGTCCTTGTGGAGACGAAGTCCCGTCTCCATATTGAGGATACCCTCCATCATGTTGTGTGGCATTACCATCGTGCTAAATGGGGTAGATTTCAAACAGATTTAGCAATGCAAAACTGGGTATCCATGAGGAGTTGTGGACCATCAGCAGCAGCAGAATTGTACTCAATCACAATCTGTAACCTCAAGGTCCGGCATATCCCCCCATTCTACCATTACCATCAAGCCGGGGGATCAACCATGGTTCATTGAAGAGTTCAGGAGGGCACGCCAGGAGCAGCACCAGGCATACCTGAAAATGAGGTGTCAACCTGCTGAAGCTCCAACCCAGGACTGCTTGCGTGCCAAACAGCATAAGCAGCATGTGATAGACAGAGCTGAGCGATCCCACAACCAACGGATCAGATCTAAGCTCTGCAGTCCTGCTACATCACAGTCGTGAATGATGGTGGACATTTAAACAACTAACAGGAGGTGGTGGCACAACAAATATCCCCATCCTCAATGACAGGGGAGCCCAGCACATCAGTGCAAAAGATAAGGCTGACGCATTTGCAACAATCTTCAGCCCGAAGTGCCGAGTCGATGATCCATCTCGGCCTCCTCCTGAAATCCCCAGCATCACAGATGCCAGTCTTCAGCCAATCTGATGCACTCTGCATGATATCAAGAAATGACTGAAGGCACTGGATACTGCAAAGGCTATGGGTCCTGACAACATTCCGGAAATAGTCCTGAAGACCTGTGCTCCAGAACTTGCCGCGCCCCTAGCCAAGCTATTCCAGTACAGATACAACACTGGCATCTACCCGGCAATGTAGAAAATTGCCCACTTATGTCCTGTACACAAAAAGCAGGACAAATCCAACCGTGCTAATTATTGCCCCATCAGTCTACTCTCAATCATCAGTAGAGTGATGGAAGGTGTCGTCAACAGTGCTGTCAAGTGGCACTTGCTTAGCAATAACTTGTTCAGTGATGCTCAGTTTGGGTTCTGCCAGGATCTCTCAGCTCCTGACCTAATTACAGCCTTGGTTCAAACATGGACAAAAGAGCTGAACTCCAGAGGTGAGGTGAGAGTGACTGCCCTTGACATCAAGGCATCATTTGACCAACTATGGCATCAAGGAGCCCTAGCAAAACTGGAGTAATTGGAAATCGGGGAAAACTCTCCGCTGGTTGGAGTCGTCCCTAGCGCAAAGGAAGACAATTGTGGTTGTTGGTGGTCAATCATCTCAGCTCCAGGACAACAATCCAAGAGTTCCTCAGGGTAGTGTCCTAGGCCCAACCATCTTCAGCTGCTCCATCATTGACCTTCCTTCAGTCATAAGGTCAGAAGTGGGGATGTTCGCTGATGATTCACAATGTTCAGCACCATTCGTGACTCCTCAGATGTTGAAGCAGGGAGCAGGCTATTCTAGATTTGGTGTTGTGTAATGAGGTGGGATTAAAAAATTATCTCATTGTTAAGGATCCTCCAGGGAAAAGTGATCATAGCATGCTAGAATTTCAAATTCAGTTTGAAGGCGAGAAGCTGGAGTCCCACACGAGCGTTCTGGAGTTAAACAAAGGTAATTATATAGGCATGAGGACAGATTTGGCCCGAGTGGACTGGGCAGGAAGACCACAAGGTCAGACAGTTGACTAGCAGTGGCAGATGTTTAAGGAGATATTCAATTTATCCCAACTATAATATATTCCCGAGAGGAAGAAAGATTCTAGGAGGGGGAAAAAACATCCATGGCTAAGCAAGGAAGTTAAGGATAACATAAAGACAAAAACTAAGGCATACAATATTGCAAAAGCCAATGGCAGGCTGGAAGATAGGGAAACTTTTAAAAGATCAACAAAGGGTTACTAAAAAAGTAATAAGAGCAAAGGTAAATTATGAAAGAAAACTAGCGCAAAATATAAAAATGGATAGCAAAAGCTTCTATAAGTTTATAAAAGGGAAGAGAGTAGCTGAAGTGAATGTTGGTCCGTTGGAGGATGAGAATAGGGAGTTAATAGGGAACACAGAAATGGCGGAGATACTGAATCAGTATTTTGCTTCAGTTTTCACAGTGGAGGACACGAGTACCATCCCAATAGTACCAGGTAATGCAGAGGTTATAGAAAGGGAGGAACTTAGAACAATCATCATCACAAGGGAAAGAGTATTGAGCAAACTATTGGGGTTGAAGGCAGAGAAGTTCCCAGGGTCTGATGGCCTACATCCTAGGGTCTTAAAGGAAGTGGCAGCGGAGATAGTGGATCCATTGGTTATAATCTTCCAAAATTCTCTGGATACGGGAAAGGTTCCAGTGCATTGGAAAAAAGCTAATATAACGCCCTAATTCAAAAAGGGAGGGAGGCAGAAAGTAGGAAACTATAGGCCACTTAGTTTAACATCTGTCATTGGGAAATTGTTAGAATCCATTATTAAGGAAGTAATAACAGGACATTTCGAAAGTCAAAACTCAATCCATCAGAGTCAGCATGGTTTTATGAAGGGTAAATTGTGTTTCGTTAATTTACTAGAGTTCTTCGAAGCTGTAATAAGCAATGTGGATAATGGGGATCCTCTAGATGTAGTTTATCTGGACTTCCAGAAGGCATTTGATAAGGTGCCGCACAAAAGGTTAATACACAAGGTAAGTTCACATGGGGTTAGGGGCAATTTATTAGCTTGGATAGAGGATTGGCTAACCAACAGAAAACAGAGAGTCAGGATAAATGGGTCCTTTTCTGGTTGGCAAGATGTAACTAGTGGGGTGCCACAGGGTTCGGTCCTCGGGCCCCAACTATTAACAATCTATATAAATGGCTTGGATGCAGGGACAGAAGGTACTATAGCCAAATTTGCGGATGACACTAAAATAGGTGGGACAGTAAGTTGCAATAAAGAAATAAGAAATCTACAATTGGATATGGATAGATTAGATAAATGGGCCAAAATTTGGCAGATGGACTTTAATGTGGATAAGTGTGAAGTTATCCATTTTGGTCAGAAGAATAGAAAGGCAAATTATTATCTAAACGGAGAGAAACTTCAGAGTGCTTCGGTGCAGAGGGATCTGGGTGTCCTTGTGCATGCATCACAGAAAACTAGTTTGCAGGTACAGCAGGTGCTATGGCAAATGGAATTTTGGCATTTATTGCTCAAAGAATAGAGTATAAAAGTAGGGAAGTGTTGCTGCAACTGTACAAGTCTTTGGTGAGACCGCACCTGGAGTGTTGCATACAGTTTTGGTTCCCTTACTTGAGAAGGGATGGAGTTGCATTGACAGCAGTTCAGAGGAGGTTCACTAGATTGATTCCAGAGACGGGGGGCTTGTCTTATGAAGAGAGATTGAGCAGTTTAGGCCTTTACTGTCTGAGTTTAGAAGAATGAGAGGAGATCTAATTGAGGTATATAAGATGATTAAGGGGATTGAAAGGATGTTTCCTCTTGTGGGGCAATCTAGAACGAGAGGTCACAGTTTTAGGGTAAAGGGTAGCAGATTTAAAACAGAGATGAGGAAAAATTACTTCTCTCAAAGCATCATGAATCTATGGAATTCATTAGCCCAGAGTGCAGTGGATGCCGGGACATTAGGTAAATTTGAGGAGATAGATTTTTAAATGAGAAATGGGTTGAAGGGTTATGGAGAATGGGCAGGAAAGTGGAGTTGAGGCCAAGATGAGATCAGCCCTGATCGTATTGAATGGCGGAGCAGGCTCGAGGGGCTGAATTGCCTACTCCTGCTCCCAGTTCTTATGTTCTTATGTGTCGCAATGCAGCCAGACCTGGACAATATCCAGGCTTGGGCTTATAAGTGGCAGTTAACATTCACGCCACCCAAGTGCCAGGCAATGACCATCTCCAACAAGAGAGAATCTAACCATCTCCCCTTGCCATTATTATTGTAAATCTGAGTTCTTTTTGCCTTCAGTCTGGTTCAGTAAATATACCGAGTCGGATGTGTAGGTAAAATCAATTACTTTATTTGCGCATTTAGCCGGCTGACTTACTCCAATACAACGACACTGACTCCACCCAGAGTCTGTCTGGTCCACCAGAGTAAGTGAAGTTCATGATACAGATACAACTGTTTATACATTTAAGATTCATGCTACACCCCCTTGTTTAACCAATCAGTGTGGTACAATTTGACTTTCAAACAAATGATAACATGCAGTACATTTGTTACTGAGGTTAATAATACCCTCTATTCTCAATACATACTTGTTACTAACATAATATTGTTTTGCATCAGCAAGATTAAAAGAAAACAGACATTAAGACAATTAGCAAAGGAAGAGGGGTTAGAAACAAGATACTGATTTTGATTCCCACAGATACTGCTTTTGCTTCCCACAATTGTCATAAGTCCTGGGATCCTGTAATCTCTATCAAGTCACAGCATGAAGTCACACCAAGCAGCAACAGTATACAGTGATAGTGGGGCCTTTCATTCCTTCTTATCACTCACACAGGGATGGCCAGCATGTCTCACAGGAATCCATTTGTTCCAAACCACAAGGAGTCACACAATCAAGTCATAAATGAACAAATGTCCTTGCAATTACCAGTGCCTGTAAGTTTATACGATCTCACACTCTCAGCCTTTACTTTTAACTATTTCATTGCAGTTTCTCAAGCTTTAAATCATTTCATCAGAGCTCAGCAAAGTTACGATTCCTAACTTGGCTATATTTCCCATCAAGCATAGTGCCATGTCGTTCTGCTCATTTCTACATTCCCCCCCCTTTTATCATTCTATGATAACCTTCTCTCTACTGATCAACTTATATATATGATTATATATATTCACTAGGATTATATGGATCTATTTACTCAAATACATTTAAACAGTATAATATAAAAGCAAATATAAAAGAAAAAACTCAGCAACTGCTGAATCAGAAGGGTAGGCTGAGCCACCCTCTAACAAGGGGGCGTGTATTAGCCTGGTCAGTATGTTTTTCATTCTAACTGTTCCCTAGGATTGTCATGTCTGGGTGATAAGAAGAGTGCTGTTGAAGTACAATATCTCGCTCTCTCGCCGTACCAGCTGCAAGGCCAAGTTGCCTCTGCAGCCCTGAAGTTATGAAGTCATTTCTGATAAGCTGTCCCTCCCTGCAGCACTGAAGCTAGCTTGTCAGCAATACATGATTGATTAATTGTTTCATCTTAAATGTTCCCATGTAATTCTGTTCTTAAAAATTCTAAAATCTAAATTCTGTTCTCAGTCCCCCCTTTGATTCTTCAAAACATGTGTAAAAATCATTCTCTTGATCCCACCTAGGTGCCTTTAATGGTCTCTATTTGTCTAGAAACAGCCTTCAACGCCCAGAGTGGTCGCACTCAATATGTTGCCTGCTTGTGCCATAATAGGGGCCTGCGGGAACTCTGTAAAGGCATAAGTTTTGCAGGGGCTTCAACTATCTGCTTACAAAATAAAAGGTACAAATTGTACAATTACAATTTCATTTGCAAAGCAAAAGCATAAGCAGTGTAATATTGAAGAAAGCACAATTTAAACATCACTATTACATAATCAAATCAATTGTGCGAACATAATACAGTCGCAATTTCATTCTTAGAGTATACTGATCATTCACTAATTCATTTTAACAATATATGAATAGGTTATACATTTACCCTTTTATGGCATAACTAATTGTCCCTCCTTTGACAGAGCAAGTTCGAACACTAATTGCTTTTCGGGTAGCTGTCCAACCTGTGTTCATACATCCTCTTATATCGCCTAATTAATTTCTAAAGTTGCCAAATTAAGTAGGTCACATATAACACCATGATACCCAAAAACCACTATCAGGACATGGGAGATAATTCTAAACCAGGGGTGTATCTGCACGTCTGACCTCCAGTTCCATAAGTCCTCCTGCCAGGTAGAATCATTTATCTCGTCGATCTCATCTTGTTGCATCTTTGACTGTTGTTCCAAATTGTATTGCACTACAGCAATGACTTCTAGCTGCTGTCTCTCCTTACCCAAGCGTGTGGGCAATGGCTGAATAGTCAAATCCTCCTTAATACTTTCTGTCACAGTTATTGTTTCTGTCTTTTGCTTATGTATCTGTACCAACTCCATCTTCCCTACTCGGGTTGGTATTTGTGGGTTGAACCAAAATGTACTGTTGCTCACCGGCCAAGTCCGGTTCTGTCCATACTGGTACTCCTTCACTGTGGTGGTTAAGCAATATCTCCCCTTTCCCATATAGGCCACATGGGGTTAGCTCTGACAATGCTTTCCTAGTCTCCATGGTGTAATTTACAGTGGCATTAAATCCACATTTTGATTCTGCCATTTTATCTATAGGATGAGGACGTATGACCACCTGGTTTTTCAGACTACACTCAGACAATGGACAATGTTGCTCCAATTACCTCTTTTCCAATTTCCATAACATAGGGTAAAATATCATTGTATTTTATGTAATCTTTTCCCCTTATCACTCCTGTATTTTCTACTTTGTTCTATAAATCTGATCCTGGCCTCTAAATCTAGTGGCACCCATGGCATTGGCAGCCTGCTACATTACAATCTTACTTAATACACTATACATATTTCTTGCCTGTTCCGTACAATATCCCGGCATTTGAAATATTGACCAGGACAGGCACAATCTCATATTTAACATTATCATACAACGCTTCTCCTGGGCTCGATGTACCCACACTATCCATGTTCCTTTCAACTTTCCTTATCATCTGTTGCCCAATGGGAGGGGCACAAACAATTCCAAAGACACAGCTCTCAGTCACCCCTTCCCCTTTCTGTCTGGTCACGCAGTTAGCACGGTCATCTGTGGAACACCGTACACACTTCCCATCCAACATGTTGTGCAATGCTCCGTAGGTCATATAGTCCATATTAATATTCCTTTCATTAATCTGTTGTGCATCCATTACCGGGTCTTTGTTCTGCAGGCCCCACAGCCACTGCAGTCCGGTTCTTTCCCATTCGCCACTAGTGATTATATCTGTAATTTAAACACACTGCCCTGGTGGTCACCAGGTGTTAGTACTTGTCCATGTTGTGAGTATCCTCCGATGAGGGATACATGTCTACCTGTGGGGACCGAACATGTCCTGGGGAATCCAGGAGTTAATTTATATTCTTATCATCTCTACTCTTTTTAAATTATCTATATGGTCCTGTTGTGCTCAGGTTTCGTTCCCCACAATCCTTGCCCAGTTAGTAACCCATCAAATAATAATCCAAATGCCTATTAATACTACCATTATTCCCTTGATTATATTTTTTCAGTTGGGACCATGTATTTCTATCGGCCCTTCCCTTTACCATTACTTTGTCTCCCACAACAGGCACCTTTGTCTGTTCCTCTCATGTTTCTATAGAACCTCCTGCCTCACCTTGTGCAGTTGTCTGCACAGCTCCTTCACAAATCTTTAACCCTTTCTCTTGCGGGTCCTATTTCCTGCTATGACATCCTCTGGCAACCTCATTGCCCTTCCTGTCACCGTATTCATCAAGTCTTTTCCTACTTTAGCTGCACCACTCTGTCCTTTTTGTTCCTTTTTCAAAATATCCTTTACTAGCTGACTAAGAGTTCTCACATTCTGGTCCACATTTTCCAAATCTATAGTATTGACAATTGAAGTTCCCGTATTAAGGACTGTGGCTGCGTTATTCACTAAGCTATGTTTATGTCTCTTTCCCTTTATTATTCCCTCATTACCAAATTCCTGTCTCAGCAATTGTTACAGTAATACCTTGTACAACTCTCGGGTCTTAGGGCACCAGCCAGGTAGCTGGATATCTGAGATATTCAATATTACCGGTACCAACTCAAGTTTTATGTTATATACAATTTTATTAGTTTTTTATTATCGCAAGTCCATTTTCTGGTCCTGTAGTCAAGGCCGGGCAAGGGAGACCAGTCACTTGTGGCTGTTGGGTCGTAACCTTACTCGTTAGTAATTAAAATGTGGGGATAATCGTGGTAATTGGAGCTCGTTGTCCGTTTGATAAATTTTGAATGCTGGTTTGATTGTTAGCTCCTTCCCTTGTACACCCCCCCCCCCCCAATGATTTTGACACAAAAGGTCCCTTGAGGGCCTTTGCTGTCAAAATCTGACACACCTGGTAGATTAAATTGTCCACTAAAATAAAAGCCAAATACTGCAGATGCTGAAAATTGTCTCATTGATAAAGATACTGTGATATTTGATGTCTGCAATTAAGGTCTTAAATTCTCAAAGCTGCTGGATCTCTTGCTGTGGCATCAATTCTCACATGGCCTGCCGTCACCTGCTTAAAAACAACCCACAAAGAATCCATTGTGGCTCTGCCTCTGAGCCCAATGGGTTAATTTGTCCAATTCTATCTGTCAATTTAGAAATTTAAAATTTAACAATGTCCAATATGTATAAATTTTACTCTCAGCAATGCAAAATTGTGTGGTGGATTAAATGGAAAAACAGCAGCTGCAGCGGGGTGTTTTTTTCAAGGGGCGGAGCAAAATCGTCTCAGCTGCGTCACTTTACAAAACCTTTTTCTTCTCTGATCGGGAAAAAAACCCACACTCCATTTTAATCTATTTTTTAAAATCCTTTTGGTATCCTTAGGGTTGTTCGCCTTTGAAGTTGAAAATGCCGCAAATGCTTCCGTTGCTTTCCAAATAACAATTACGTCTGCACACTTACACTGGTATTCCACTGTCATGCCACATATTCTGAACTCTCAGGTGATGTTATCAAAAGATCAAATATCAGCGGTGAGGAAAAGGTGGGGGGCGCTGGTGGTGTCTATCTGAGATCTTTGCTTACCTTCCCCTGCAGGGTCCTGATGTCTCAGGTTATGGCCAGACTTTCAAATGTAGCTCTCTTTAAAAACTCATATCTCCAAGAGAAAACTATCAATTGCTAATCTTATCTACACTTTCCTGACTGTCACTGGACAATTCGAGGCTTCTTGGAAATTAGCTGTTTATTTCACTATTTGTTTATCCCCAGAATTCCTTTATTAGTGCTTGCATCAGCCAGATCTGATTGCCAATTCCCATTTATTATAATTCTATTTCATTTTGAGCCCTGGAGAACCTTTACAATTAATATTAATAATTCCTTAAAACAGAAATCAAACATTTCCATTTGATTCCAGACATTAGTGTATATTGTTTATGTTTCTTTTTTTACCTTCGATGACATTTTAATTCCTTAAATAACTTGCCAAATTAAACTGGATTTTTGACATCTCAGATTATTCAAAATTCAAATAACAGTAAATTTCCCTTTGAATGCTTTAAATAACCACTCATATCAATTACATTTTGTTTATTGATTCCAATTTTTTATGCCCAGACTTGGTTGTACTTTTTGTACGTTAAAGACAGAAGTGCTTGCAACTATCTCTCCTTCTCAAGCACTTTGTCTCATTGATAAAGATAGTTGCAGCAGGGTTAATTTCTTGCTTGTCTCCAAGGGGGCGGAGCAAATCATTCTCCACTGCGTCGCTTTACCTAACTTTTTTTTATCAAAAAGAACTAAACTCCATTTTAAATGGTTTTTGGTATCCTTAGGATTTTCAAACAACAAAATCTTCAGTAACATTATCAACTTCAAGAAAGGATTATCAACTCCATCAGGAAAGACAGCATTTTAGATTAAACTCCAATTGTTTCCAAACTTATTTTTTCATCCTTTATAAGAGGTTTCTAATCCAAGGATTATTTTTTTTTTAAACAAAGATGATTCCAAATTCCAATTCACTGCAATAATATTTAAAATCAAAACTGCCAATGTTATATGAGTGAGTCCTCTGTCCGGAACCGAAGACTCCTCCAAAACATGACATAATAAACTTGAAAGTTCATTGTGGCAACAATGAAATTTCCAGTTCTTCAACTTAAACAGGTCAATTAACCTTAACAGTATTAATTCAATTCAGACTTATTAACTTATACTACTTATTAACTACACACAGAACAGAATAGCACGTGCTTATTTTAAAAGATAGGTAAATTACGTCATTTTCTTGTTCATTCTTCAGGCGCCTTTCAAATGACTGTAATAAAACCAAAAACTAAAGAAAAAGTTATTTAACATTCTTATAACAAAAGACTTAACACTAGGTCCTTACACAAACTTTAATCTTTCCCATTATCTCCTTTTTTATTTTATCCTTCTCTCCCTTAAAACAATATCCAATTCCTGACATTTGCTACTTAAAACAGTCAGTAAAACATGTCTTTAATTTAAACTCAAAAAAAACTAGAACAGATTTTCGACTGGAACTCCAATTAAAGCAGGAGTGTTACACTTCAAATTGGATTTCTGCCAAACATCTTCAGACCTTCAAGGCTGAAGCTTATCTCTTAGAAAATTGTTCATTGCCTTTTCACAGTTGCAAAACCAATTAAAAATAAAAATAAAATTTTAACTTAAAATATAATTCAATTTTATATCCCATTCCTGGGTGCACAACACTAAATCGAAATGAACACACTCAACAATCACTTTTCACACTCATTCAATTCCAAACAACTTTGAAAATTGATTTCTGTAATGGGTTACGAATTCAAAATACCAAATCTCTTTCAAAATTCCCTGTCCCAATGTCAAGGAACACACACAGGTTCAACTAATTCACAACCAAAACATGACTCAAGGTTCCCACAAAATATACACTTGTAAAAATAGAAAAAGTAACAGACTCATTCTCTCATCATTAAGGCCAGACAACAAAGAGTTAGCGACAGTCAGGTTTACAGAACACAAGCTGTACATCCCAGACATTCAATTAATTCGCGGAAGCTTCCAACATTCTCACATTCAAATCAAAGACACAGTAACTTGTTTTTCCTCTAAAACATACCTATCTTTAAAACACATTTTTACCGTGGTGCTTCTGCGTCTTTCTCGAGTGGGCAAACGGACGTGGGTCGCCTTTCTCCAGAGGACATGATTTACTTGTCCCCGGGGGCAACCCTTCTTCTTTACAAGCCGTCAAGCCCATTCTTCCTTCTACTTTCTCAAACCCTAGTTCTTTTCTATGAATCAAGCAGCATTAAAACGAAAGAAAACAAACAAGACACAAGAAAACGAATAGACACAGTAACACAAACAAAGGACGAGCCACACACAAGGAGACGAACAGGCGCAGTCAATGTTGGGATCAACAGAATTTTTTTTAGAGTCTTTTGGTTTCCCCCTTCACTAATCGGTATTCCTAATTTAAGGGCGTTTTCTTGCCAACTTGATGGGAGGATTCTATTTTTTTTTTCTCCTGACAATATTGTATCCATAATCCAATTAATTCTTTGGCCTTATTGCCTTTATTTTGTTTCCAGATTTTTTTTCTTGGGGTTTTTTTTCCCGATTACTCAAGTCTTTTGTCCCCCTTAAGGGCCATTGGCCTCCTAATTTCTTCTTTAAGGCTGCCGATAATTGTCTGAAGTCTTTCCCTTTTTCCGGATATTTATCACACAGTACTTGTAATGGATCACTTTTATTATCTAAACAGTTTCCCATATTCACTACTATTATCACAAACTATAATTACAACTATTATTACAAACTATTATTACTTACAAATTATCTAAACAGTTACTCACAATAAAAAAATAAAGCCTTAATCTCAGTCGTTCTAAAACAACCTCGCATATCTTCAGTCGCGACCTACTTTAACCTTCAGTCGTAGTCAATACGACCTACTTTAATTCTACCTCAGTCCCATCAGCCGTCCTCTAAAGAAACAGACTGAACCTGACCCTAAAATTAACCCTCAGTTGTACCTACACCGACTGATCCTTGTCTTTCTAATCCGCCAGACTGATCATTGATCTCGTCCAGACGATCTTACCTGACCATCAGCGAGTGATCAAACTTTTATCGGACTATGAGACAGGGGAAAACCGACATGGTCATATATCAACTACTCACGTTGGGGGCCCATTTCCTCTCTCTCCGTCCTCTACTAGTCTGATTCTGATTTCGCTGATGATCGGCGGTCGTCTGTTGAGATCCCACTTCTGACACCAAAATGTAAATCTGAGTTCTTTTTGCCTTCAGTCTGGTTCAGTAAATATACCGAGTCGGATGTGTAGGTAAAATCAATTACTTTATTTGCGCATTTAGCCGGCTGAGTTACTCCAATACAACGACACTGACTCCACCCAGAGTCTGTCTGGTCCACCAGAGTAAGTGAAGTTCATGATACAGATACTACTGTTGTGGAAGTGAGCAGAAAGGCATGGCCCAATGGAACTCAGATTTACATTTTGGTGTCAGAAGTGGGATCTCAACAGACGACTGCCGATCATCAGCGAAATCAGAATCAGTCTAGTCTTGGACGGAGAGAGAGGAAATCGGCCCCCGACGTGAGTAGTTGATATATGACCATGTCGGTTTTCCCCTGTCTCATAGTCCGATAAAAGTTTGATCACTCGCTGATGGTCAGGTAAGATCGTCTGGACGAGATCAATGATCAGTCTGGCGGATTAGAAAAGATAAGGGTCAGTCGAAGTAGGTTCAACTGAGGTTAAGGTTAAAGTAGGTCGTATTGACTACGGCTGAAGGTTGGAGTCGGTTGTTTTAGAACGGCTGACACTCAGGTTTAGTCTGTTTCTTTAGAGGACAGCTGATGGGGACTGAGGTAGAATTAAAGTAGGTCTTATTGACTACGACTGAAGGTTAAAGTAGGTCGCGACTGAAGGTTATGCGAGGTTGTTTTGGAACGACTGAGATTAAGGTTTTTTTTTGTGAGTAACTGTTTAGATAATTTGTAAGTAATAATAGTTTGTAATAATAGTTGTAATTATAGTTTGTGATAGTAGTTGTGAATATGGGAAACTGTTTAGATAATACAAGTGATCCATCCTGCCCATTACAAGTACTGTGTGATAAATATCCGGATAAAGGGAAAGACTTCAGACAATTATCGGCAGCCTTAAATAAGAAATTAGGAGGCCAATGGCCCTTAAGGGGGACAAAAGACTTGTGAGTAATTGGGGGAAAAAACCCCAAGAAAAAAAAATCTGGAAACAAAATAAAGGCAATAAGGCCAAAGAATTAATTGGATTATGGATACAATATTGTCAGGAGAAAAAAAAATAGAATCCTCCCATCAAGTTGGCAAGAAAACGCCCTTAAATTAGGAATACCGATTAGTGAAGGGGGAAACCAAAAGACTCTAAAAATTCTGTTGATCCCAACATTGACTGTGCCTGTTCGTCTCCTTGTGTGTGGTTCGTCCTTTGTTTGTGTTACTGTGTCTATTCGTTTTCTTGTGTCTTGTTTGTTTTCTTTCGTTTTAATGCTGCTTGATTCATAGAAAAGAACTAGGGTTTGAGAAAGTAGAAGGAAGTATGGGCTTGACGGCTTGTAAGGAGGAAGGGTTGCCCCCGGGGACAAGTAAATCATGTCCTCTGGAGAAAGGCGACCCACGTCCGTTTGCCCACTCGAGAAAGACGCAGAAGCACCACGGTAAAAATGTGTTTTTAAAGATAGGTATGTTTTAGAGTAAAAACAAGTTACTGTGTCTTTGATTTGAATGTGAGAATGTTGGAAGCTTCCGCGAATTAATTGAATGTCTGGGATATACAGCTTGTGTTCTGTACAACTGACTGTCGTTAACTCTTTGTTGTCTGGCCTTAATGATGAGAGAATGAGTCTGTTACTTTTTCTATTTTTACAAGTGTATATTTTGTGGGAACCTTGAGTCATGTTTTGGTTGTGAATTAGTTGAACCTGTGTGTGTTCCTTGACATCGGGACAGGGAATTTTGAAAGAGATTTGGTATTTTGAATTCGTAACCCATTACAGAAATCAATTTTCGAAGTTGTTTGGAATTGAATGAGTGTGAAAAGTCATTGTTGAGTGTGTTCATTTCGATTTAGTGTTGTGCACCCAGGAATGGGATATAAAATTGAGTTATATTTTAAGTTAAAATTTTATTTTGATTTTAAAAGCTGGTTTTGCAACTGTGAAAAGGCAATGAACAATTTTGTAAGGGATAAGCTTCAACCTTGTAGGTCTGAAGATGTTTGGCAGAAATCCAATTTGACGTTTACCACTCCTGCTTTAATTGGAGTAACAGTTTAAAATCTGTTCTAGTTTTTGGAGTTTAAATTAAAGACATGTTTTACTGACTCTTTTAAGTAGCAAATGTCAGGAATTGGATATTGGTTTAAGGGAGAGAAGGATAAACAAAGGAGATATAGGAAAGATTCTGTCTGTTTAAAGTTTGTTTAAGAAGCTGGTGTTAAATATTTTGTGTTAAGAATGTTAAATAACTTTTTCTTTAGTTTTTGGTTTTATTACAGTCATTTGAAAGGCGCCTGAAGAATGAACAAGAAAATGACGTAATTTACCTATCTTTTAAAATAAGCACATGCTATTCTGTTCTGTGTGTAGTTAATAAGTAGTATAAGTTAATAAGTCTGAATTGAATTAATACTATTATGGTTAATTGACCTGTTTAAGTTGAACTGGAAATTTCATTGTTGCCACAATGAACTTTCAAGTTTATTATGTCATGTTTTGGAGGAGTCTTCAGTTCCGGACAGAGGACTCACTCATATAACATTGGCAGTTTTGATTTTTAAATATTATTGCAGTGAATTGGAATTTTGAATGATCTTTGTTAAAAAAAATAATAATCCTTGGATTAGAAACCTCTTATAAAAGATGCAAAAAAAATAAGTTTGGAAACAATTGGAGTTTAATCTAAAATGCTGTCTTTCCTGATGGAGTTGATAATCCTTTCTTGAAGTTGATAATGTTACTGAAGATTTTGTTGTTTGAAAATCCTAAGGATAAAAAAAAACATTTAAAAAGGAGTTTAGTTCTTTTCCATTAAAAAAAAGGGTTACGTAAAGCGGCGCAGCGGAGAATGCTTTGCTCCGCCCCCTTGGAGACAAGCAAGAAATTAATCCTGCTGCAACCATCCTTATCAATGAGACAAAGTGCTTGAGAAGGAGAGATAGTTGCAAGCACTTCTGTCTTTAACGTACAAAAAGTACAACCAAGTCTGGGCATAAGAAATTGGAATCAATAGACAAAATGTAATTGATATGAGTGGTTATTTAAAGCATTCAAAGGGAAATTTACTGTTATTTGGAATAATCTGAGATGTCAAAAATCCAGTTTAATTTGGCAAGTTATTTAAGGAATTAAAATGTCATCTAAGGTTAAAAAAAAACATAAACAATATACACTAATGTCTGGAATCAAATGGAAATGTTTGATTTCTGTTTTAAGGAATTATTAATATTAATTGTAAAGGTTCTCCAGGGCTCAAAATGAAATAGAATTATAATTAATGGGAATTGGCAATCAGATCTGGCTGATGCAAGTGCTAATAAAGGAATTCTGGGGATAAACAAATAGTGAAATGAACAGCTAATTTCCAAGAAGCCTTGAATTGTCCAGTGAAAGTCAGGAAAGTGTAGATAAGATTAGCAATTGATAGTTTTCTCTTGGAGATATGAGTTTTTAAAGAGAGCTACATTTGAAAGTCTGGCCATAACCTGAGACATCAGGACTCTGCAGGGGGAGGTAAGCAAAGATCTCAGATAGACACCACCAGCCCCCCCCCCCCCCCCCCCTCTTTTCCTCACCGCTGATATTTGATCTTTTGATAAGATCACCTGAGAGTTCAGAATATGTGGCATGACAGTGGAATACCAGTGTAAGTGTGCAGATGTTATTTGGAAAGCAACGGAAGCATTTGTGGCATTTTCAACTTCAAAGGCGAGCAACCCTAAGGATACCAAAAGGATTTTTAAAAAATAGATTAAAATGGAGTGTGTTTTTTTTTCGATCAGAGAAGAAAAAGGTTTTGTAAAGTGACGCAGCTGAGACGATTTTGCTCCGCCCCTTGAAAAAAAAAACCCCGCTGCAGCTGCTGTGTTTTTCCATTTAATCCACCACACAATTTTGAATTGCTGAAAGTAAAATTTATACATATTGGACATTGTTAAATTTTAAATTTCTAAATTGACAGAATTGGACAAATTAACCCATTGGGCTCAGGGGCAGAGCCACAATGGATTCTTTGTGGGTTGTTTTTAAGCAGGTGACGGCAGGCCATGTGAGAATTGATGCCACAGCAAGAGATCCAGCAGCTTTGAGAATTGAAGACCTTAATTGCAGACATCAAATATCACAGCATCTTTATCAATGAGACAATTTTCAGCATCTGCAGTATTTTGCTTTTATTTTAGTGTTAATCTACCAGGTGTGTCAGATTTTGACAGCAAAGGCCCTCAAGGGACCTTTTGTGTCAAAATCATTGGGGGGGTGGGGTGGGGGGTGTACAAGGGAAGGAGCTAACAATCAAACCAGCATTCACAATTTATCAAACGGACAACAAGCTCCAATTACCACAATTATCCCCACATTTTAATTACTAACGAGTAAGGTTACGACCCAACAGCCACAAGTGACTGGTCTCCCTTGCCCGGCCTTGACTACAGGACCAGAAAATGGACTTGCGATAATGAAAACTAATAAAATTGTATATGATAACATAAAACTTGAGTTGGTACCGGTAATATTGAATATCTCAGATATCCAGCTACCTGGCTGGTGCCCTGAGAAGACCAGAGAGTTGTACAAGGTATTACTGTAACAATTGCTGAGACAGGAATTTGGTAATGAGGGAATAATAAAGGGAAAGAGACATAAACATAGCTTAGTGAATAACGCAGCCACAGTCCTTAATACGGGAACTTCAATTGTCAATACTATAGATTTGGAAAATGTGGACCAGAATGTTAGAACTCTTAGTCAGCTAGTAAAGGATATTTTGAAAAAGGAACAAAAAGGACAGAGTGGTATAGCTAAAGTAGGAAAGGACTTGATGAATACGGTGACAGGAAGGGTGATGAGACTGCCAAGGTATGTCGTAGCAGGTAGTGAGGATATAGGACCCGCAAGAGAAAGGGTTAAAGATTTGTGAAGGAGCTGTGCAGACAACTGCACAAGGTGAGGCAGGAGGTTCTATAGAAACATGATAGAGGAACAGACAAAGGTGCCTGTTGTGGGAGACAAAGTAATGGTAAAGGGAAGGGCCGATAGAAATACATGGTCCCAACTGAAAAAATATAATCAAGGGAATAATGGTAGTATTGATAGGCATTTGGATTATTATTAGATGGGTTACTAACTGGGCAAGGATTGTGGGGAACGAAACCCGAGCACAACGGGACCATATAGATAATTTCAAAAGAGTAGAGATGATAATATAAATTAACTCCTGGATTCCCCAGGACATGTTCAGTCCCCACAGGTAGACATGTATCCCTCATTGGAGGATACTCACAACATGGACAAGTACTAACACCTGGTGACCACAAGGGCAGTGTGTTTAAATTACAGATATAACCACTAGTGGCGAATGGGAAAGAACCGGACTGCAGTAGCTGTGGGGCCTGATGCTAATATCCGGAGAGGAAGAACAAAGACCCGGTAATGGATGCACAACGGATTAATGAAAGGAGTATTAATATGGACTATATGAACTACGGGGCATTGCACAACATGTTGGATGGGAAGTGTGTACGGTGTTCCACAGATGACCGTGCTAACTGCGTGACCAGACAGAAAGGGGAAGGGGTAACTGAGAGCTGTGTCTTTGGAATTATTTGTGCCCCTCCCATTGGGCAACAGATGATAAGGAAAGTAGAAAGGAACATGGATGTGTGTGGGGACATCGAGCCCAGGGGAAGCGTTGTATGATAATGTTAAACATGAGATTGTGCCTGTCCTGGTCAATATCTCAAATGCCGGGATATTGTACGGAACAGGCAAGAAATATGTATAGTGTATTAAGTAAGATTGTAATGCAGCAGGCTGCCAATGCCATGGGTGCCGTCAGATTTCGAGGTCAGAATCAACTTTATAGGACAAGGAGAGGGATAGTTAATGACTTTGCGACCGGATTCAATACCGGTGCCTCCATAGTAAAATACAGTTAATACTGGCCATAATATGGGGCATACTAGCTTGCCGTTCATACAGGCGATATGTGCAGCGAAGGAGGATGAAAACCAGAGCAAAGGCAAGGGAGACAATTTATCTATCTACAAATATTATTTTAGTAACCAGTAACACATAATATTAGTGAACAGTGACATTGCAAATAATGGGAGTGTTTGTAGTACATACAGTTCGTGAATGTTAGAACAAATTCGAGAAAATTCGAGGCAAATTGATGCAAGACAGGTGCCAGTTTGGATCAATGACACCCAGTTGGAGTACTTAACTAGTCACACAAATGATAAAATTACCAGGTGCCAAATCAGAAAACTTAAAAGTATGGAAAGATCATGAATGTGTAAATACAGGATCTATGAGTGTTGGAGTAGTGTTTGGAATACCTGTAATTCTGAGGGATAAGTTAAGGATGCAATTATACAAAGTAGCAAATACAGGAGTGATAAGGGGAAAAGATTACATAAAATACAATGATATTTTACCCTATGTTATGGAAATTGGAAAAGAGGTAATTGGAACAATATTGTCCATTGTCTGAGTGTCGTCTGGAAAACCAGGTGGTCATATGTCCTCATCCTATAGATAAAATGGCAGAAACAAAATGTGGGTTTAATGCCACTGTAAATTACACCATGGAGACTAGGAAAGCATTGTCAGAGCTAACCCATGTGGCCTATTTGGGAAAGGGGAGATATTGCTTAACCACCACAGCGAAGGAGTACCAGTATGGACATAACCGGACTTGGCCGGTGAGCAACAGTACATTTTGGTTCAACCCACAAATACCAACCCGAGTCGGGAAGATGGAGTTGGTACAGATACATCAGCAAAAGACAGAAACAATAACTGTGACAGAAAGTATTAAGGAGGATTTGACTATTCAGCCATTGCCCACACGCTTGGGTAAAGAGAGACAGCAGCTAGAAGTCATTGCTGTAGTGTAATACAATTTGGAACAACAGTCAAAGATGCAACAAGATGAGATCGACGAGATAAATGATTCTACCTGGCAGGAGGACTTATGGAACAGGGGGTCAGACGTGCAGATACACCCCTGGTTTAGAATTATCTCCCATGTCCTGATAGTGGTTTTGGGTATCATGGTGTTGTATGTGACCTACTTAATTTGGCAACTTTAGAAATTAATTAGGCGATATAAGAGGATGTATGAACACAGGTTGGACAGCTACCCGAAAAAGCAATTAGTGTTCGAACTTGCTCTGTCAAAGGAGGGACAATTAGTTATGCCATAAAAGGGTAAATGTATAACCTATTCATATATTGTTAAAATGAATTAATGAATGATCAATGTACTCTAAGATGTTTGTACAATCGAAATTGTAATTGTAGAAGTGTACCACCCTTTTATATTGTAAACGAGTAACTGAAGCCCTTGCAAAACTTATGCCTTTACAGAGTTCCCGCAGGCCCCTATTATGGCACAAGCAGGCGACGTATTGAATGCAACCCCTCTGGGTGTTGAAGGCTGTTTCTGGACAAATAGAGACCATTAAAAGGCACCTAGGTGGGATCAAGGGAATGATTTTTAAAAATGTTTTGAACAATCAAAGGGGGGACTGTTAGAACAGAATTTAGATTTTAGAATTTTTAAGAACAGAATTACATGGGAACATTTAAGATGGAACAATTAATCAATCATGTATTGCTAACAAGCTCGCTTCAGTGCTGCAGAGAGGGACAGCTTATCAGAAATGACTTCATAGCTTCAGGGCTGCAGAGGCAACTTGGCCTTGCAGCTGGTACAGCGAGAGCGCGAGACATTGTACTTCAACAGCACTCTTCTTATCACCCGGATATGACAATCCTAAGGAACAGTTCGGAATAACATAA
The DNA here is from genome assembly GCF_036365525.1 of Heterodontus francisci. Classification (NCBI taxonomy): domain Eukaryota; kingdom Metazoa; phylum Chordata; class Chondrichthyes; order Heterodontiformes; family Heterodontidae; genus Heterodontus; species Heterodontus francisci. Next base: position 5,330,745 of record NC_090404.1, on the reverse strand, counting down.
TGACCAGGCCAACCCACGCCCTTGTTAGAGGGTGGCTCAGCCTACCCTTCTGATTGAGCAGTTGCTGAGTTTTTTCGTTTATATTTGCTTTTATATTATACTGTTTAATTGTATTTGAGTAAATAGATCCATATAATCCTAGTGAATATATATAATCATATATATAAGTTGATCAGTAGAGAGAAGGTTATCATAGAATGATAAAAGGGGGGAATGTGGAAGTGAGCAGAAAGGCATGGCCCTATGCTTAATGGGAAATATAGCCAAGTTAGGAATAGTAGCTTTGCTAAGCTTTGATTTTAAGTGGCAGAAACCACAATGAAATAGTTAAAAGTAAAGGCAGAAAGTGTGAGATTGTAAAGACTAGCCGACACTGGTAATTGCAAGGACATTTGTTCATTTATGACTTGATTGTGTGACTCCTTGTGGTTTGGAACAAATGGATTCCTGAGAGACATGCTGGCCATCCCTGTGTGAGTGATAAGAAGGAATGAAAGGCCCCACTATCACTGTATACTGTTGCTGCTTGGTGTTACTTCATGCTGTGACTTGATAGAGATTACAGGATCCCAGGACTTATGACAATTGTGGGAAGCAAAAGCAGTATCTGTGGGAATCAAAATCAGTATCTTGTTTCTAACCCCTCTTCTTTTGCTAATTGTCTTAATGTCTGTTTTCTTTTAATCTTGCTGATGCAAAACAATATTATGTTAGTAACAAGTATGTATTGAGAATAGAGGGTATTATTAACCTCAGTAACAAATGTACTGCATGTTATCATTTGTTTGAAAGTCAAATTGTACCACACTGATTGGTGAAACAAGGGGGTGTAGCATGAATCTTAAATGTATAAACAGTAGTATCTGTATCATGAACTTCACTTACTCTGGTGGACCAGACAGACTCTGGGTGGAGTCAGTATCGTTGTATTGGAGTAAATTAGCCGGCTAAATGCGCAAATAAAGTAATTGATTTTACCTACACATCCGACTCGGTACATTTACTGAACCAGACTGAAGGCAAAAAGAACTCAGATTTACACTGTTTATACATTAAGATTCATGCTACACCCCCTTGTTTAACCAATCAGTGTGGTACAATTTGACTTTCAAACAAATGATAACATGCAGTACATTTGTTACTGAGGTTAATAATACCCTCTATTCTCAATACATACTTGTTACTAACATAATATTGTTTTGCATCAGCAAGATTAAAAGAAAACAGACATTAAGACAATTAGCAAAGGAAGAGGGGTTAGAAACAAGATACTGATTTTGATTCCCACAGATACTGCTTTTGCTTCCCACAATTGTCATAAGTCCTGGGATCCTGTAATCTCTATCAAGTCACAGCATGAAGTAACACCAAGCAGCAACAGTATACAGTGATAGTGGGGCCTTTCATTCCTTATCATCACTCACACAGGGATGGCCAGCATGTCTCACAGGAATCCATTTGTTCCAAACCACAAGGAGTCACACAATCAAGTCATAAATGAACAAATGTCCTTGCAATTAACAGTGCCTGAAAGTTTATTCGATCTCACACTTTCAGCCTTTACTTTTAACTATTTCATTGCAGTTTCTCAAGCTTTAAATCATTTCATCAGAGCTCAGCAAAGTTACTATTCCTAACTTGGCTATATTTCCCATCAAGCATAGTGCCATGTCGTTCTGCTCATTTCTACATTATGATCGCTGAATCCCCTACTATCAACATCCAAGGGGTTACCATTGACCAGAAACTGAACTGGAGTAGCCATATAAATACCGTGGCTACATGAGCAGGTCAGAGGCTAGGAATCCTGAGGCGAGTAACTCACCACCTGCCTCCCCAAAGCCTGCCCACCATCTGCAAACTACAAGTCAGGAGTGTGATGGAATACTCTCCACTTGCCTAGATGGGTGCAGCTCCAACAACACTCAAGAAGTTTGACACCATCCAGGACAAAGCAGCCCACTCGATTGGCACCCCATTCACTCCCTCCAACACCGACGCACAGTGGCAGCCGTGTGCACCATCTACAAGATGCACTGCAGCAACTCACCAAAGCTCCTTAGATAGTGCTGCCCTAACCCGCGACCTCTATCACCTAGAAGGACAAGGGCAGCAGATGCATAGGAACATCACCACCTGCAAGTTCCCCTCCAAGCCACACACCATCCTGACTTGGAACTATATCGCTGTTCCTTCGCTTTCGCTGGGTCAAAATCCTGGAACTCCCTTCCTAACAGCACTGTGGGTGTACCTACCCCACATGGACTGCAGCGGTTCAAGAAGGCAGCTCACCACCACCTTCTCATGAGCAATTAGGGATGGGCAGCAACACCCAAATCCCATTAAAAGAAAGATTTTAAAAAAACTTCTCAGATTTGCCAACATATCTGCTTTATCTTCCTCTGACTATTTGGGGGTCTATCGTACACCCCCAGCAGTGTGACTGCCCCTTGCTTGTTGCATAGCTCACCGTATGGCCTCATTTGATGATCCTTCTAACAGATCAGCCTTCCTCACAGCTTTGTGTTTTTTTTTATCCCCCTCTCTATTGCGTTTGAAAACCCTGTTACCGGGAACGTTGAGATGCCATTCCTGTCCCTCCATAAGCCATGTTTCTGTAATAGCTGTGATATCATACTGCCACGTATCTGTCTGTCGCCTCAGCTCATCTTTTTTTTTCTAACCTTTGTTTCCTCTGCCTTACAGACTCATCCTTCCATTTTCATTTCTAATTTTGTCCCAACTGAATCAACCCTCAAGTCCCCATCCCCCTGTCAAACTAGTTTAAATCCTCCCCAACTGCACTAGCGAAAGGTCTAGCAAGGAACTCAGTCCCAGCTCTGTTCACGTGCAACCTGTCTGGTCTGTACAGGCCCCATTTCCCCCATAGCTGGTCCCAATGTCCCAGGAATCTAAAGCCCTCCCTCTTGCATCAACTTTCCAACCATGTATTCATCTGTCTTATCCTGCTATTTTTATACTCACTTGCGCGTGCCTCTGGAAGTAATCTGGAGATTACTACTTTTGAGGTCCTGCTTGCTAATTTCTTACCTAGCTCAGTAAACACTTTCTGCAGGATCGCATCCCTCTTTCACCCTATGTCGTTGGTACCAATTTGGGTCGTGACTTCTGGCTGTTCACCCTCTCCCCCCTCAGAGTGCTTTGCAGCCTTTCAGTGACATCCTTGACCCTGGAACCAGCAAGGCAACACACCATCCTGGATTCATGTCTGCAGCCACAGAAACACCTGTCTGTTTCCCTGACGATTGAATCACTAATCACTATGGCTCTTCCGGTCTTCCTTGTGCCCCCCTGTGCAGCTGAACCACATGTGGTGCCATGGACTTGGCCCTGGCTGCACTCGCCAGGTGAAGCATCAGAACTGAATACCTGTTGGAGAGTGAGATGCACTTGGGGGTCTCCTGCACTACCTGCCTGTTTCTTCTTGACTGTCTGGCGGTCATGTATTCCCTCTCTGCCTGCATACTGTTCAGCTGAGGGGTGATCACACAGTTTATGCCTCATCACATCTATAAACGTACTATCCTAAACGATGCACCACAGTGTCGCCAGCTGCTGCTCAGGTTCCAAAACCATGAGCACAAGCTGCTGCAACCGATGACATTTCCCGCACCTACGGTTGTCCAGGTTCCAAGAAGTTCCCATGTAACACAGGATGTGCACTGTAGAGGCTGGAGCAGGCCATTCTATTCTCTATTAGATAGTAAACCTTGGTACTACAAATAAACCCTGCTACTGTAATACTAATAACCCTACCAATAGTAATAAACCTTACTACTGCTAATACTAAACTTCAGCACTAATCTGCCTTACCACTATTAATATACCCTGCCAATTCTAAAATGTTACCAATAGCAGTAATAACCTGATCAATAGCAATAAACCTTATTTAAGAATAAAAGATAAGACTCACCAGCTACCCACTTGTTTCTTGTTATTAATACTTAATATTTTTAACATTTTTAAACTCCCAGTTGCTTAGACTTGGTCCCTAAGCAACAAATGCTCACCAGCCAATCAACTCATAATTTTCCTGTTGTGGTTTGATTTTTTTTCTCTTTTTCGGCGAGTAGAGATAGAAGGTTCCTCGCAGGTCTAGCACCTCTCCGACTCCCTCCAGGTAAGTGAAGGCCCCAAGCCTGGGTCTTGCTTTATCTGCTCCCCGGTAGTAGGTTCCTTGCCGGTCCGCCACCTATGTAATCTACGTAATCTCCTTTAACAGGGGATTAGAAGGGGAGGATTTGCAGACGGGAAACTCAAACAAAACATTCCATCAAGAGCTGACAGTCACTCAATTTCATCAGGACCAGAATATCACCGGCCTTTGAATGTGGAAGGAGAAATATGTGTCTGGTTTGTCTGTAGGAAAAGATTTCAGACATCAGTGTGACTGGAAAAGCACTGACTCACACACAGCCGAATGAGAGCGTTCAGTGCATTGACTGTGGAAAGAGCTTTAACCAGTTACACAGCCTGAAAAAATATCACACCATTCACAGCGGGGGGAAACTGTACATGGGTTCTATATATGGCCAAGGCATCAACTGATCATCCAACCTGGAGAGACACGAGGACACCTGCACCATGGAGAAACCGTGGAAATGTGGGGACTGTGGGAAGGGATTCAATTACCCGTCACTGCTGGAAACTCATCGACACAGTCACACCGGGGAGAGGCCGTTCACATGCTGTGTGTGTGGGAAAGGATTCACTAATTCAGCCAATCTTTTGAGACACCAGCGCATTCACATTGGGGAGAGGCCGTTCACCTGCTCTGTGTGTGGGAAGGGCTTCATTAATTCATCCCTCCTGCTGACACACCAGCAAGTTCACACTGTGGAGAGGCCATTCACCTGCTGTGTGTGTGGGAAGGGATTCATTCAGTCCTTCCGCCTCAAAACACACCAACGACTTCACACTGTGGAGAGGCCATTCATCTGCCTTGAATGTGGTAAGAGATTTAATGCTTTATCAAACCTCCGGACACACCAGCGAGTCCACTCTGATCAGAGACCCTTTAAATCTTCTGACTGTGAGAAGAGATTTAAAAGCAAAAAGGAGCTGCTGATACACCAGCACACTCACGCCGGAGAGAGACCATTCACCTGCTCCATGTGTGGGAAGGGATTCTCAAAGGCATCCTCCCTCACTCAACACCAACTTGTTCACTCCAGTCAGAGACCTTTTAAATGTCCTGACTGTGAGAAGAGATTTAAAAGTAAAAGCAATCTGCTGACACACCAGCGAGTTCACACCGGAGAGAGGCCGTTCATCTGCCTTGAATGTGGGAAGAGATTTAATACTTTATCAAACCTCCAGACACACCAGCGGGTTCACTCTGATAATAGACCCTTTAAATGTTCTGACTGTGAGAAGAGATTTAAAAGCAAAGATGAGTTGCTGAAACACCAACGTACTCACTCTGGAGAGAGGCCGTTCACCTGCTCTGTGTGTGGGAAGGAATTCACTCAATCATCCCACCTTCGGAGACACCAACGACTTCACATTGGGGAGAGGTCGTTCACCTGCTCTGTGTGTGGGAAGGGATATACGGATTCATCCAACCTTCTGATACACCAGCGAGTTCACACAGGGGAGAGACCGTTCACCTGCTCCGTGTGTGGGAAGGGATTCATAAAAGCATCCTCCCTCACTCAACACCAACTTGTTCACTCCAATCAGAGACCTTTTAAATGTTCTGACTGTGAGAAGAGATTTAAAAGTAAAAGCAGTCTGCTGACACACCAGCGAGCTCACTCTGATCAGAGACCATTTAAATGTTCTGACTGAGAGAAGAGGTTTAAAAGCAAAAAGGAGCTGCTGAGCCACCAATGCACTCACACTGGCGAGAGGCTGTTCGCCTGCTCTGAGTGTGGAAAAGGATTTGCTCAGTCAAACAATCTGCTAATACACCAGGGGTTGGATTCTGCTGTTAATCACATCCAGAACCAAACCCTAACTGGAAGCCTTTTTCCTGTTGGGTTTCCACAGGGCGTAGCACTAAGCCATTTGCTTTTTATGATGTATGTCCATGATTTAGACTTAAATGTAGGAGTCACGATTAAAAAGTTTGCAGATAATACATAAATTGGTTGTGTGGTTGATAATGAAGCAGAAAGTTGTAGACGGCAGGAAGATATCAATGGACTGGTCATGTGAGCAGAAAAGAGGCAAATGGAATTCAACCCAGAGAAGTGTGAGGTAATGTATTTGAGGGAGGGCAAGGAAATGCACAATAAATGGTAAGATCCTGAAAGGTACAGAAGAACCTTGGAGAGCATGTCCCCAGATACGGGAAGGTAGCAGGACAGGTAGATAAGGTGGTCAAGAAGGCATATGCGGTGCTTTAGTATAAGAGCAGGGAGATCCTAGGCCCAACCATCCTCAGTTGCTTCATCAATTACCTTCCCTGCATCATAAGGTCAGAAGTGGGGATGTTCACTGCACCATATTCAGCACCATTTGCAACCCCTCAGATACTGAAGCCAACGTGTCCATATGTAGCAATACCTGGACAGCATCCAGGGTTGGGCAGATAAATGGCGCGTAACATTCGTGTCACACAAGTGCCAGGTAATGACTGTCTCAAACAAGAGCAAATCTAACCATCTCCACTTCCTGTTCAATGGCATTACCATTGCTGAATCCCCCATTACCCCATTGACCAGAAAGTGAACTGGACCAGCTACACAAAACTGTGGTTACAAGAGCAGGTCAGAGACTGGGAGCTCTGCGGCGACCAACTCACCTCCTGTCTCATCAATGCCCAAGCCAGGAGTGTGATGGAATACTCTTCACTTGCCTGGATGGGTGCAGCTCCAACAACACTCAAGAAGCTTAACACCGTCCAGGATAGAGCAGCTCGCTTGATTGGCACTTCATCCACAAACATTCACTCCCTTCACCACCGATGCACAGTGGCAGCAGTGTGTACCATATACAAGATGCACTGCAGCAACGCACCAAGGCTCCTTCAGCACCTTCCAAACCTGCGACCTCTACCAGCAAGAAGGACAAGGGCAGCAGATGCATGGGAACAGCACCACCTGCAAGTTCCTGTCCAAGCCCCACATCATCCTGATTGGGAACGATATTCCCGTTCCTTCCCTGTCACAGGAACTCCCTTCCAAACAGCACTGTTTTGGTGTACCTACACCCCAAGGACTGCAGCAATTCAAGAAGGGGGCTCAACACAACCTTCTCGAGGGCAATTAGGGATGGGCAATAAATACTGGCCTTGCCAGCAATGCCCACATCCCATGAATGAATTTTAAAAAAAAATTATGCTGGAACTGTATAAAACACCAGTCAACCCCCGCCTCCCGCAGCAAGAAAATGATGTACAGTTCTGGTCACTACATTTAATCAACTATCAAACAAGACTATATCAATTAATTAGCATAAAACTAAAGCCACTTTGATAATTTATCATAATCACAGTGTGTTCAATTAATCACAGAATCACAAAATTGTTATAGTGCAGAAGGAGGCCATTTGGCCCATCGTGTCTGCATTGGCTCTCCGAAAGAGCAATTCACTCCGTTCCATTCCCCGCCTTCTCCCCGTAACCCTTCCTTTTCATATAACTGTCTAATTCCCTTTTGAATGTTTCAATTGAACCTGCCTCCACCACACTCTCAGGCAGTGCGTTCCAGATTCCAACCACCCTCTGGTTTTGCTATTTATAAGTCTATGGAAAACTTCGGGATTTCCTTTAATTGCTAGCTGCCAGTCTCTCTTCATGCTCTCTCTTTGCTTCTCTTATTTGCTTTTTCACTTCCCCTCTGGACCTTCTATATTTAGCATGGTTCTCAATAGTATTTTCTACCTGACGTCTGTCATAAGCACACTTTTTCTTCTTTATCTTAATCTCTACCTCTGTTGTCATCCAGGGAGCTCTGGATCTGTTTGCCCTACCTTTCCCCTTCGAGGGAACGTACCTTGAATGTGGCTGAAGTATTTCTTCTTTGTTCAGTTACCAGTTTTCCTGCCAACCTTTGACTCCCATTTATTCACCCCAGCTCCATTCCTATCCCATTGAAGTTGGCTTTCCCCCAGCTAAATATTCATACTCTGGATTGCTCTTTGTCCTTTTCAATAGTCAGCCTAAACCTTATGATACAATAATCGCTGTCCCCCTAAATGCTCTCCTCCTGGTGTTTAATCCACTTGGCTCACCTCATTCCCAAAAACTAGGTCTAGCAGTGCCTCCTTTCTCGCTGAATTACAAACATACTGTTGTAGAAAATTTTCCTAAATACACCCTAGGAACTGTTGCCCCTCACTGCCTTTACACTACTACTGTTCCAATCTATGTTTGCAAAATTAAAGTCCCCCATTATGACTACCCTATAATATTTGCACCTCTCAGTAATTTCCTTGCAAATGGTTCCTCCATGTCCTTCCCACTAGCTAGTGGCCTATAGACAACACCGAGCAATGTAACTATCTTTTTTGTTCCTTAGCTCTAGCCAAATTCATTCTGTCCTTGACCCCTCTGGAGCATGCTTTTCCTCCAGCACTGCAATGCTCTCCTTAATCAATACCGCCATCCCTCCCCCTTTTTTCCCTTTCCTGTCCTTCCTGAACACCTTGTAAATCTAGGAGTATTTAACACCCAGTCCTGCCCTTCTTTGAGCCAGGTCTCTGTTATAGCCACAACATCATATTTCCACATGGCAATCTGCACCTGTACCTCACCAATCTTATTAAGCAGACTCTGTGCATTCACATACATGCACATTAACCCTAGTTTAGACTTTATTGCTTTCTCCCTTACTGTGACATCCGAACGTACGAATTAGGAGCAGCAGTAGGCCACTCGGCCCTTCGAGCCTGCTCTATCATTCAATAAGTTCATGGCTGAACTGATTACTCCACATTTCCACCTACCCCCAATAACCTTCTGCCCCTTGCTTATCAAGAATCTATCTACCTCTGCCTGAAACATATTTCAAAGACTCTGCTTTCACTGCCTTTTAAGGAAGAGAATTCCAAAGACTCATGACCCTCTGAGAGAAAAAATTTCTCCTCATCTCTGTCTTAAATGGGCGACCCCTTATTTTAAACAGTGATCCCTAGTTCTAGATTCTCCCACAAGGGGAAACATCCTTTCTACATCCACCTTGTCAAGACCCCTCAGGATCTTATATGTTTCAATCAAGTCACCTCTTTTCTAAATTCCAATAGATACAAGCCTAGCCTGTCCAATGTTTCCTTGTAAGACAGCCCGCCCATTCCAGGTATTAGTCTAGTAAACCTCTGTTCTGCCTCCAATGCATTTACATCCTTCCTTAAATAAGTAGACCAGTACTGTACACAGTGCGCCAGATGTCGTCTCACCAATAAAAACAAGAAATGCTGGAAATACTCAGCAGGGTGGCGCAGTGGTTAGCACCGCAGCTTCAAGCTCCAGCGACCTGGGTACTGCCTGTGCGGAGTTTGCAAGTTCTCCCTGTGACTGTGTGGGTTTCCGCCGAGTGCTCCGGTTTCCTCCCACAGCCAAAAACTTGCATTATAAATTGCCCCTAGTATAGGTAGGTGGTAGGAGAATGGTGGGGATTTGGTAGGGAATATGGGATTAATGTAGGATTAGTCTAAATGGTGGCTGTTGGTTGGCACAGACTCAGTAGGCTGAAGGGCCTGTTTCTGTGCTGTATCTCTCTATGATCTCGGTCTGGCAGCAAAACTGGTTCTGATGAAAGGTCACTGACCTGAAACGTTAGCTCTGCTTCTCTCTCCACAGATGCTGCCAGACCTGCTGAGCATTTCCAGCATTTCTTCTTTTTATTTCAGATTTACAGCATCTTCAGTATTTTGCTTTTATTTTAGTGGTCTCACCAATGCCTTGTATAGCTGAAGCATAACCTCCCTACTTTTGTATTCAACTCCCCTCGTGATAAACGATAACATTCTATTAGCTTTCCTAATTACATGCTGTATCTGCATACTAACCTTTTGCGATTCATGCACTAGGACACCCAGATCCCTCTGCATCTCAGAGCTTTGCAATCTCTCACCATTTAGATAATATGCTTTTTTTCTTCCTGCCAAAGTGGATAATTTCATACTTTCCCACTTTATACTTCGTTTGCCAGGTCCTTGCCCACTCACTTAATCTATCTATATCCCTTTGTAACCCCCTTATGTCCTCCTCACAAGTTACTTTCCTACCTGTCTTTGTGCCATCAGCAAATTTAGCAACCATACCTTCGGTCCCTTCATCTAAGTCATTGATATAAATTGTAAAATGTTGATGCACCAGCACAGATCCCTGTGGTACACCACTCGTTATATCTTGCCAACCAGAAAATGAACCATTTATGCCTACTCTCTGTTTCCTGTTTGCTAGCCAATCTTCTAGCCAATATGTTATCCCCTACACCATAAGCTTTTATTTTCTGCAATAACCTTTGATGTGGCACCTTATCAAATGTCTTTTGGAAATCTAAGTACAATACATCCCCTTTATCCACAGCACATGTAACTCCCTCAACGAACTCCAATAAATTGTTTAAACATGATTTCCCTTTCCCAAAACCATGTTGACTCTGCCTGATTACCTTGATTTTTTCTAAATGCCCTGCTATAACATCTTTAGTAATAGCTTCTAACATTTTTCCCTAAGACAGATGTTAAGCTAACTGGCCTGTAGTTTCCTGCTTTCTGTCTCCCTCCCTTTTTGAACAAAGGAGTTACATTCACTATTTTCCAATCAAATGGAACCTTCCCCGAATCTAGGGAATTTTGGAAAATTAAAACTAATGCATCAACTATCTCACTGGCCACTTCTTTTAACACCCTAGGTGAAGTCCATCAGGACCCAGGGACTTGTCAGCTCACAGCTCCAACAATTTGTTCAGTACCACTTCCCTGGTGATTGTAATTTTCTTGAGTGCCTCCCTCCCTTCCATTTCCTGACTTACAGCGAATATTGGGATGTTACTTCTATCCTCAATAGTGAAGACCGATACAAAATATCTGATCAATTCATCTGCCATCTCCTTATTAGTCATTATTAATTCCCCAGACTCACTTTCAAGAGGACCAACGCTCACTTTGTTAACTCTTTTCTTTTTTAAATATCTGTAGAAACTGTTACTATCTGTCTTTATATTTCTAGCTAGCTTTCTCTCATACTCTAATTTTACCTTCCTTATCAACCTTTGAGTCATTCTTTGCTGTGACCCCACCTAATAACTTACTATTCCCTACTCTAGTGCTATCTATCTCCCCCAGTATTCTGTGCACCTTGGTATTCCTCGCTGATATTTGTTCCTGGTTCTTCCCTCCGATTTGAGCTGCCTCTCAGGTTCCTATCCCCCTGCCAATCTAGTTTAAACCCTCCCAAACAGTACTAGCAAATCTCCTTGCAAGGATATTAGTCCCAGTCCTGCTAATATGTAACCTGTCCATCTTGTACAGGTCCCACCTGCCCCAGAACTGATCCCAATGCCTCAGAAGTCTGATGCCTCCCACCTACTCCAGTTCTCCAGCTATGTGTTCAATCGCTCAATTCTCCTATTCCTATGCTCACTCACATGTGGGACTGGGAGTAATCCTGAGATTACTGCTTTTGAGATCCTGCTTTTTAATCATCTTCCTAGCTCCCTAAAGACTTCTTTCAGGACCTCATGCCCCTTCCTGTCGGTCATTGCTGCCAGCATGAACCACGACCTCTGGCTGTTCACCCTACCCCAGAAGAATGTCCTGTAGCCATTCTGTGATATCCTTGACCCTGGCACCAGGGAGGCAACACACGATCCTGGAGTCACGTCTACAGTCACAGAAAAGCCTGTCTGTTCCCCTAACTAACAAATTCCCTATCACTACTGCTCTTCAACTCTTCTTCCTCCCCTCTTGTGCAACTGAGCCACATGTGGTGCCACAAACTTGGCTCTGACTGCACTCCTCAGAGCAGCCATCACCCTCACCAGTATCCAAAATTGAACACCAATAGGCAAGCGACATCGTCTCAGGGGACTCCTGCACTACCTTCCTGGTTCTCTTAGACTGTCTGGCGGTGACCCATTCCCTATCTGCCTGGATGCTCCTAACCTGTGGTGTGACCAGCTCCTTAAACGTGCTATCCAGGTAGTTCTCTGCCTCCCGGATCCACCACAGTGACTCCAGGCGCCACTGAAGTTCCAAAACATGGAGTACAAGCTTCTGCAGCGGTGACATATCCTACAGATGTGTTTGTCTAGGACACATGGTGCGTCCATGTCTTCCCACATGCCACCGGCTGTACATTTCACGCTGCCAAGCTGCCCTGCAATACCTTAACTTTACAGACTATTTATTATAAGTACAATAGCTTACCAGTTACTCACCAACCAGCTCCTTCCACTGCACCGAAGCAAGAACCAAATACTGGAGGGTGAAAAAATAGAAAAAAAGAGCACCTTCTCCCCCTTCACCGAACTCGCAATTCACCAAACCAGCAAGGACCTGGGTGTCCTTGTCAATAAGTCACTGAAAGCTAACTTGCAGGTGCAACAAGCAGTTAAGAAGGCGAATGGTATATTAGCCTTTATCACATGAGAATTTGAGTACAGGAGTAGTGAAGTCTTGCTTCAATTGTATAGAACCTTGGTTAGACCGCACTTAGAGTACTCTGCAGTTAGGAAGGATATTATCGCCATAGAGGGAGTGCAACAAAGGTTCACCAGACTTGTTTCCGGGATTGGCAGGACTGTCCTATGAAGAGAGATTGGGGAAATTGGGCCTGTATTCTCTAGAATTTCAAAGAATGAGAGGTGATCTCATTGAAACCTACAAAATACTTAAAGGGGTAGACAGGGTAGATGCAGGTAAGATGTTTCCCCGGCAGGGTAGTCTATAACCAGGGAACACAATTTCAAAATAAGGGGGAAGCCACATAGCACCGAGATGAGGAAAAATTTCTTTACTCAGAGGGTTGTACGAACATACATCCAAACATAGGAATTAGGAGCAGGAGTAGGCCACTCGGCCCTTCGAGCCTGCTCCACCAATCAATAAATTCATGGCTGAACTGATTACTCCACATTTCTACCTACCCCCGATAACCTTCCACCCCCTTGTGAATCTTTGGAATTCTCTACTCCAGAGGGCTGTGGAAGCTCAGTCATAGAGTATGTTTAAAGCAGAGATTGACAGATTTCTAAATACAAATGATATAAAGGGATATGAGGATAGTGTGGGGAAAAGGCATTGAAGTGGATGATCAGCCATGATTGTATTGAATGGCGGAGCAGGCTCGATGGGCTGAATGGCCTACTCATGCTCCTATGTTCCTATGTACCTCCACACTAAGCTTGCAATCTCCATATCATTTGCAGGCTGCATCCTGACCTCCGTATTTATACTTTTAGAAGCTGAAACTGCAACAACCAGATTGGACTGGTCAGCTACTTAACTGATCAGCTACTCTGCAGTACAGCCTGTTAATCTCTGCCTAAAACTGGAAGAAACTTACTTTACTTTCTTAACCCTACTTACTTTATTAACCTTACTTTCGAGGGTACATCCCAGTTAAATGTTAACTGCAGACCAGATTTTTAGAAAGTTATCGACACTTCTAATCCCCACTCTCCAAACTCGTATCTCCACACTCAGCTTGCAATCTGCACTCTGTTTCAAAAAGTCCAGATTTGTATTAGTTAATTAAGTCTAAACTGCAGCAGTTGCCATGATGCAATTTGAACTCACAGCCCCAGGATGTCAGCTGGGGCCTGTGGATTATAAGTGCAGTGGCAACAGAACACCATCTTCGACCCCAATCAGGCACTTGCAGCTCACATCACCCCTAGATAAAGCGTTGGCCTGTAGGGGCCATGACCTTGGCGTTATTAGCACCATGCTTGAACCAACTGAGCTAATTGGCCTCTACATAATGACTGCATCTGTGATTGACAGGATGGGAGTAATAAGTCTGCTTAAGGTGACAAGGTCAAAGGGGTGACCATGAATATGGATAGGGGAGTTGACATGGAGGGAGAAATTAAGGGAGGATTAGAAGGTAGTAAACTCAGAGGAGAGAGAGCAGGATGAGTTGAGATGGAGTTGAAATCACCAGGGATGAGAAATCACTTCGTGCAGAAGCTGAAGGTGGAGAGCATTAAAGATATTTCAGTGTGAAAATTGGCATGGTACTGCCATTTGAGTAAGTGTTCCAAACTTCTATCACCCTTTGTGTGTAGAAGTGTTTCCTAACTTCAGTCCTGAAAGATCTATCTGATTTCAAGACTATCTCCCCTAGCCCTAGTCTCATCAACCAGTGGAAATAGATAGAGAGAAACTATCAATTCCCTTTAATACATGGAAAACTTTGATCAAATCACTCCCTAAACTTTAAATTCCAGGGAATACAAACCCCTAGTTTGTGTAATCTCTTGCCCTAATTTAATCTTTGGAGTCCAGTTAACATTCTGGTGAATCTAGACAGTATTCCCTCCATATTCTTTCTAAGGTGTAATGTTCAGAACTGAGCACAGTGTCCTTCTGAGCACAGCACCTTCTGGAGAGAAAGAGAGAAATAAACTTTCAGATGGTGTTCTTAGAGGGTCAAGATGGAGATGGGAGTGTGTAGAATGGAATTTACAGCTAAGGAGGAACAGGAAGGGACAAAATGATCCATACAAACTAGAATCGTCTGTTTTGAATTTCATCCTATACTTAAGGCAGCAAATGTAAAAATAATTTTATGGGAATTATAAGATGACATACGAACAAACGAATTAGGAGCAGGAGTAGGCCACTCAGCTGATCTGATCGTAACCCCAACTGCACATTCCCACCTACCCCCAATAATCTTTCACCCCCTTGCTTATCAATAATCTATCTACCTCTGGCTTTAAAGTGTTCAAAGACTGCTTCCACTGCCATTTAAGGAAGAGAGTTTAAAAGAGCCCCACCCTCTGAGAGAAAAAAATTCTCTTCGTCTCTGACTTAAAGGATTTGCAAATAGTAAACTCAAATCAAACATCAAGATCATGACAGTGTCACTTGATTCATCGGGATCGGAATATCATCGGTCTTTGGATACGGAAGGAAAAAGCACCAATCACAAGGTGAGAAATAGTGCACATGTTCTGTATGTGAACAAACCTTCAACCAATTGTAAGGCCTGTGAAACGTCTGCACCCACCTGAATTAATAGTGTGGGAACATATTCATTTGCCGTCTGAGCTGGAAACCCATGGATACAGTTACTTCAATCGGAACGCAGAAAATTATTTCGATTTATGACCTAAGCAGATCAATGAGGGGCTATTACCCAGCATTCCAGGCGGAAGTGAAGGTGCCTTATTCATTCCATCAGGAGCTGTGTGCGCAGGCGCGGAAGCTGGACGGCATCCAGAGAATGCGCATTGTCACTTTGAACAAAGCTGAGCGAGTGTTGGAGATGCTTTTGCAGTAGGTGAGAGTCGGCGGGGCGCAGTGGAGGAATGAAGCTGGTCTCTGGGCGGGGTGGCTTCAGAAACACCTGGTGTAAGCCACAAGCCCGAATAAGAACCTCCAGATCCCGCGTTTTCAGCTCCGGGGCTTTTTCCTGAAACAGGCCCAGGTCAGCGTCAGCCGTCATGGTTCAGCGGGGAGCAGAGCGCATGCGCGGCCATCTTGGTGACGACACAGTGGGCGGGGTTTCAGCGTCCAGGAGAGAAAATCACGGTAAATAAAAACAAGAAATGTTGGAAATACTCAGCAGGTCTGGCAGCATCTGTGGAGAGAGAGAAGCAGAGTTAACATTTCAGGTCTGTGATGTGGCGCAGTGGTTAGCACCGCAGCCTCACAGCTCCAGCGACCCGGGTTCAATTCTGGGTACTGCCTGTGTTGAGTTTGTAAGTTCTCCCTGTGCCTGCGTGGGTTTCCTCCCACATGCCAAAGACTTGCAGGTTGATAGGTTAATTGGCCATTATAAATTGCCCCTAGTCTAGGTAGGTGGTAGGGAAATATAGGGACAGATGGGGATGTGGTAGGAATACGGAATTAGTGTAGGATTAGTATAAATGGGTGGTTGATGGTCGGCACAGACTCGGTGGGCCGAAGAGCCTGTTTCAGTGCTGTATCTCTTTAAAAAAAAAGGTCAGTGGCCTTCATCAGAAAATCATTGATTTGATTCTCACTCTGCACACAGGGACAATCACTGAACCTCATATAACACTGCAGTCACACCAGAGAGAGGCTGTTCATCTGCTCCATGTGTGGGACGGGATTCACACCTCGCACCTCACTTCACATCAACTTGTTCACACCGATAACAGACCTTTTAAAATGTTCTGAATGCGAGAAGAGCTTGAAGGGGTTAAGTAGAAACAAGTTGAGTTTTAGAAAAGCATCTCAGCAGAATTTAACAGTCAGGTTGAGAAAAGAAACAAACAAGCTGCTAGGGTAAAGGACAAGATTAGGGAGCAAAGGTTGGAGCCGAAACCTCGAGGCCACTGTTTCTGGAAGGTTGGTGTAATGGGATACAAAGAGATAATAAGGTTGGGATGGAGCGATCTGGTATATGTATTTTTAAGGCTGAGGATGTGTGTTCATTGGAAAGTGTAATCAATCACCGTTGTTTTATGATCAATCATATTGATCATCCGTCGTTTGAACACATTTTATGATGAGAACGGTATATAAGTTTGTGCTCCTGAATGTGAAGTCCGAGTATTACCTCGGAATACACGAGGTGGTGTCTCTCCCTGCGTACGCTTGAATAAATCGATTGAACCTGTACCTGAGTCTCCTCGTGTGGTGGTTGAGTTGTCCCACAACAGTTTGGCGTAGTTGGCAGGATACTTGCATCAGACCATCGGAGCAAACAGGTGAGTATATTTATTTACCACCTATAGTTAGGGCAGTAAGCCTACCCGAGTGAAGGTCCGGTCGAGTATTCAACGAATCTGCAGGAGGACTCAGGATAGGAGGCGCGCCAAGTAAGGAGGCAGAACCGCGCTGGTGGGACAGTAAGTTTGAAGCCGCGCAGAGATCGGAACCACTTACTGTAAGGTATACCGAATGTAGAGTCACGCTGGTCGGGAGAGTTATAGGGGTTTAGGGGACTGCGCTGAGTGAAGTCACGAAGCTAGCAAAATGTCAGATAAGAAGTTGAGTAGCTAAATGTTTACCGACTGGGGTCCGCATGAAATTTCAAGTGAATAAAAACAAGTTACCATGTCTTTGTTCAAGCCTGCATGAATGTGGTACTGTGGAGCTGAGTCATTAACTCTTTGTTGCCTGGCTTTAAAACTGAAAGCATGAGTCTGTTACTTGTTTTATTTTTATACGTATATTTTTGTGGGAACCTTGAGTCATGTTTTGGGTGCGAACTAGTGTGTGTTCATTTCAATCGGGACAGGGAATTTAACACAGATTTTGGTACTTTGAATTCATAACCCATTGCAGGAATCAATTTTCTAAGTTTGGAATTGCATCAGTGTGAGAGGTGTTTGTTGAGTGTGTTGATTTCAATTTAAGATTGTTCTCCCAAGAATGAGATATAAAATTGAATTACATTTTAAGTTAAGGCTTTATTTTTATTTGAAAGGTTGGTTTTGCAACTGTGAAAAGCAATGAACAATTTTCTAAGAGATAAGCTTCAGCCTTCAAAGTCTGAGGATGTCTGGCAGAAATCCAATTTGAGGGTGGTGGGTGCCTGGAACGCGTTGCCAGCAGAGGTGGTAGACGCGGGCACGATAGCGTCTTTTAAGATGTATCTAGACAGATACATGAATGGGCAGGAAGCAAAGAGATACAGACCCTTAGAAAATAGGCGACAGGTTTAGATAGAGGATCTGGATCGGCGCAGGCTTGGAGGGCCGAAGGGCCTGTTCCTGTGCTGTAATTTTCTTTGTTCTTTGAAAACACTGCTTTAATTGGACCAAAGTTTAAAATATGTTCTTGTTTTTTGCAGTTTAAATTTAGGACATGTCTTATTGACTGTTTTTAAGTAGTAAATGTCAGGATTTGGATATCGCTTTAAGGGAGAGAAGAATAAACAAAGGAGATGATATGGGAAAGATTGGAATGTTTAAAGTTTGTATAAGAAGCTGGTGTTGAACTTTTTTGTTTTAAAAATGTTAAATCAATTTTTCTTTGGTTTTTGGGTTTTATTACTGCCATTTGAAAAGATGCCTGAAGAAAGAAAAAAATTGACGTAATGTACCTTTTCTTTTTTTAAAAAAAAGCACGTGCTATTCTGTCTATATGTAGTTAATAAGTATTATAAGTTAATAAGTCTGAATTAAGTTTATACTATTAAGGTTAGCTAACCTGTTAAGTTGTGGTGGCCACAATGAACTTTTAAGTTTATTTTGTCAAGCTGAGGGAGTCTTTAATTACAAAAGATGCTAAAAGTTTGGAAACAATTGGAGTTTAATCTAAAATGTTGTCTTTCCTGATGGAGATGCTTTCCTTTGAAGTTGAGAATGTTACTAAAGATTTTGTTGTTTTAAACCCGAAGGATATCAAAAGAATTGGGGAAAAAAAGTTTAAAATGGAGCTTTGTTCTTTTTCAATCAAGAAAGTTTGTTCTAAAAGTTACATCTGCCCCCTTGGAGACAAGCAGAGATTAACCCCGCTGCAGCTTGGGGACATTATTATATTTTAAATTTCTAAATTGACAAATAATTTGACGAATTAACCCATTGGGCTCAGGGGCAGAGCCACAGTGGATTCTTTGTGTTTTTTAAGTAGGTAACGGTAGGTTCCAAGGCCACATGAGAACTGAGGCCACAGCAAGAGATCCAGCAGCTTGAAGACTTTAAGAACATAACTGCAGACAACAAATGTCACAGCACCTTTATCAATGAGACAAAGTGCTTGAGAAGAAGAGAAAGTTGCAAGCACTTCTGTCTTTAATGTTAAAAAAAAATCAAGTCTGGGCATAAGACATTGGAATCGATAAACAAAATTAAATTGATATGAGTGGTTATTTAAAGCACTCAGAGGGAAATTTATCTGGCATTTAAGGGGACAATCAAAGTTTTAGAAAACAGTGGAAAAAACAGTCTAGGTGGTTCCTAAGTATAAAAAACAAAGTTTCTTTTGGGGAGATATTAAATGGAACATTAGTAAAACCTGTCACTCCAGCAACACTGTTATTTGAATTTGGAATAATCTGAGATGTTGAAAATCCAGTGTAATTTTGCAAGTTACTTTTAAGAAATTAAAATGTCATCTAAGATAGAGAAAAAAAAACAAAAGATGTTAATGCCTGGAATCAATGGGAATGTTTGATTTCTGTTTTAAAGAATTAAGACTGTACAGTTTCTCCAGGGCTGATGAAAGAAATAGAATTATAATTAATGGGAATTAGCAATTTGATCTGACTGATGCAGGAGCTAATCAGAATTCAAATCATTAAATGAATATAGTGTAGAATTTCCAAGAAGCCTCGAACTTTCCGGTGAAAGTCTGGAAAGTGTAGATGAGACTGGTACTTTAATAGTTTTTTTCTTGGAGATATTTGTAACCTTGCCTATCAGATTTTTTAAAGAGAGCTACATTTGAAAGTCTGACCATGGCCCGAGACATCAGAACCCTGCAAGGGGAGGTAAGTAAAGATCTCAGACAGACACCACCAGCCCTGCCCTCTTTCCCCCACCACCACCCTGACATTTGATCTTTCGGTAAAATCACCTGAGAGTTGAGAATGTGTGACGTGATATTGTGATGCCGGTGTAAATGTGCAGATGTGATTTGTTACATGTAGAGCAACTGAACTAATGACAGGAAGGGCGATATATCTGCCAGGGTATGCTGTAGCAGGTAGTGAGGAAGTCACTTCGAGAGAAAGGGTTAAAAGATTTGTAAAAGAGCTGTGCAAACAATTGCATGAGCTAAAACGGTGGGGGGTGTCAGAGATCAACAGATCATACAGGATATAGAAACGGACATGAAAGAGAAACAGGCGAAGGTGCCTGTTGTGGGAGACAGAGTAATGGTAAAGGTAATGCCTGAGAAACCAGCATTTGTGCCTAGGTGGCTAAGACCCTACGAGGTAATAATGACCAGCGATACCTGTGCCTGTGTGGACATTAGAGGGGATGCTGGAAACACTGGATGCGACTGAAACATGTAACTTACTGATTTTGTTTTGCAGAATTTAATCAGGGCTGACCAGTGATGACTGGAAGGCCCATTGTATCTTACGGAATGTTATTTGCAATATTGATGCTCCTGGGACTGGGAATCAGCAAAGGCTCAACCCGCCAAGCGACAACCAGATCATACCGCAATAGCTCAACAGACCTCAAGACCATAGGGATCGACAGACAGAACACTGACACCAAGGACACAAGAAACAGAACCACCCCCCCCCCCCCCCACCACCCCACCCGCACCCTTGCCCAACACTAAACCCTGGGCCAGAGAATGGGCTAGTGTTAACAAAACTGGTAAGACTTTGTATGATAATGTACACCAAGAGCTGGTACCCGTTGTCCTAAACATCTCTGACATTAAATTACCTCAGTGGTGCCCGGTGGAAACCTGGACATTGTATGAGGCTTTGATAAAACAAGTAATAACGCAGGCATTTTGGTTCAATGCTGGGGGGGCAACCAAGGGAAGCACCCCTCGCTCAGGGGAGGTACCGACGGGAACGTAATCTATTGAATGATTCTGCCACATTATTTAACACGGAACTTCAGTCGTAAATTCGATTGACTTGGCTTCAGTGGACCAAAAGGTCCGGACGCTGAGCACCCAACTTAAAGTAATCCTCAGCCAGGGACAATTGATCCAGAGCAGACAGTTCCGTGCAGGTCAAAACCTGACACGGACAGTTCAGGATTTGGTTGTAGTACTTGAGAGTCACGTATGGACCATTAACAAACTAATTGGCGAGGGGCATAACATCTCAGAGGATCCGGTTAGGAACAATGTCTGCAGCACTTCTGGATCTTGGATACTTGAACAGACTCGGAGAGCTTGAGACAGCTCCATGAGTGTGAAGTTCTCCTGTGGATATCAAATACCCACTTATCTAACTTGTCCCATCACCAGAACCTGACTGGTTGCCAGCTCAGAGGTTTAACACGTGTGTATAAAACTGATGAGAAATGTATTGGTAATAACAGCCTATTGATAGGTGTAGTCTTGGTAATCCCAGTTATACCAGAATCAATACACAGTAAAACCCTATACGAAGTAGAAAACATTGGGGTAATAAGGGAGGGTTATTACATAAGTTATCATAGAATACCGCCATATGCTGTAGAAATAGAGAGGGAAATGATGGGTACTACTTTAGATAGATGTAGTATCGGAGCCTCTGCCATAGTGTGTCCACATACAATATATGTGACCAAGGAGTCCCAATGTGGGTTTAATGCAGCAGTCAATTGTACAATGGAAGCTATCCTGCCAGTAATGGAACCGACCCATGTAGCATATGTGGGAAAAGGAAATATTGTCTGACTACGACACAATGAGAATATCAGTACGGACACAACCGATCCTGTCCAATAACTAATCACACGGTGTGTGTACACCCACAGGTACCAGCAAGGGTGGGCAAGGTAGAGCTGGTGGAAATATATAAAAGAGAAACTGTCAACCAGCAGGTCACCGAGAGCATAAAGGAAAACCTTACACAGGACTTGAGACAGTTCTCATACTCTATCCCACCACTGCCCACTCACGTCACAGGCATCCGTGACGGGTTACAGCAGGTACAGAGGGTGTATTATACACTACAACAACAAACTAAGGCACTGGAAGAAGAGGTCGGTGATACCACATAGTGGGAGGATCTGTGGAATTGGGGTTCGAACATACAGATACCTCCCGGTTCAGGATCATCTCCCACATATTGGTTATTGCCCAAGTAGTGATGGTTGTATATTTGACGTGCTTAGTCCACAGGGTCAGGAGGACACACAAGGAGAAGCCAGTAGTATGGGAACATGGGAACTCAGGGATTAGGAAAGTAGGTTGCGAGTCCTTACTACAGGGCCGACCTATAAAGGCGGTGTAGTCAATTGCCTTTGTAACCCTAAGCTCGATACCTGGCCAGTATCTAAGGGTGGCAGATAGCAATGAGAGTTGAGCACATCACTGTTCAGGTCTGTTGGTCATCTTGGGCTGGGCCAAAGGACAAAAGAGGGGACTGAAGGGGTTAAGCAGAAACAAGTTGAGTTTTAGAAAAGCATCTCGGCAGAATTTAACAGTCAGGTTGAGAAAGGAAACAAACATGCTGCTAGGGTAAAGGACAAGATTAGGGAGCGAAGGTTGGAGCAAAAACTTCGAGGCCACCGTTTCCGTGGAAGGTTGGTGTATGGGAAACAAAGAGATAATAAGGTCGGACTGGAGTCATCTGGTACGTGTATTGATAAGGCTGAGGATGTGTGTTCATTGGAATGTGTAATCAATCACCATTGTTTTATGATCAATCATATCAATCATCTGTCGTTTGAACACATTGTATGATAAGAACAGTATTTATGTTTGTCCTCCTGAATGTAAAGTCAGAGTATTACCTCGGAATACCCGAGGTGGTGTCTCTCCCTGTGTACACTTGAATAAATCGATTGAACCTGTGCCTGGGTCTCCTCATGTGGTGGTTGAGTTGTCCCACAACAAGCTATAAAACCACAAGTGAACTGCTGATACACCAGTGAATTCAAACTGGGGAGAGGCCGTTCACCTGCTCCGTATGTGAGAAGCGATTCATTTGTTCATTACGTGCTAACGCACCAGTGAGTTCACAAATGACTGCAGGAATTGGATTCTGCTGTTAATCACATCCAGGACTGAACCATGTTCATTCTGACAGTCAGAGTTTAATTGTCCTGCTGTTACTAACCGCTGTAACTAGGCTGGAGTTTAATATTTTGCTGCCTGTCTAATGAATTAATGTTGTTTCAAGCACACTGTGTTGTGTCCTTAAATTCTCCAAGATAAGAGATTAAACTGATGGCCTGTTACTGACTGTTCCATTTGTGGGCCTTTTCTCATTTCTAACTCTATATTATTTCAGTTTTCATACCTTCACTTCCTTTCATGGACAAGTCCCTCCATTCTTTCCAGAGTGCCTCTCCTAGACTTGGGATCCAGGGAACGCAGCAGTAACACGCCCAGGATCACTAAACACAAAACCCAGTCTGTAAATCACTTTCAGCTACTGGACTTAGTGTGTGTCCCACAACATCTCTCTCACCTTCGATGTGTGAATAAAGCATCACACCTAAACATTTAGTTTAAATTTAAATCTACTCAGCAATTTTAATATATTAGTTCATGGAATGTGGGCATCACTGGCGAGGCTGGCATTTGTTGCCCATCCCTAACTGCCCTTGAGAAGGTGGTGGTGAGCCACCTTCTTGAACCACTGCAGTCCATGCCAGGTAGGTACACCCACAATGCTATTAGGAGGGGAGTTCTAGGGTTTTGACTCAGCGACAATGAAGGAACTGCGATATAGTTCCAAGTCAGGATGGTGTGTGGCTTGGAGGGGAACTTGCAGGTGGTGGTGTTCCCATGCATCTACTGTCCTTGTTCTTCCAGATGGTAGATATCACAGGTTTGGAAGGTGCTGTCAAAGGAACCTTGGCAAATTGCTGCAGTGCATCTTGTACCATTGTGTGCCAGTGCTGGAGGGAGTGAATGCTTAAGGTGGTGGATGGGGTACCAATAAAGTGGGCTCCTTTGTCTTGGAAGACATTGAGCTTATTGAGCAGCATCATCCATCATATGGCCCGTGGACCAGGATCTGGCCCGCCAAAGGTTTCCGTCCGACCCTTGGATGTAAACTGTACCGGGCCGTTCCTCACCCTTGTGGTCAAATTTCCCATTGGCTTCCAAACCAGCTTTCAAAAAAAAATCTGCGGTCAGTTTCACAGCTGACGGGTGCTGGGAGCGGAAAATGCGGTTTCCCAACTTTGGGCAGATTCAGGGTTTTCCAGTGGGCTTTTAAAAAAAGTCAGTACCCACTGGAAAACCCTGAATCTGTCCAAAGTTGGGTAACTGCTGTTCCTGCTCCCAGTACTTGTCAGCTGTGAAACTGACATTGTGATTTTTTAAAATAAACTGATCAACCATCTGCTGAGCGTTCCCACTCTCTGCAAATGTCAGAGAGAGAAAAAAGGGGACAGAGAGAGAGGAAGGACTGAGAGAGGAGGACATAGAGAGCGAGGATGGCACAGAGAAATGGCAACAACACAGAAAATGGGGAATAACACGGGGAGAGAGAGGGAGACAGAGTGATCAAGATCACATGTGATAGATTGACATCTATCCGGAATATTCTGCAAAACTACAACAGGTGTGCAGGCAAACGTTGACTACTTGTGCAAGCAGAAAATGCCAGATATCTCACTAAATCAGTGTCTAACATAGTGAAGAGAAAGTAAGTCAATAAATTAGTCTATTCATTTAAAGCTTCTTCACAAAAATGCACATTTGTTGGTGTTTTGATTAATAGATAAATTTTTAATGTCTTTATTCATTCCAAAATGGTCTCACCGGTCCCCAATGTAAGACAAAAATTGTAATGTGCCCGCCCCCCCCCCCCCCCCCACAACCACATGAAAAGGTTTGACACCTGTTCTCAAGTGTTGTTGGAGCTGCATTCATCCAGGCAAGTGGAGAGTATTCCACCACACCCCTGACCTGTGCCTTGTAGATGGTGGACAGCCTTTGAGAAATCAGGAGGCGAGTTACTCACCACAGATTTCCCAGCCTCTGACCTGCTCTTGTAGCTACAGTATTTACATGGCTAGTCTAGTTCAGTTTCTGGTCAATAGTAACCCACAGGATGTTGGTGGGGGATCCATTGGTTCTAATGATATTGAATGTCAAAGGGAAATGGTTAGTTTCTCTCTTGTTAGAGATTGTCATTGCCTGGCACTTGTGTGCTGCGAATGTCACTTATCATCCCAATCCTGGATATTGTCCAGGTCTTGCTGCATGCGGACATGGACTGCTTCAATATGTGAGGAGTCACGAATGATACTGAGCACTGTGCAATAATCAACAAACATCCCCACTTCTGACCTTATGATTGAAGGAAGGTCATTAATGAAGCAGTTGAAGATGGTTGGACCTAAGACACTACCCTGAGGAACTCCTGCAGTGATGTCCTGGGGCTGAGATGATTGACCTCCAACAACCACAACCATCTTCCTTTGCGTTAGGTATGACTCCAACCAGCCGAGAGTTTCCCCCCGATTCCCATTGACTTCAATTTTGCCAGAGCTTTTTGTTGCCATACTCGGTCAAATGCTGCAATCACTCTCACCTCTGGAATTCAGCTCTTTTGTCCATGTTTGGACCAAGGTTGTAATGAGGTGTGCAGCTGAGTGGCCCTGACGAAAAACAAACTAAGCAGGTTGTTGATGAGTAAGTGCCACTTGATAGCATTGTTGACAATATCATCCATCACTTTTCTGATGATTAAGACTGATAGGACAGTAATTGGATTGAATTTGTCCCGCTTTTTGTGGACGGGATACACCTGGGTAATTTTCCACTTTGTTGGTAGATGCCTATGTTGAAGCTGTACTGGAACAGCTTGGCTAGGGGCCCAGCTAGTTCTGGAGCACAAGTCTCCAGTACTACAAGTGACATGGTGTCAGGGCCCATAGCATTTGCTCTATCCAGTGCCTTCAGCCATTTCTTGATATCATGTGGAGTGAATTAATTGTCTCAAGACTGGCATCTGTGATGTTGGGGACCTCAGGAGGAGGCCAAGATGGATCATCCACTTGGCACTTCTGGTTGAAGATGGCCGTCTTTTGCACTGACATGCTATGCTCCCCCATCATTGAGGATGGGGATGTTTGTGGAGTCTCCTCCACCAGTTAGTTGTTTAATTGTCCACCAGCATTCACAACTGGATGTGTCAGGACTGCAGAGGTTTGATCTGATCCATTAGTTGTGGGATCGTTTAGCTCTGTCTACAGCATGCTGTTTCCACTGTTTAGCATGCATGTAGTCCTATGTGGTAGCTTCACCAGGTTGGCACCTTATTTCTAGTTATGCCTGGTGTGGCTCCCAGCATGCCCTCCTGCACTCCTCATTGAGTTGGTCCCCTAGTTTGATGGTAATGGTAGAGTGGGGGATATGCCAGGACATGAAGTTACAGATTTTGGTGGAATACAATTTTGCTGCTGCTGATAGCCCACAGCATTTCATAGATGTCCAGTTTTGAGCTACTCGATCTGTTCTGAGTCTATCCCATTCAGCACAGTAGTAATGCAACACAATACGATATCCTGAGTGTGAAGATGGGAGGTTGTCCCCACAAGGATTGTGTGGTCAGTCCTACCAATATTGTCATGGACGAATGCATCTATGACAAGTATGAGAACATAAGAAATAGGAGTAGGAGTCGACTATTTGGCCCCTCGAGCCTGCTACGCCATTTGATAAGATCATGGCTGATCTGATTGTGGCCTTATTCCACTTTCCTGTCTGCCCCCCCTAACCCTTGACTCCCTTGTCAATAAAAATTCTGTCTAACTCAGCCTTGAATATATTCAATGAGTCAGCCTCCACTTCTCTCAGGGGAAGAGAATTCTAAACGCTAACCACCCTCTGAGAGAAGAAATTCCTCCTGACCTCTGTCTTAAATAGGAGACCCCTTATTTTGAAACTATGCCCCCCATTTCTAGATTTCCCCACGAGGGGTAACATCCTCTCTGCATCCACGCTCTCAAGCCCCCTAAAAATCTTATATGTTTCAATAAGATCTCCGCTATTCTGCTAAACTCCAGTGAGTTTTGTCTCAACCTTTCTTCATAAGGTAACCCTATCATCATCCCAAGAATCAACCTAGTAAACCTGCTTTGACCTGCTTCCAATGCAACTGTGTCGCTCCTTAAACAAGGAGACCAAAACTGTACACAGTACTCTGGGTATGGTCTCACCAACATCCTGCATAATTGTAGCAAGACTTCCCTACTTTTATACTCCATCCTCCTTGCAATAAAGGCCAACATTACATTTGCCTTCCTCATTACTTGCTGTACCCTGTATGTGTTTCATTTACAAGGACACCCAGGTTCCTCTGTACGGCAGCATTCTGCAGTTTCTCTCCATGTGAATAATATGCTACATTTCTATTCTTCCTGCCAAAGTGGACTAGGGGTGTGCAAAGGAAACACGACGCGAGCCCTAATTCCGAACCCGGAAGTCTGACCCCACCCGACCCAAACCCAACACATATCATCGGGACCGGTCGGGGTCGTGGTCGGGATGGGTGGCAGACCTTTACATCAGTACATGGGTAAAGGCCTGCTACCCGACTTGGCCCCGACGGGATCCGATGGCACGTG
Organism: Heterodontus francisci; assembly: GCF_036365525.1. Lineage (NCBI taxonomy): Eukaryota > Metazoa > Chordata > Chondrichthyes > Heterodontiformes > Heterodontidae > Heterodontus > Heterodontus francisci. The sequence continues at coordinate 5,303,470 of NC_090404.1, read as the reverse complement.
TCGGGTCGGGTTTGCGGCTCCAGCATTCAGACTTGGGTCGGGTTTCCTTTGCACACCTCTAAAGTGAACAACCTCACATCTTCCCACATTATACTCCACCTACCAGATTTTTGCCCACTCAATTAACCGATCTATATCCCTTTGCATCCTCCTCACAACCTGTCGACAAGGACAAGGTCAAGTAGGTTTTTCCCCTCTTATTGTTTCTCTCACCACCTGCTGCAGACCCAATCTGGCAGATATGTCCTTCAGGACGAGGCCAGCTCAGTCAGTAGTGGTGCTACCGAGCCACACTTAACGATGGACAATGAAGTCCTCACCGAGAGTGCATTCTGTGTCCTTGCTACCTTCAGTGCTTCTTGCACATGGTGTTCATCAGCTTGGGTGGGGAGGGAGGGGGGAGGTGGCAGTAGGTGCCTGTAGGTGCCCCTGCTTGCCCTAATGCCATGAGAGTTCATGGGGTCCAGAGTGAATATTTGAGGACACCCAGGGCCACTCATTGTGACTGTATACCACTCTGCCACCTCCTCTGGAGGGACACAACATACCCTGGTAATGGAGGAATCTGGGACATTGGCTGTAAGTTATGACTATGAGCAAGTATGGCCATGTCAGCACGTTGCTTGACCAATCTGTGGGGCAGCACTCCCAATTTTGGCACACGACCCCACGTGTCGGTGGGGAAGACTTTGCAGCGTCAACTGGGAAGGGTGTGCCTTTGTCATTTCCAGTGCCTCAGTCAATGCCAATGATCCGTCCCGTCCTATTCTGATTTGACCTTTCTGTAGTGGTTTGTACAACTGGCTGGCTTGTTAGGCCATTTCAGAGTCACCCACATTGCTGTGAGTCTGGAGTGACATGTAGGCCAGATCAGGTCAGGGCAGCAGATTTCCTTCTCTGAAGAAGAGCATTAGTGAATCACATGAATTTTTTTTTAATGATAATCCAGTAGTTTCATGATTATTACTAGTAAGACTAGCATTTCATTCCAGATTTATTAATTTAAATTCCGCCAGCTGCTGTGGTGGGATTGGAATTTATGTCGTCAGAATATTACTCATGCAGTAACCTTACCACTACGCCACTGTCCTATCATGGGATTTAAAGGGGCAAAGTTTAGGAAGCACACATCAATAAAACAGGGAATTTCTTGAAAACACACCGATCAAATATCTATTGTATTATTCTACCAGCAGTTCACACACTCCTGTGAACTTCACCACCTGCTATATTAATGCAGACTTTAACCAATTTTGTAAAACAAGTTTAAACAGGTGAAAGCCTGCCTTAAAAAGATAAACTCAGGACTGACACATACGCACATAAAATCCAGTCATTTTCAGACTGGAAACTTAAACCTGCCGTTTCATTTTCAGGAACTGATCACAGTTTTACTCCAATCTCTGATTTGACAGCACGTTTCCACATTCACTTGTTCTTCCTGACTCTAAACACAGTTGTAAAGGAGACTTCTGTTCCGTGCCCAGGAGCTCTGAACCATGGAAGAGAGCGGCTGGAACACATTTCTTACAGGCCTCAGGATTAACCCACACGGGGACTTTTCTGTCAGTGGAATGAGACAAGAAAGACCAAAGTGCCGTTCGTCCCTCTGAAGGACTGTGTCCAGGTTGAAGTCCTGTTCCTGCCGTATGAGCCTCCCCCCAGATTGTCCTTTCTCCCCGCACACTGTCCTTTCTGAGCTCCAGCCCAGTTATAGGGGTCATGAACATCAGAAACAAAGCCCAGCTCTCAGAATGAACATTGTTCAGTCTCAATGTGATTAATAACAGAAGAAACCAAACCCTACAGTTACGTGTGAACTCGCTGGTGTGTCAGCAAGTTGGATAACTGAGTGAATGCCTTCCCACACTCAGAACAGGTGAATGGCCTCTCCCCAGAGTGAACTCGCTGATGTGCCAGCAGGTGGGATGAACGGGTGAATCCCTTCCCACACACGGAGCAGGTGAACGGCCTGTCCCCAGTGTGAATCTGCTGGTGTGTCAGAAGGTTGGATGAATTACTGAATCCCTTCCCACAGACGGAGCAGGTGAATGGTCTCTCCCCAGTGTGAATTCTTTGGTGTTTCACCAGGGTGGATGAACGTGTGAATCCCTTCCCACACACACAGCACGTGAACGGCCTCTCCCCAGTGTGTGTATATTGGTGTGTTCGCAGATCTTTTCTGCTTTTGAAGCTCTTCTCACAGTCAGAGCAATTAAAAGGTTTGTTATCAGAGTGAACAACTTGGTGTGTCGCAACATGAGAAGAGTGAGTGAATCCCTTCCCACACACGGAGCAGATGAACGGCCTCTCCCCAGTGTGCGTGCGTCGATGAATTTCCAGTTCAGATGGGTAATTGAATCCCTTCCCACAGTCCCCACATTTCCATGGTTTCTCGGTGGTGTGGGTGTCCTTGTGATTCTCCAGACTGGATGATAAGTTGAGGCCTTGTCTACACACAGAACTTGTACAGTTTCTCTCCACTGTGAATGGTGCAATGTTTTTTCAGGCAGTGTAACTGGTAAGAGTTCTTTCCACAGTCAATGCACTGGAACGCTCTCACTCGGTGTGTGTGTGTCTCGGTGCTTTTCCAGTCACACTGACGTTTGAAATCCTTCCCCACAGACAGACCAGACAAACACTTCTCCTTCCACATTCAAAGGACGATGATATTCAGGTCCTGATGAATCAAGTGACTGTCAGATCTTGACGAGATGTTTAATTTGAGTTTCTCGACTGCAAATCCTCCCTTTCCAGTACCCTGTAAATGGAGATTACAGAAGTCTTCACTGTAAGTACAGGATAGAAATTCAGAACAAAAATTCTAGTTTCTATGGAACATTCTTTGCCTTGTTTTCCCAAACGTGTAAGCCAATCAAACTAACAGAAGCCAAAATTGCCTCAACAAAGTCCCAACAAAAGCAAAGTGAACCTTCCCAACTAAACCAGGACGTTGTTCCCAGTGTCTGAGATACTGTGTACCCTGAGGTGCCCACCGGTTGTAGAAGGTATCAAGTATACTGGTGGACACCTCATGATCCCTCTACGGGGCCACACTGGGAACGCCAAGAGCCCATGACAACATAAGACACAGAAGCATGAGTAGACCATTCGGCCACTCAAGCCTGCTCCACCAATCAAGATCATAGCTGATCTTCTGCCTCAACTCCACTTTCCACCTGCTCCTATATTCCTTAATTCCTTGAAAGATCAGTAGCAACATAGACGTGAAATTGGCTGAGTGATAGGAAACAGAGAGCAGTGGTTAATGGACGTTTCTCAGACTGGAGGAAGGTTTACAGTGGAGTTGCCCAAGGGTTAGTTTTGTGAACTTTCCTCTGATATATATTAATGTAGACCTTGGTGTACAGGGCACAATTTCAAAATCTGCAAATGATATGAAGCTTGGAAGCATTGTGAACTGGGAGGAGGATAGTGTAGAACAAGTTGGTGCAATGGGTGGACAAGTGACAGATGAAGTTCAAAGCAGAGAAATGTGAAGTGATTCATTTTGGGAGGAAGAACAAGGAAAGACAATATAGAATAAAGGGTACAATTCTAAAGGGGGTGCAGGAGCAGAGGGACCTGCGTGTATATGTGCATAAGTCATTGAAGGAGGCAGGACAGGTTGAAACAGCGGTTAATAAAGTATACAGTATCCTAGACTTTATTAATAGGGCCATAGAGTACAAGAGCAAGGAGGTTATGTTGAACTTGTAGAAGACACTCGTTCGGCCTCAGCTGGAGAACTGTGTTCAGTTCTGGGTACAGCACTTTAGAAAGAGGTGAGGGCATTGGAGTGAGTACAGAAAAGATTCACGATAATGGTTCCAGGGTAGGAACTTCATTCATGTGGATACATTGGATGAGTTAGAACTGTTTTCCTTGAAGAGAAGGCTGAGAGGAAATATGATAAGAGGTATTAAAAATCATGATGGGTCTGGACAGAGAAGATGTACGGAGCGCAAAGGATGATGATTGTGGTTGTTGGAGGTCAATCATCTGAGCTCCAGGACATCACTGCAGGAGTTCCTCAGGGTAGTGTCCTAGGCATCTTCAGCTGCTTCATCAATGACCTCCCTTCAATCATAAGGTCAGAAGTGGGGATGTTCGCTGATGATTGCACAATATTCAGCATCATTCACGACTCCTCAGATACTGAAGCAGTCTGTGTAGAAATGCAGCAAGACCTGAACAATATCCAGGCTTGGGCAGATAAGTGGCAAGTAACATTCGTGCCACACAAGTGCCAGGTAATAACCATCTACATCAAGAGAGAATCTAATCATCTCCCCTTGACATTCAATGGCATTAACATCGTGAATCCCCCACTATCCTGGGGGCTACCATTGACCAGAAACTGAACTGGAGTAGCCATATAAATACCGTGGTTAAAAGAGCAGGTCAGAGGCTAGGAATCCTGTGGCAAGTAACTCACCTCCTGACTGCCCAAAGCTTGTCATCTACAAGGCACAAGTCAGGAGTGTGATGGAATACTCTCCACTTGCCTGGATGGGTGCAGCTCCAACAACACTCAAGAAGCTCGACAACATCCAGGACAAAGCAGCCCACTTGATTGGCACCCCATCCACAAACATTCACTCCCTCCAACACCGACGCACAGTAGCAGCAGTGTGCACCATCTACAAGATGCACTGCAGCAATGCACCAATGCCCCTTAAACAACTCCTTGCAATCCTGCGACCTCTACCACTTAGAAGAACAAGGACAGCAAATGCATGGGAACACCACCACCTGCAAGTTCCCCTCCAGGTCACTCACCATCCTGACTTGGAACTATATCGCCGTTCCTTCACTGTCACTGGGTCAAAATCCTGGAACTCCCTTCCTAACAGCACTGTGGGTGTACCTACACCCCATGGACTGCAGCGGTTCAAGAAGGCAGCTCACCACCACCTTCTCAAGGGCAATTAGGTATGGGCAATAAATGCTGGTCTAGCCAGCAATGCCCACATCCTAAGAACACATAAAAAAAGACAGGGAGAAACTGTTCCCACTTGTGAAAGGATCAAGAACGAGAGGGCACAGATTTAAAGTAATTGGCAAAAGAAGCAATGGCAACAGGAGGAAAAACATCCTCACGCAGTGAGTGGTTAAGGTCTGGAATGCGCTGCCTGAGAGTGTGATGGAGGCAGGTTCAATTGAAGCGTTTAAGAGGGAATTAGACTGAAAAGGAAGAATGTGCAGAGTTACAGGGAGAAGGCAGGAGAATGGAACTAAGTGAATTGTTCATTCAGCGAGCCGGTGTAGACACGATGGACCAATTGGCCTCCTTCTGTGCTTTAACAACTCAGTCAGTCTCTGAGATCAGAAATTTGTCTATCTCAATCTTACATCTACTCAATGATGAAACATCCACAACCCACTGGGGTAGAGAATTCCAACATTTCACAACACTTTGAGTGAAGAAATTTCTCCTTAGTCCGAAGGATTGGCCCCTCAAACCGTTCTAGATTCCCCAGCCAGGGGAAACAATCTCTCTGTGCCTACCCTGTCAAGCTCCTTCAGAATCTTGTACAATCACCTCTCATTCTTCTAAACCTCAGAGAATACCGGCCCAATTTACTCAGCCTCGCATCATCAGGCAAGGCTCTTATCCCAGGAATCAATTGAGTGAAATTTCGCTATACCGCCTCTAAGGCAGTAGATCCATCCTCATACAGGGAGACCAAAACTATCCATATCTCTTTGCAGCTTCTTTGTGTCCTCCCCGCAGCTCACACTCCTACCTAACTTTGTGCGTTCTTCAAAGAACGGGAGCAGTTGGGAACAGGGACCTGAAGCCCCGCCCATTCACTGTTGCTGGGATAAGGCTCGCGGCGCATGCGCCGTGCTGCAACGATGGCCGCCGATGACTCGGGCCTGTCACTCGGGTAAGTCTCACAGCTTTAATCCCGCTCAGTGCAAACGCGGGACCGGTAGCTCCTTATTCGGGGCTTGAGGCCTACACCGAGTACTCATGAACCCACCCCGCCCACCCGCCGGTTCCATCCCTCTCCTGTACTCGGTAGTTTCTCACCCGCTGCGGATCCGAGACCGCCACCTCCCTGCAGCTCTAGAAAACGCAGTGCGCATGCTCCGATCACAGACCCTACTGCGCCTACGCAAGGGTCCCCTGCAGCGAGGATATGGCACGTTCTGCGCCGCGGGGGGTTCTGGGTAACGGCGCCGCCATTGGAAGCTATGACTGGTGTCGATCAATCCTCCGGCAGGTTCTTTCCTTCCGCTGCGCCCCGCCCCGGAATCTTTTGCCGCCTGTTCTTGCGCCTGCGCGCTAGAACCTGCTGCATTGATAGGGTCCATTCCATGCGCGGCGCGTTCTGGGTGATACCGGTACGGTTGTGAACCCCAGAGAGTTGTTGATGATCAATCGTTGAATATATTTAAGGCTGGGAAAGATAGATTTTCTGGGATATGAGGAGCGGGTATGAAAGTGTAATTGAAGCCCAAGATCAGCTATGATCGTATTGAATGGCAGAGCAGGCTCCATCCACCGTATGGTCTAATTCGGCTCCTATTTCTTGTGTTCTTGGAAACCCTTACTCAGCTTAACCCTAACCACTAAAAACACTAAACAAACCAAGAGATCTCTAGATGTTTGTTGGCATATTTATCTAAATTTGCTTTGGTTCTGTCACTTCGCTCTGTGACAGCACTATTTCTGAATCCTCTGGTGCGATGATTTATTATTTAATGTTTCCCCTCGGTTTAAATTACTGAGCACCTACTTCTCCCACCGCCTCCACTTCCCGCTCTCAGCAAATTCCCATTACTGCTCCAATGGTTAGATTCTCACATCTGTGTCACAGAAAACATCTTTCTCCGATTCCTCACTCTACGGGTGTCGCTGTCTTCCTCAGCTATTCCAGTCCCTTTTATGCTACACCATTTCCCTGCTATTGTTCATAGTTCTCTCTCTTTCCTTCAAATCTGCTATCATCACCCGCTTCTCAAAAGAAAAACCTTGACCCCACCATCTTTGCAAAAACTCATGCCATCTACAACGTCCCTTGTCTCTCAAGTCCTGAGACTTGGGGAGTAAATAGGAATGTAGTGGTTGTAGGGGACAGTATAGTCAGGTGGATAGACACCGTTCTGTGTAGCCAAGAGTGAGAGTCCAGAAAGCTGTGTTGCCTTCCAGGGTTCAGGACATCTGCTCGGGGCTGGAGAGGAACGTGCAGTGGGAAGGGGAGGATCCAGTTGTTGTGGTCCACATTGGTACCAATGACATAGGTAAGACTAGGAAAGAGATTCGGCATAGGGAGTATGAACAGCTAGGGGCTACATTAAAAAGCAGAACCTCAAATGCAATAATCTCTGGGTTATTACCTGAGCCACAAGCAAATTGGTGTAGGGTAAATAAAATTAGAGAGTGAAATGCGTGGCTCCAGAATTGGTGTGGGAGAAAAGGTTTCCATTCATGGACCACGGACACCAGTACTGGAGAAAGTGGGAGCTGTACCATTGGGACGGTCTTCAGCTGAACCGTGCTGGGAGCAGTGTTCTGGTGAGTCGTATAATCAGAGCAGTAGAGAGGGCTTTAAGCAAAATAGCAGGGGATGGGGGATCAAGTGAGGGAAGATGTGATAATTTATAAAGAGAGGAAAAGGAAAGAGAGCAAGATAGCAATAAGACAATGATAGTGAGACTGTGGCAGGAAGGGACAGAGCATACAAACTCCAGAGTGTGCCATCAGATAAAACTAGAGGTTGTGAACTAACAGTGTAGGGCAAGGGTTTGGGTAAAGGGAGATATAGAAATCCCAGATGAAAGCCCAAGGCACTGAAATAGTTTCGCGTTCTGGGTAAAGACAAGCAGAATGGGACAGGAAGTGACAGAGACTTTAACAAATATTGTACATCAGCAAATAAGGTCTTTGAAGGGAATAGAGGCAAGAAATTAAATTTGAGGTCCTTTATCTGAATGTGCAAATCATCTGCAATAAGACAGATGAATTAGTGACACAAATAGAGGGAAATGAGTTCCAATCGCCATGACAGTGACATGGTTATGTCATGATCAAGGCCGGGAAATAACTATTCCAGGATACACAATATTTCAGAAAGATAGACAGAATGGCAAAGGAGGAGGGGTCGCACTGATAGGAAAGGATGACATAAGAGCATTAGTGGAAAAGGACCTAGCCTCAAAAGATCATGAAGTAGAATCAGTATGGGTGGAAACTAGGAATAGTAAGAATCTGAAAACACTGGTGGGAGTAGTTTATGGGCCACCTAACAGTAGTTATACTGTTGGACAGAACATTAAACAAGAAATTATTGGAGCTTGTAACAAAGGCAATGTAATAATTATGGGAGATTTAATCTTCATATTGACTCGACCAATCTAATTGGCAAGAGTGGTCTAGAAGATGCGTTTGCAGAATGTTTTTGGGACAGTTTCTTGCAGCAATATGTTGTGGAAGCAACTAGGGAGGCTATCTTAGATCGAGTATTGTGTAATGAAGCAGGGTTAATTCGTAAATGTCAAAGTAAAAATCCACTGGGAAATAGTGATCATAATACCATTGAATTCCATGTAAAATTTGATAGTGACATACTCCAATCACAAACAAGAATCTTAAACTTAAACAAAGCAAATTACGTAGGTATGAGGAGAGAACTGGCCAAGGTAAACTGGGTAAATAGACTAAAAGATATGGCAGTAAATGAACAGTGGGAAACCTTTAAAGAAACATTTCAAAATGTTCAACAAAAATTAATTCCATTGACAAACCAAAATTCAGCGAGAAAGATCCATCCGTGGCTCACTCAGGAAGTCAAGGATAAAAAAGGAGGCTTACAATGTTGCAAAAAAAGAGTAGCAAGTCTAAGGTTTGGGAGTGTTTTAGAAACCAGCAAAGGGCCACCAAAAGGTTGATTTTAAAAAAAGGAAAAAATAGAATATGAGAGTAAATTGGCCAGTAAGGAAGAGGATAGTTAAAGTAAACGTGGGTTCCTTAGAAACAGAAACAAGAGAAATTGTCACAGGGAATAAGGAAATGGCAGAGGCGTTGTACAAATACTTTGTGCCTGTCTTCACAGTAGAAGATACAAGTTTCATACCAGAAATCGACAGTAAACTAGGGGCTAAAAAGAGTGAGTAAATTAATGTTAGTATAGAAAAAATATTGGAGAAACTTAAGGGATTAAAATCTGACAAATCTCCAGGACCTGATGTCCTACAACCGAGGGCTCTGAAAGAAATAGCTGGAGAGATAGTGGATGAACTAGCTGTGATTTTCCAAAATTCCTCAGATTCGGCAACATTACCATCAGATTGGACGTTGGAAAATAGAATCATAGAAAGTTTAAGGCACAGAAAGAGGCCACTTGGCCCATCGTGTTTGTGCTGGCCAAAAAACGATCCACCTATTCTAATTCCACCTTCCAGCATTTGGTCCGTAGCCCTGCAGATTACAGCGCTTGAGGTGCCTATCCAGACTCCCTTTCAGGCAGTGAGTTCCAAACCATCAGCACCCTCTGGGTGAAAAGGTTTTTCCCATCTCCCCTCTAAATTTTCCACTAATCACTTTAAATCTATGCCCCCTCGTCACTGACCTCTCTGCTAATAGACCCTTCACCTCCACTCTATCCAGGACCTTCAAAATGTTGTACATTTCAATCAGATCTCCCCTCAGCCTTCTCTGTTCCAAGGAGAACAACTTCAGCCTATCCAATATTTCCTCATAGCTGCATTTCCCCAGTCCTGGCAACATCCTCATAATCTCCTCTGTACCCTCTCTAGTGCAATTACATCCTTTCTGTAATGAGGTGACCAGAACTGCATACAGTACTCAAGTTGTGGCCTAAACAATGATTGATACAGTTCCAGCATAACCTTCCTGCTCTTATATTCTATACCACAGCTAATAATGGAAAGAATCCCGTATGCTTTCTCAATCACCCTATCGACCTGTCCTGCTATGTTCAGGGATTTGTGGACATTCACTCCAAGATCCCTCACTTCCTCTACACTTCTCAGTATTTTCCCATTAATCGTGTATTCCTTTGCCTTGTTTGACCTGCCCAGATGCATCACCTCACACTTCTCCAAGTTGAATTCCATTTGCCACTTTTCTGCCCATCTGACCAGACCATCAATATCTTCCTGCGGCCGACAGCTATCCTCCTCGCTATCTACCACACGGCCAATCTTTGTGTCATCTGCAAACTTCTTGATCATGCCCCCGACATTTATGTCCAAATCATTAATATACATCACAAAAAGCAGGGAACCCAGTACTGAGCCCTGCAGAACTCCACAGGAAACAGCCCTCCAGTCGCTAAAACTGCCGTCAATAATTACCCTTTGTATCCTCCCACTGAGCCAATTTTGTATCCACCTTGCTGCATTTCCCTGGATCCTATGGGATTTTATTTTGTTAACCAGTCTGTGATGTGGGACCTCGTCAAAAGCCTTGCTAAAATCCATGTAGGCCACATCAAATGCACTACCCTCATCTATTTTCTTTGTTACTTCTTCAAAAAAATTCGATCAAGTCGATCAAACAAAATCTTGATTAACCTGTGCCTTTCTATGTGACAGTTTATCCTGTCTCTCAGAATAGATTCCAACAATTTGCCCACGACTGAGGTTAGACTGACTGGCCTGTAATTATTCGGTCTATCCTTTGCTCCCTTTTTAAACAGAGGTAGAATGTTAGCAAGCCTCCAATCATCCGGCACCATACCTGTATCCACTGAGAACTGGAAAATGATGGTCAGACCCTTTGCTATTTCCTCTCTTGCTTCTTTCAACGGCCTAGGGTACATTTCATCTGGCCCTGGTGATCTATAAACATTCCAGGATGCTAATCCCATTAATACATCCAATCTCCCTATCTTTATCACATCCAATACTTCACACTCTTCCTCCTGAAGTACATCATCCCCTCTTTTGTGAAGACAGATGTAAAGTATTCATTAAGAATGGAACCAATGTCCATAGTGATGTCAGCTGTCCAACCACAAAGCTGCTGTGTGGAGTGTTCCTGCTCCCTGCAACTGAGAGAGAGAGAGAGGGCACAGAGAAAGAGAAGGGGCAGAGAGAGTGGGGGTAGATTGAGAGGAGGCAGAGTGAGAGAGAGATAAGAGACAGAGAGAGAGGGGGCAGAGAGCGAGAGAGGGGTCAGAGAAACAGAGAGAGAGGGAACAAAGAGAGAGAGCGAGAGAAACAGGGGACAGATAGAGATAAAGGGGGACAGAGACAGAAAGGGGACAGAGCAAAAACAGGGGGGACAGAGAGAGGGGAGACACAGAGAGCGAGGACGCCACAAAGAGGGGTTATAAAAACACAGAGGGTGGGAATAACACACAGAGAGGTGACCACCACAGAGAGGGGGGTACACAGGGAGAGAGAGGGACACAGAGAGAGAGCACTCAAGATCACTCCTGCCAGGTGGACATCTATTTGGAATACTCCACATCACTACGGCAAGTGTGCAGGAAAACATTGACTACTTGTGCAAGCAAACAAATGCCAGGTATCTCATTAAATCAGTGTCAAGCATAGTGACGAGAAAGAAAGTCAATAAATTAATCTTCTCATTCAAAGTTTCTTCACAAAAATGCACAATGGTGTTGTTTTGATTCATAGTAAGATAAATTTTTAATGCATTTATCTTTCCAAAACTGTCTCACCAACTCTCCTCTAATTAATATTCAGCTTTTTAATCTGCAGGAACACATGTGACAGTCTGTTTACTGGACAAATAAAACACAAAGGGGTTAAAAATCTAATAACAAAAACACTTGACTGTAACACTGAGTAAATCTGCCCAGTGGTGCTAGTTCCTGGGTGGCCCCGTCCTCTAGTCCTGAGTCCAGGTCCTGAGTATACCTGTCCAGCAGTGCAAATCTCTGTGTATACCTGCCCCGCAGTGCTAGTTCCTGTGTATACCTGCCCTGCAGTGGTGGTTCCTGTGTATACCTGCCCTGCAGTGCTGGTTCCTGTGTATACCTGCCCCGCAGTGCTGGTTCCTGGGTATACCTGCCCCGCAGTGCTGGTTCCTGGGTATACCTGCCCCGCAGTGCTGGTTCCCGGGTATACCTGCCCCGCAGTGCTAGTTCCTCGGTATACCTGCCCCGCAGTGCTGGTTCCTGGGTATACCTACCCCGCAGTGCTGGTTCCTGTGTAAACCTGTCCAGCTTCCCTTGTCAGAGCTGAACCATGTTGAATCCGTCCATGAATCTCACATCCTGGGAACATTATTTTGGAGAATGTGCGGTGGAGACAACATGAAACCCACCCCATTCCCAGAATTAGAATGGTGTTACCCGGAGGCGGAAGGCAGCCAGATTCCATCCAAATGGATCCTAATGAAAGGGATCTGATTCCAAAGATTCAGGGAAGGATATTCAGAAGCTCCTGTAGGAGTTTAATGACTTTGTAATGGATATTTATCCATTGTGCGTTTGGAAGTGTGAAATGTTTCTCGAAGTGAGTGCAGCCGACTCTGTATTTCACCTGCTTCCTGAACACTTGCTCTGAGCTGAGATGTTTCGGTTGTGTCGCGGATATCAGTTTCACCTGACACGGGAAAGGTCACTGGTTACTTTGGAAGGATTTCCTTCAGTGCCTAACCGGATGTTGTTGGTTTGTTAACCCTGATGAAACCAATTGCCCTTCATTAAACCGCTTTAGAAGATTGATATCTTTGACCAGGAATCAAACCCAGGTTGCAACAATTAAACAGTTGGATTCTCACCACGAGACAACCAAGGAACAGCGAGCAAAAACATTGTGACCATTTCATTTACTCCTAAATACATTTACACACAACACAGATACATTCAGAAATAACACACATTTATTCAGGACCAGTGCACTCATACACCCACAATACATTTACAAATATCACAGCATCAATCATCAATATTTATATATTTAGAAAAGTCTACACACCAAAAGCTGAATAGATTTTCACGAGCTGCCCGCGCTGTTGTGTATTTGGAGCAGTTTCCTACTTTCCCAGCGGTGATTCTGATTGATGATTCTGGGACTCGGTGTGTGGAATTGGATTTGAAAGCTAAGGGAAATTCACCGCTCAGTGTTCAGCTCTCAGTGACAATTCCACAGCCACTTTCATCACCTGTTAGCAGCGAGACTGAAACAAATACAGGCAGGGATTCTGAGTTTACATCAACAGATGTAGGTAAAACATCATTAAAATGTTTTACTGCATTGGGAATTGTTTTTCCTAATACCAGCTGTAGAATAACCCATATTGTTTATTGATAGAATCAATTTAGATTCGTTTTTCTGAAGGCAATCAGTTAATATATTTCTGATAGTTTCGATGTAGGTACACGGTACATTTCTTTATTTCTTGTATATTGCCTCCCTTTATTTGAAGTGAAGTGAATATTCATGAAAGCATTTTGGTGTGATCTGACTGGAGAGAAGCAGAGCTGGCAATGTTTGAGGAATAGTTTCTTGCAGCCAAAGCAGACACCAGCAAGGTCTTGGTGCGGGGCAATAACTGGTGAAAAAGAAAGCTGAGTAAGCGTCCGTCCCTGGGTGGGCTTGAACCACCAACCTTTCGGTTAACAGCCGAACGCGCTAACCGATTGCGCCACAGAGACTGATGTAAGAATCGTTTACAAGATAAGTCAAAGCAGTACATCAGTGAATTAAAGATTCAGGTAGTGTGACGGGTATCATCTTGGCAGAGATCAGCTTTTCCAGACACTCTCTGCCGGCTGATTCCTGGGGGTTTTGCTGCCATCTGGTGGAATAAATCAGAATTGCTCCGCAGGAATTTCCCCTGCATTTGGAGAATGATGTTGACGCATTGCTTTTGGAAGACATTCAGAAGGGGACAACAGCAAAACTTTTGTGGCAATTAAATAGTTGTATTTAGCACAGAATGATGCACATTTAACATTGCCAGACTGATAAAAATAATCTTTCCAGCTCAGGAAACCACTGTCGAATGTTGTAAAAACCCATCTGTCTCATTGATGTCCTCCAGGGACGGAAATCTGCCGTTCTTACCTGGTCTGGCCTACATGTGACTCCAGGCCCACAGCAATGTGGATGACGCTTAACTCCGAAATGTCTGAGCCAGCCTCTCAGTTCAAGAGCAATTAGGGATGGGTAATAAATGCTGGCCTAGCCAGCGACGCCCATATCCCACGAAGGAATAAAAAAGGCAATGGATACAATAATAGTGACATGGACCCGTTCCCAGTGCGAGCAGCGTTGATACAGAGAGAATCCAACAGGAGGGAGATTGGTAAAGCTGTGTGTGTGTGAGAGAGAGAGAACAGAGTGTGATACAGCCTCCACACTGAACAACTTCTGCGCAGTAATTTCAACTCTCCTCCAAGCTTACTATCCTCCACTCCTCCCTACATTTCCCTCCTGACAAATAAACCCTCTGGGCCACATTTCCACCATCTACCAGGTCTTTCCCTCTCCCCTTTCTCCCTGTCTCTGAACTCGCTTTAACCTGTTACATCTCTCATCTTTATCCAGTTCTGAGGAAAAGCCACCTGAAATGTTAACTCTCTTTCTCTCTCCAGATTTGATACCAGACCAGCTTAGGATTTCCGGAATTTTCTGTTTTCAATTCAGATTTCCAGTATCCGCAGCGTATTGACTTTTGAGCTCAAATGGTTGAAGGATCATTTAGAGGTCGCTACCATTAGACCCAGCTCCCCAGGGAGACTGCCACAAGGCATCACCCCTCCCGGATACTGACAGATGCAGCTTGGACTCTCCCATGCCTGGGATGTGGAGGAGGGGTGGGGTTGGGGGCGGGGCAGGTTCAGAGACACAGAAAGCTGCTACCCGGTGACTCACTCTGGACTGGGTGGAGCGTGTTTTGAGTGACAAGCCTCAGGCTATATCAGGACTGGTCAGAGTCATTTACACCCTCTTTTGCTCCTGGAATGGACAGAGACAGTCAGGGTGGTGAAGGTCGCTGGTTTTAAACTCTGTCTCACAACAGGTATTTTAAATGTGATGTGGGACTGTGTGAGTTCGTGCGTGTGAACTATTTATTTTTTGATCCAGCACTGAAACAGGCCCTTCGGCCCACCGAGTCTGTGCCGACCACCAACCACCCATTTGTACTAATCCGACACTAGTTCCGTATTCCTACCACATCCCCACCTGTCCCGATATATTTCCCTACCACCTATCAAAACTAGGGGCAATTTATAATGGTCAATTTACCTATCAACCTGCAAGTCTTTGGCTTGTGGGAGAAAACCGGAGCACCCGGATGAAACCCACGCAGACACAGAAAGAACTTGGAAACTCCACACAAGCAGCCCCCAGAATTGAACCCAGGTCGCTGGAGCTGGGAGGTTGCAGTGCTAACCACTGTGCCGCCCTAACTATGAGTTGTGTTGTGGGACTGGGTGAGTTTGTGTGTCTCTGAACCGTATTGTGGGACTGTGTGATGTTGTGTGTGTGTCTTTGAACCATAATAATGCCTCTCTCGTGGTTGGGCTTTTATGGCAGCTGCTCGCAATCCACCCCAACCAGTCTTGTTGACCTCCCCTGTGAACCGACCCCTCCCCCCTCAGTATAAGTCTCCTCCGCCTGTGACTTGGTACAACAGTGCGAACTGGGTGGTTGTGAACCGACCGCCCGTTTCACATCTCTCCCTTGTTATTACATCAACGCGAGTAAAACTCGGGAGAGATGGAAAGCAGGATCCCGGGTCATTATCACCTGTACAACACCGAGTCCAAATCTCCCCAGTGAGAGGCACTGAGACAGGAACCAGAGATCCAGGGAGAAGGACAGATCTGAGTGAGAGAAATAAACAGAGAGGGAGGGAGGAACCAGTGATAGCTGAGAATATAGAGAGGCAGAGATATAAAGGATGTCGAGAGATAGAGATATAACGAAAGATGTGGAAAGTCTGAGATATGAAGAGGCAGGGAGGTGCAGGATAAAGTTACAGGAAGAGATGGAGAGAGTGAAATATACAGGTTACATTGGATGCTGTATACAAAGGTATTCAAATACCTTTGTATTTCTGAGGGCCGCCTCCCCCTCCCCCTTGGTGTAACAGTATCTCAACACCCGTTAAAAAAATTTCTGCAGATAAGAATGAGTGACACAGAGAAACATATATCTTTATTATTATTCCGCTCTGGAGGAAGCTCTTATCAAAGGGTTCCTCTTGCCAAAACATACTCTCTCTCTCTGCATCGACATGTTGCAGCTTCTAAAAGGTTTCCTGAGGAGAGAGAAATGAAACATTGATGAAAACAAAGCAATTTTTAAAAATAAAAGGCACAGCAAGTTCCCAGGATTCCTTTTCTCTCTGTCACTCAGTAAATGGACAATCTCACCAACACCATTTACACATCCCCCGCGATAAAGAGGGAACAGATTTAAAATGTGAGAGGGGCTATTAGGTGCTGAGATCTTGCCCATTGTCATGTTAATCCAGGTACCGTGGCTGCTTTGATCAGAGACATTCCAGGGAGACTGGAAGTAGGAGCCACAGTTTAAGAATAAGAGGTCTCCCTTTTTAACAGGGAGATGAGGAGAAATGTTTTTTCTGAGGATTGTTAGTCTGTGGAATTCTCTTCCCCAGAAAGCAGTGGAGACTTTGTCATTGAATTTACTCAAGACTGAGTTAGATAGATTTTTGATAAACAAGGGAGTCAAGGGTTATGGGGGAGGGGCCAGACAGGAAAGTGGAGTTGAGACCACAGCCAGATCATGGCTCGAAGGGCCGAATGGCCTACTCCTGTTCCTAAGTCCGATGTTCAAAACTGTCCCTGGCAGCTGCAAGTCGATTAATTAATAAGTTCAATTAATGAATAAAATCTGGAATTGAAGCTCGTCTCAGTAATGGTGCCATGAATCTATCATCAATTGTCAGAAACACCCGTCTACTTCACTAATGTTCTTTTAGGGAAGGAAATCAGCCTTCCTTACCTGGTCTGGCCTACATGTGACTCCAGATCCAGAGCAATGTGGTTGACTCTTAACTGCCCTCTGAGATAGCCTAGCAAGCCACTCTGTTCATGGGCATTTAGGGGCGGGCCAGCAACCTCCACATCCCATGAAAGAAAGATTTAACTAAAATTGTGCCTTGTAGATGGTGGAGAGGCTTTGGGAATCAGGAGGTGTGTTACTCGCCACAGAATTCCCAGCCTCTGATCCGCTCTTGCAGCCAGGGTATTTATGTGGTTGCTCCAGTTCAGTTTCTGGTCAATGATCAGCCCCAGGATGTTGTTTGTGGGGGATTCAGCGATGGTAATGCAGTTGAATATCAACTGGAGACGGTTAAGTTCTCTCATAGATCACCATTGCCTGGGTACTTGTGTGACATGAATGTTACTTGTCACTTGCCAGCCCATTGTTGACAACGCGATCGGGAGGTGGCGCTGTTTTGGCACATGCGCAAACACAGCATATGCCACGAAAACGTCACAGCTTGCAACTGCAGCAACTGCCAGGACTAAAGATGGCGCTGCTCAAAGAATCACAGAGATGAAACCTAACAAACACGTGGCAGAATACAATGGCCGGAGTGAGAGAGCAGCGCGGGGAGAGCAGCGGTGCCGGGGTGGGGGGGGAGAGGGAGAAGGAGGGAGGGAAGGAGGGAGGGAGGGAGAGAGAAGGAGGGAGGGAGGGAGAGAGAAGGAGGGAGGGAGGGAGAGAGAAGGAGGGAGGGAGGGAGAGAGAAGGAAGGAGGGAGGGAGAGAGAAAGAAAGAAAGAGGGAGAGAGAAGGAGGGGGAGAGAGAAAGAAAGAGGGAGAGAGAAGGAAGGAGGGAGGGGGAGAGAGAGAGAAAGAAAGAGGGCGGGAGGGGGAGAGAGTGGGGGGGGGGGGGGAGCAGCGGAACAGAAGAGGAGTGCCTTTTTCTGTGCATGCGCCATAAACACAACAGCAAAAGACTTACCGCCCAGTCCCTGGACCCGGTGACACCAAGGTCTTCGCACGCTCGCTCCCTACGGCCTCTCGCTTCCGGCCCTCTCCATTCAGCCGTTCCCTCCAGCTGCGGATGCCCAATCCAGTTGCTTTCTCTACTTCTCCACAGTACTTCAGGCATTGCAACTGTCTGGTCCCTGCATTTTGCATGCCCCCTCTTCACCCACCCCTCCCCCTCTTCACCCACCCCTCCACCATAGTTGAATATCTGAAGTGCAGTTGTAAAGTCGGGGAAATAGCATGCAAAACAAAACCTCAACAATTCTGGGTTTAATTATTGAAAAGTTTTATTAAGTTCATTAAGTATCCGAGGAACTGCTGTGCATGGATACATGAGTGTTGTGTCCAGCATTCCCGTTAGACAGACAGGCCGATTCTCTGCTATGCACAGCTGAAGAGATTGTTCCTGGAGAGCCTTGTGGTGAATGAACGCTTGGCTCTCTATTCCACTACTGTATTGTCCATGTGAAGAAGGCAAAGTCACAAGAGTCTGAGCTCAGTCTATTCTTGGTGAATGCTCCCCAAGCGCATCCCAATGTGCATTCCCAATTCATCCATAAATGCAATGTTCCTTTCCACATCGTGATGAGCTCCACAGCATGATCCAGTTGCCTTCGTTGCTTGAATGCTGACCTTAAGTCTCAAGGATTGTTTTCTCGACGGCATGTTTTACATGAAAAGAAGAAAAGCAAATCAGAGTCAGAGCTTGCCTCCCTCCATCCACTGAAATTACTGTTGCGCACACCTTTTAAAGTTCTGCAGTGAAGGCACCAATTGATAACGTCGCCAATGAAGCACTTATTACCCACCTCAGATGCAGGAATCATCACATCCTTGTGTCATCTCCTGCACTGCCTCCTTTGCTGGAATGCCGTCCTTAAGTGTTTTCTCAAGGGCACATTTTGCATGAAAGGAAATAATGAAAGAACATCAGTGTCAGAGCTTCCCTCCCTCCAATGAAATTACTGTTGCGCATGCTTTATGCTCTGCAGTATAGGCCAATGAATCACTTAGTACCCACCTCAGCTGTCGGAGTCAGGATGGTGTAACTGCCCCTATCTCGTGATGGTTCAATGCTGCTCTCAGGGAAAACATGAATGATGTGAGGGTGCTGGAAAAAGAAGCACATTTCTTTTGGACTATGAACATAAAGCAGGCCATTTAGCCCAGCTGTTCCCTGCTAGTGGTTATGCTACTCGTGCGTCTTCCCACCCATTCCCATTTAATCCTGCCTACTACTATCAGCATCATCTTCCATTTCTTTCACTCCTACCTACCTTTGCCTTAAAGCAACACTGAGGATGGAGAATGGTGTGGCTGCACTCTCACCTCACCAGTTGTGTACGCAGCAAGAGCATTCACATTTGTGCTACCACTGGACACGGCATGCTTGTTTCTTTTAGTGCTCAGTCTCTTCTTGCTGAATGTTCCCCAAGTGCTTGACCCCTTTGGACGCCTTCTCTGCTTGACAGGCAGCAGCTGGCAATTGCGGAGTCTCACAAGGCTCTGCATGGTTGTTTCAAGGGCGGATGGGGAAACATGTGGCTGTGTGTCCATGTGCACTGCTTGGATGGGTGCAGGAACAGGTGACTGTGTGTCCATGTGCACTGCTTGGATGGGTGCAGGAACAGGTGACTGTGTAACTGAACAGCAAGGAGAGGGTACCGCAGGTGGGGGAAGTGGAGCTTTGAACAGGCAGGCATATGTATGGTCCATCAGATCATTAGGCCAGGAGGTGAAACGCTCGGGATCCATGGATTGTGGCACGCGACTGATGTCCAGCGCGTGGCCACCTCCATCCGAAGGTGCTTCCGGGCAATTGTTGGGCAAATTAATTGGCTCCATCTCATCAGCCAATCCTTGCGTTTATGGCGCATGCAAAGAAAAAGGCACTCCCCTTCCGCTCTGCCTTCCCCCTCCCTCCCGGCCTCCTTGCCCCCGGCCTCCCTTCCCCCCCCCCCCCCCCCCCCCCCCCCCCCCCGACCTCCCTTCCCCCCCCCCCCCCCCCCTTGAAATGTTTTCAGACCAACTTAACAACAGGGACTGGAGCACATGCGGTGCCCCAGACAATGTAAATATTTTCAGAGCAACTTACCTTGGAACAATCTCCTCTGTCTAATAAAAATGAAGCAAATGTCCAAAATGACTAAATAATTGAGATGAAATGCCCGACGAAACCTCTCCTTCCATTTTCAAAAACTCGTGCCGAAGCTTTCGGAAGATTGACGCACATGTGCACACGGTCTCAGGCCCTCTGCGCATGCGCTGCGGTCCGGATTGCCAGGACCAGTTTGCGCATACGCAAAGGCCAACCTGGCGTGTTCCCCGAGGAAGATGACGTTACGCGATGACGTCATCTGCGCATGCGCAAACTGGTCCTGGCAATCCGGACCGCAGCGCATGCGCAGAGGGCCCGAGACCATGTGCGCACCGCGGCGCATCCTGATGACGTAGCATTGTCATCAATCACTTTGTTCCCAGAATGGTTCCAGGGAATAAGCAATTTTAGCTACAAGGCTAGATTGGAGAATCTGGGGTTGTTCTCCTTGGAGCAAAGCAGATTGAGGGAGATTTGATGGAGGTGTACAAGATTATGACCGGCTTGGACAGGGTAGACAATTAGCTGATGATACAAGGACTATTGGACGCAGCTTTAAGGTTTTGGGTGAGATATCGGGGATGTGAGGAAAAACCTCTTTCTTCTAACTACATGTTAGAATGATCTGGAACCTACTGCCTAAGAGGGGGATGGAAGCAGAGGCAATGTGCATCAGGGTATGTGCATGGTCAAACTGGGCCAGGAAGCAGGAGGAGAGAATGTTCTGAATTTCTGTCTCGAACTGACAGTGATGAGTTTTGTAAACTCCTTTTACAGGGGAAAAGAATGAGTGGATTTGCATACAGGAAATTCAAACCGAACATCACATCAAGATCTGACAGAATCACTTCATACATCAGGACCTTAATATCAAATATTGATCTGTTCTGTCTGTGGGGAAAGATTTCTAACATCAGTGTGACTGGGAAAAGTACTGAAACACACACCGAGTGAGAGTGTTCCAGTGCACTGACTGAAAATGAACGTCATACCATTCAGAACAGTGTTCTGTGTGTGTGGCTGAGGCATCAACTGATTGTCCAACCTGAAGAGACACAAGGACACCTGCAACATGGAGAAACCGTGGAAATGTGGGGACTGTGGGAAGGGATTCAATTACCCATCACAGCTGGAAATTCATCGGCGCAGTCACACCAGGGAGAAGCCGTTCATCTGCTCTGTGTGTTGGAAGGGATACACAGTGGAATCCTACCTCACTGCACACCAGCGAGTTCACACTGGGGAGAGGCCGTTCACCTGCACCGAATGTGGGAAGGGATTCACTCAATTATCTCACCTTATGAGGCACCAGCGAGTTCACACGGGGGAGAGGCCCTTCACCTGCTCTGAATGTGGGAAGGGATTCATTGATTCATTTGAGCTTCAAAAACACCTGCGACTTCACACTGGAGAGCGGCCGTTCACCTGCTCTGTGTGCGGGAAGGGATTCACAGAGACATCCCAACTTCTGAGACACCAGCGAGTTCACACTGGGGAGAAACCATTCATCTGCCCCGTGTGTGGAAAGGGATTCGCTTTGTCTTACTCCCTCACTGAACACCAATTTGTTCACACTGATGAGAGACCTTTTAAATGTGCTACCTGTGAGAAGCGATTTAAAAGTAAAAAGCAACTGCTGAGACACCAGCGAGCTCACAAGTGACTGCAGGGATTGGATTCTGCTGTTAATCAGATCCAGAACTAAATCCTGACTGGAAGCCTGTTTCCCGTTGAGTTTCCACAGAGCTCAGCACTAGGCTGCTTGATTTTCATGGTATATATCAATGCTTTAGACTTAAATGATTAAAAAGTTTGCAGATGATACAAAAATTGGTCTTGCAGTTGATAATGAAGAGGAAAGCTGCAGACTGCAAGAAGATATCAATAGACTGGTCAGTTGGGGACAAAAGAGGTCAATGGATTTAAGTGTTCAATTTATCAATCAGATCTCAAGGATAAGGGATAGTGACAATCAGCTGTTCTAAATATTTAAGTAAATTCAGGTCTGAGATATATAGATAACAAGAGGTAATAAAGCATTTGAGTTAACTCCCTATCAAATAAAGTGTCATCAGTACAAAGAACCAGTGAGTAGCTGATCAGTCTTTTGTCATAAAAAGTGTCTGTGTGCCTGCGAGACTGAGAAAAAGGATTTCTCTGAGAACAGTGAATGCTGAACTGGGTGGGGCAATTGCAAGGCGAACTGTTTTTCCAAGCCATTCAGCAGAGAGAAATGACTGGCTGCTGGGGAATTTTTTTCGTTTCAAAGTGCGTTCCGCACTACCAGGGCCAGTTGGCGCAAGTGCAGGTGACGTGATTGCGCAACACGGACAGATGGGTCCGCACCCACCCCGGCCCGCTCGCTCCGTCCTCTCTGGCCATTGTGTGCTGCCATGTGTTTAGGTTGCCATCGTGTGATTATTTGAGCAGCGCCATATTTAATCCTGGCGGCTGCCGACATCGCAGACCATCCACAAACATTCACACCCTCCACCACTGACGCACAGTGGCAGCAGTGTGTACTGATTTAAAAAGCGAGAGGGGCTATTAGTTGCTGAGATCTTGCCCATTTTTTTAAATTTCCAAAATATACTTTATTCCTAAAAATCTGTAAAAATTACATTGCAAAACAGTTTCAAACAGCACCAAAAAATACAAATATTGCAAGGGAGATCAGTTTCCTTCAATACAATCATGAGTTGCCTCACAACCGTTCCATTTCACATTTGTCATGCCATTAACATTTTTACATTTACAGCAAATGAAAATTTTCCTGATACAGTTCGAGGAGTTTCCCATGGATCCAGCCCCTCAGTTCAGCTTGGTGGGGGGACCTTACACTGTGGTCTTTCCCCATTGAGCCTTTGCTGCGGATGCCCCAAGCTTTAGTGCGTCCCTCAGCACGTAGTCCTGGACCTTGGAATGTGCCAGTCTGCAACATTCGGTCATAGACAACTCTTTGCGCTGAAAGACCAGCAAGTTTCGGGCAGACCAAAGGGCGTCTTTCACTGAATTGATAGTCCTCCAGCAGCAGTTGATGTTTATCTCAGTGTGCGTCCCTGGGAACAGCCCGTGGAGCACAGACTCCTGTGTTACAGAGCTGCTTGGGATGAACCTCGACAAAAACCACTGCATCTCTTTCCACACCTGCTTTGCAAAGACACATTCCAGGAGGAGGTGGGCAACCGTCTCTTCCCCACCACAGCCACCGCGAGAGCATTGTGCGGAGGGGGCGAGACTTCGGGCGTGCAGGAAGGCTCTGACGGGGAGGGCTCTTCTCACCACCAGCCAAGCTACATCTTGGTGCTTGTTTGAAAGTTCTGGTGATGAGGCATTCCACCAAATGACTTTGACGGTCTGCTCGGGGAACCATCCGACAGGATCCACCGTCTCCTTTTCCCTTAGGGCCTTGAGGACATTCTGTGCAGACCACTGCCTGATGGATCGGTGGTCAAAGGTGTTTACCCGCAGAAACTGCTCCATGAAGGATAGGTGGTATGGCACGGTCCAACTGCATGGAGCGTTCTGCGGCAATGTGACCAGGCCCATCCTTCACACCACCGGGGACAGATAGGACCTCAGCACGTAGTGACACTTGGAGTTTGCGTACTGGAGATCTACACACAGCTTGATACAGCCACACACGAAGGTAGTCATCAGGATGAGGGTCATGTTGGGTACATTTTTCCCGCCCTTGTCCAGAGATTTGAACATCGTGTCCCTCCGTTCCTGGGACAGGGATACCCAGGGGCCAGCACTGCGGGGCAGGGATACCCAGGGGCCAGCACTGGTTCCAATGAAGGGTCACTGACCCGAAACGTTAACTCTGTTTCTCTTTTCACAGATGCTGCCAGACCTGCTGAGTGGTTCCAGCATTTCTTGTTTTTAAACCAGCACTGCGGGGCAGGTATACCCAGCAAGAAGCACTGTGCGGTAGGGATACCCAGGAACCAGCACTGGGGGCAGGTATACACAGGAACTAGCACTACAGGGCAGGTATACACAGAGATTTGCACTGCTGGACAGGTATACTCAGGACCTGGACTCAGGACTACAGGACGGGGCTACCCAGGAACTAGCACCACTGGGCAGATTTACTCAGTGTTACAGTCAAGAGGGGAATGGACGCTTTCCACAGTTCAACTCGCACCTGATGGCAGCAAGTGTTTTTGTTATTAGATTTATAACCCCTTTGTGTTTTATTTGTCCAGTAAACAGACTGTGACATGTGTTCTTGTTGATGAAAAAGCTGAATATTAATTACACAGGAGAGCCGGTGAGACAGTTTTGGAAAGATAAGTGCATTAAAAATTTATCTTACTATGAATCAAAACAACACCAATGTGCATTTTTGTAAAGAAACTTTGAATGAGAAGATTAATTTATTGACTTACTTTCTCATCACTATGCTTAACACTGATTTAGTGAGATACCTGGCATTTTTTTGCTTCCAGTGAAGAGGAGCTGCTGTAGTCTGTCTCAGACAGTAGCCTGCTCTTGCCACTGGTTTGGGTGGTGTCCTGTTCCACTTTTGGAAGTTTTTTCTTTGTGGTTTTCCTTTGTACCACTTGCCACTGACCTGTTTGTCCATCTGCTGCCTCCTCCTCCATTGATTGATTCTGTCTGTGGAGGAGGGGTTTCCGGGTGCTGGGTCGCTGGTTTCAGCTGCCTCTCCTTTCTTCTCCTTCTCAGGTTGAAGTTCCTCACTGCAGAGAAGGTTGCTGGTCTCCTTTTGAATACCGGACGCCTTCATCGAACCTTCTCCCGGCCTTTCCTTGGACCTTGCCACCTAAGCATAACTGAGGCAGTGTTTGGGGCAGGTTTTGTAGAGGTGGCCTGCTGCACCGCACAAGTTGCAACACTTAGTCTGCTTACAGTCCTTGGTCTGATGGCCTTCCTCCTTGCAGTTCTTGCAAACAACTGTGCTGCAGTTGGCTGCCATGTGACCAGATTTGCCACAAGTGCGGCAAACTCTGGGCTGCCCAACGTAGACCAAGAAGCCTCGACTTCCCCCGATAGCGAAGCTGGAGGGAGGGTGGATGATGGCTCCACTGGCATCGACCTTCAAGGTCACCTTGACCTGCCGCTTGCTGGTCCAAATCCCAAAGGGGTCCTTGACATCAGTGCTGCTGCCGGCCACCTCGACGTACCTGGCGAGAAAGGTGAGTACATCCACCACCGGAACATGGGGGTTGTAGAGGTGAATCGTCACCACCCGGTCCCGTTGTGATGGAAGCGTGAAGAGCGGCTCCGCTGTGAGGATTGACAGTGGCGCCCGGTCCCCTTTCTCCTTGAATGCCTTCAGGAACTTGATGCATCTGGAACAGTACAAGAACAAAGAACAAAGATAATTACAGCACAGGAACAGGCCCTTCGGCCCTCCAAGCCTACGCCGATCCAGATCCTCTCTCTAAACATGTCGCCTATTTTCTAAGGTTCTGTATCTCTTTTCTTCCTGCCCATTCATGTATCTGTCTAGATACATCTTAAAAGACTCCATCGTGCCCGTGTCTACCACCTCCGCTGGCAATGCGTTCCAGGTGCCCACCACCCTCTGCGTAAAGAACTTTCCATGCATATCCCCCCTAAACATTTCCCCTTTCACTTTGAACTCGTGTCCTCTAGTAATTGAAACCCCCACTCTGGGGAAAAAGCCTCTTGCTGTCCACCCTGTCTATACCTCTCATGATTTTGTACACCTCGATCAGGTCCCCCCTCAACCTCCGTCTTTCTAATGAAAATAATCCTAATCTACTCAACCTCTCTTCATAGCTAGCGCCCTCCATACCAGGCAACATCCTGGTGAACCTCCTCTGCACCCTATCCAAAGCATCCACATCCTTTTGATAATGTGGCGACCAGAACTGTACGCAGTATTCCAAATGTGGCCAAACCAAAGTCCTATACAACTGTAACATGACCTGCCAACTCTTGTACTCAATGCCCCGTCCGATGAAGGAAAGCATGCCGTATGCCTTCTTGACCACTCTATTTACCTGCGTTGCCACCTTCAGGGAACAGTGGACCTGAACACCCAAATCTCTCTGGACATCAATTTTCCCCAGGACTTTTCCATGTGCATGCTGAACTGTGTGGGGCAATTGCAAGGCGAACTGTTTTACCAAGCCATTCAGCAGCCAGAAATGACTGTCACATGACTGGCTGCTGGGGAATTTTTTTCATTTCAAAGTGCGTTCCGCACTGCCAGGACCGGTTGGCGCAAGCGCAGGTGACGTGCTCGCGTAGCAGATAGGTCCGCCCCTACCCCCTCGCTCCCCCCCCCCTCCCTCCGGCCATTGTGTGCTGCCATGTGTTTAGGTTGCCATCGTGTGATTATTTGAGCAGCGCCATAGTTTAGTTTAGAGATACAGCACTGAAACAGGCCCTTCGGCCCACCGAGTCTGTGCCGACCATCAACCACCCATTTATACTAATCCTACACTGATCCCATATTCCTACCACATCCCCACCTGTCCCTATATTTCCCAACCACCTACCTATACTAGGGGCAATTTATAATGGCCAATTTACCTATCAACCTGCAAGTCTTTGGCATGTGGGAGGAAACCGGTGCACCCGGAGGAAACCCACACAGACACAGGGAGAACTTACAAACTCCACACAGGCAGTACCCAGAATTGAACCCGAGTCACTGGTGCTGTGAGGCTGCGGTGCTCTTGCAGCAATATGTTGTGGAAGCAACTAGGGAGGCTATCTTAGATCGAGTATTGTGTAATGAAGCAGGGTTAATTCGTAAATGTCAAAGTAAAAATCCACTGGGAAATAGTGATCATAATACCATTCAATTCCATCTCAAATTTGATAGTGACATACTCCAATCACAAACAAGAATCTTAAACTTAAACAAAGCAAATTACGTAGGTATGAGGAGAGAACTGGCTAAGGTAAACTGGGTAAATAGACTAAAAGATATGGCAGTAAATGAACAGTGGGAAACCTTTAAAGAAACAATTCAAAATGTTCAACAAAAATTAATTCCATTGACAAACCAAAATTCAGCGAGAAAGATCCATCCGTGGCTCACTCAGGAAGTCAAGGATAAAAAAGGAGGCTTAACAATGTTGCAAAAAAAGAGTAGCAAGTCTAAGGTTTGGGAGTGTTTTAGAAACCAGCAAAGGGCCACCAAAAGGTTGATTTAAAAAAAGGAAAAAATAGAATATGAGTGTAAATTGGCCAGTAAGGAAGAGGATAGTTAAAGTAAACGTGGGTCCCTTAGAAGCAGAGACAGGAGAAATTATCACAGGGAATAAGGAAATGGCAGAGGCGTTGTACAAATACTTTGTGCCTGTCTTCACAGTAGAAGATACAAGTTTCATACCAGAGATCGACAGTAAACTAGGGGTTAAAAAGAGTGAGTAAATTAATGTTAGTATAGAAAAAGTATTGGAGAAACTTAAGGAATTAAAATCTGACAAATCTCCAGGACCTGATGTCCTACAACCGAGGGCTCCAAAAGAAATAGCTGGAGAGATAGTGGATGAACTAGCTGTGATTTTCCAAAATTCCTCAGATTCGGCAACATTCCCATCAGATTGGGCGTTGGAAAATAGAATCATAGAAAGTTTAAGGCACAGAAAGAGGCCACTTGGCCCATCGTGTTTGTGCTGACCAAATAACGATCTACCTATTCTAATCCCACCTTCCAGCATTTGGTCCGTAGCCCTGCAGATTACAGCGCTTGAGGTGCATATCCAGACTCCCTTTCAGGCAGTGAGTTCCAAACCATCAGCACCCTCTGGGTGAAAAGGTTTTTCCCATCTCCCCTCTAAATTTTCCACTAATCACTTTAAATCTATGCCCCCTCGTCACTGACCTCTCTGCTAATAGACCCTTCACCTCCACTCTATCCAGGACCTTCAAAATGTTGTACATTTCAATCAGATCTCCCCTCAGCCTTCTCTGTTCCAAGGAGAACAACCCCAGCCTATCCAATATTTCCTCATAGCTGCATTTCCCCAGTCCTGGCAACATCCTCGTAATCTCTTCTGTACCCTCTCTAGTGCAATTACATCCTTTCTGTAATGAGGTGACCAGAACTGCACACAGTACTCAAGTTGTGGCCTAAACAATGATTGATACAGTTCCAGCATAACCTTCCTGCTCTTATATTCTATACCACAGTTAATAATGGAAAGGATCCCGTATGCTTTCTTAATCACCCTATCGACCTGTCCTGCTACCTTCCGGGATCTGTGGACATTCACTCCAAGGTCCCTCACTTCCTCTGCACTTCTCAGTATTTTCCCATTAATCGTGTATTCCTTTGCCTTGTTTGACCTCCCCAAATGCATCACCTCACACTTCTCCAAGTTGGATTACATTTGCCACTTTTCTGCCCATCTGACCAGATTATCAATATCTTCCTGCAGCCTACAGCTATCCTCCTCACTATCTACCACACAGCCAATCTTTGTGTCATCCGCAAACTTCTTGATCATGCCCCTGACATTTATGTCCAAATCATTAATATACATCACAAAAAGCAGGGAACCCAGTACTGAGCCCTGCAGAACGCCACAGGAAACAGCCCTCCAGTCGCTAAAACAGCCGTCAATAATTACCCTTTGTTTCCTCCCACTGAGCCAATTTTGTATCCACCTTGCTGCATTTCCCTGGATCCTATGGGATTTTATTTTGTGAACCAGTCTGTGATGTGGGACCTCGTCAAAAGCCTTGCTAAAATCCATGTAGGCCACATCAAATGCACTACCCTCATCTATTTTCCTTGTTACTTCTTCAAAAAAATTAGATCAAGTTGATCAAACAAAATCTTGATCAATCTGTGCCTTTCTATGTGCCAATTTATCCTGTCTCTCAGAATAGATTCCAACAATTTGCCCACGACTGAGGTTAGACTGACTGGCCTGTAATTATTTGGTCTATCCTTTGCTCCCTTTTTAAACAGAGGTAGAATGTTAGCAAGTCTCCAATTATCCGGCACCACACCT
Source organism: Heterodontus francisci (assembly GCF_036365525.1). Classification (NCBI taxonomy): domain Eukaryota; kingdom Metazoa; phylum Chordata; class Chondrichthyes; order Heterodontiformes; family Heterodontidae; genus Heterodontus; species Heterodontus francisci. Next base: position 5,274,473 of record NC_090404.1, on the reverse strand, counting down.
GTATCCACTGAGAACTGGAAAATGATGGTCAGACCCTTTGCTATTTCCTCTCTTGCTTCCTTTAATAGCCTAGGGTACATTTCATCTGGCCCTGGTGATCTATAAACTTTCAAGGATGCTAATCTCATTAATACATCCAATCTCCCTATGTTTATCACATCCAACACTTCACACTCTTCCTCCTTAGTACATCATCCCCTCTTTTGTGAAGACAGATGTAAAGTATTCATTAGGAATGGAACCAATGTCCATACTGATGTCAGCTGTCCAACCACAAAGCTGCTGTGTGGAGTGTTCCCGCTCCCTGCAACTGTCAGAGAAAGAGAGAGGGGGCGGAGAGTGGGGGTAGAGTGAGAGAGAGGGGTCAGAGAAACAGAGAGGGGGATAGAGAGAGGAGGGGCAGAGAGAGCGACAGGGGACAGAGAGAGAGGGGGGTGCGGTCAGATAGAGATAAAGGGGACAGAGCAAAAACACGGGGGACAGAGAGAGGGGAGACACAGAGAGCGAGGACGCCACAAAGAGGGGTTAAAAAACACAGAGGGTGGGAATAACACACAGAGAGGGACCGCCACAGAGAGGGGGGTACACAGGGAGAGAGAGGGACAGAGAGAGAGCACTCAAGATCACTCCTGCCAGGTGGACATCTATTTGGAATACTCCACATTACTACAGCAAGTGTGCAGGAAAACTTGACTACTTGTGCAAGCAAACAAATGCCAGGTATCTCATGAAATCAGTGTCCAGCATAGTGATGAGAAAGTAAGTCAATAAATTAATCTTCTCATTCAAAGTTTCTTCACAAAAATGCACATTATTGTTGTTTTGATTCATAGTAAGATAAATTTTTAATGCATTTATCTTTCCAAAACTGTCTCACCAACTCTCCTCTGTAATTAATATTCAGCTTTTTAATCTACAGGAACACATGTGACAGTCTGTTTACTGGACAAATAAAACACAAAGGGGTTAAAAATCTAATAACAAAAACACTTGACTGTAACACTGAGTAAATCTGCCCAGTGGTGCTAGTTCCTGGGTGGCCCCGTCCTCTAGTCCTGAGTCTAGGTCCTGGGTATACCTGCCCCGCAGTGCTGGTTCCTGTGTATACCTGCCCCGCAGTGCTAGTTCCTGTGTATACCTGCCCCGCAGTGCTGGTTCCTGTGTATACCTGCCCCACAGTGCTGGTTCCTGTGTATACCTGCCCCGCAGTGCTGGTTCCTGGGTATCCCTGCCCCGCAGTGCTGGTTCCTCAGTATACCTGCCCTGCAGTGGTGGTTCCTGTGTATACCTGCCCCGCAGTGCTGGTTCCTGTGTATACCTGCCCCGCAGTGCTGGTTCCCGGGTATACCTGCCCCGCAGTGCTGGTTCCCGGGTATACCTGCCCCGCAGTGCTGGTTCCCGGGTATACCTGCCCCGCAGTGCTAGTTCCTCGGTATACCTGCCCCGCAGTGCTGGTTCCTGTGTATACCTGCCCCGCAGTGCTGGTTCCTGGGTATACCTGCCCCACAGTGCTGGTTCCCGGGTATACCTGCCCCACAGTGCTAGTTCCTGGGTATACCTGCCCCGCAGTGCTGGTTCCTGGGTATACCTGCCCTGCAGTGGTGGTTCCTGTGTATACCTGCCCCGCAGTGCTGGTTCCTGTGTAAACCTGTCCAGCTTCCCTTGTTAGAGCTGAACCATGTTGAATCCGTCCATGAATCTCACATCCTGGGAACATTATTTTGGAGAATGTGCGGTGGAGACAACATGAAACCCACCCCATTCCCAGAATTAGAATTGTGTTACCCGGAGGCGGAAGGCAGCCGGATTCCATCCAAATGGATCTTAATGAAAAGGATCTGATTCCAAAGATTCAGGGAAGGAAATTCAGAAGCTCCTGTGGGAGTTTAATGACTTTGTAATGGATATTTTTCCAATGTGCGTTGTGTAGTTTGGAAGTGTGAAATGTTTCTCGAAGTGAGTGCAGCCGACTCTGTATTTCATCTGCTTCCTGAACACTTGCTCTGAGCTGAGATGTTTCGGTTGTGTCGCGGATATCAGTTTCACCTGACACGGGAAAGGTCCCTGGTTACTTTGGAAGGATTTCCTTCAGTGTGTAACTGGATGTTGTTGGTTTGTTAACCCTGATGAAACCAATTGCCCTTCATTAAACCGCTTTAGAAGATTGATATCTTTGACCAGGAATCAAACCCAGGTTGCTACAATTAAACAGCTGGATTCTCACCACTAGACAACCAAGGAACAGTGAGCAAAAACATTGTGACAATTGTGGATATAATTGAAGATATCGATATATATTTGGACGTAACATTCTTTCTGTGCTGGATGTAAATCAATTTAGTGACTCTGCTGCTTACAGATTTATTTACATGTGTCTCTGTTCTTCATTCACTTTTTCGGCTCAATCTGTCTTCATTCGGAAAGTAATGTCGACCTATTTATTTCTCTCTTACTTTTCATTTACTCCTAAATACATTTACACACAACACAGATACATTCAGAAATAACACACACATTTACTCAGGACCAGCGCACTCATACACCCACAATACATTTACAAATATCACAGCATCAATATTTATATATTTAGAAAAGTCTACACACCAAAAGTTGAATAGTTTTTCACGAGCTGCCTGTCCTGTTGTGTATTTGGAGCAGTTTCCTACTTTCCCAGCGGTGATTCTGATTGATGATTCTGGGACTCGGTGTGTGGAATTGGATTTGAAAGCTAAGGGAAATTCACCGCTCAGTGTTCAGCTCTCAGTGACAATTCCACAGCCACTTTCATCACCTGTTAGCAGCGAGACTGAAACAAATACAGGCAGGGATTCTGAGTTTACATCAACAGAGATGGAGTTATTTGATGCAGGTAAAACATCATTAAAATGTTTTACTGCGTTGGGAATTGTTTTTCCTAATACCAGCTGTAGAATAACCCATATTGTTTATTGATAGAATCAATTTAGATTCGTTTTTTTGAAGGCAATCAGTTAATATATTTCTGATAGTTTAGATGTAGGTACACGGTACATTTATTTATTTCTTGCATATTGCCTCCCTTTATTTGAAGTGAAGTGAATATTCATGAAAGCATTTTGGTGTGATCTGACTGGAGAGAAGCAGAGCTGGCAATGTTTGAGGAATAGTTTCTTGCAGCCAAAGCAGACACCAGCAAGGTCTTGGTGCGGGGCAATAACTGGTGAAAAAGAAAGCTGAGTAAGCGTCCGTCCCTGGGTGGGCTCGAACCACCAACCTTTCGGTTAACAGCCGAACGCGCTAACCGATTGCGCCACAGAGACTGATGTCAGAATCTTTTACAAGATAAGTCAAAGCAATATATCAGTGAATTAAAGATTCAGGTAGTGTGACGGGTATCATCTTGGCAGAGATCAGCTTTTCCAGACACTCTCTGCCGGCTGATTCCTGGGGGCTTTGCTGCCATCTGGTGGAATAAATCAGAATTGCTCCGCAGGAATTTCCCCTGCATTTGGAGAACGATGTTGACGCATTGCTTTTGGAAGACATTCAGAAGGGGACAACAGCAAAACTTTTGTGGCAATTAAATAGTTGTATTTAGTACAGAATGATGCACATTTAACATTGCCAGACTGATAAAAATAATCTTTCCAGCTCAGGAAACCACTGTCGAATGTTGTAAAAACCCATCTGTCTCATTGATGTCCTCTGGGGACGGAAATCTGCCGTTCTTACCTGGTCTGGCCTACATGTGACTCCAGGCCCACAGCAATGTGGATGACTCTTAACTCCGAAATGTCTGAGCCAGCCTCTCAGTTCAAGAGCAATTAGGGATGGGTAATAAATGCTGGCCGAGCCAGCCACGCCCACATCCCACGAAGGAATAAAAAAGGCAATGGATACAATAATAGTGACATGGACCCGTTCCCACTGCGAGCAGCGTTGATACAGAGAGAATCCAACAGGAGGGAGATTGGTAAAGCTGTGTGTGTGTGAGAGAGAGGACAGAGTGTGAAAGAGGGACCCTCACTCAGCCTCCACACTGAACAACTTCTGCTCAGTAATTTCAACTCTCCTCCAAGCTTACTATCCTCCACTCCTCCCTACATTTCTCTCCTGACAAATAAACCCTCTGGGCCACATTTCCACCATATACCAGGTCTTTCCCTCTCCCCCTTCTCACTGTCTCTGAACTCGCTTTAACCTGTTACATCTCATCTTTATCCAGTTCTGAGGAAAAGCCACCTGAAATGTTAACTCTCTCTCTCCAGATTTGATACCAGACCAGCTTAGGATTTCCGGAATTTTCTGTTTTCAATTCAGATTTTCAGTATCCGCAGCGTATTGACTTTTGAGCTCAAATGGTTGAAGGGTCATCTAGAGGTCGCTACCATTAGACCCAGCTCCCCATGGAGACTGCCACAAGGCATCACCCCTCCCGGATACTGACAGATGCAGCTTGGACTCTCCCATACCTGGGAAAGGGCGGGTGTGGGGGGTTGAGGGTGTTGGTGCAGGTTCTGAGACATCGAAAGCCACTGCCTGGTAGGTGACTTTGTGTTAGTGTCGTTGAACCGTGTTGAGGGACTGTGTGAGGGGCTTTTATGGCAACCGCTCGCAATCCACCCCCGCTTCCACCCCAATTTCCCACCAGTCTTGTTACCCTCCCCTGTAAACCGACCCCCGCTCCGCTCCGTATAAGTATCCTCCACGTGTGACTTGGTGCAACAGTGCTAACTGGGTGGTTGTGAACCGACCGCCCGTTTCACATCTCTCCCTTGTTATTACATCAACGCGAGTAAAACTCGGGAGAGATGGAAAGCAGGATCCCGGGTCATTATCACCTGTACAACACCGAGTCCAAATCTCCCCAGTGAGAGGCACTGAGACAGGATCCAGGGAGAAGGACAGATCTGAGTGAGAGAGAAATAAACAGAGAGGGAGGGAGGAACCAGTGATAGGAGCTGAGAGCAGAATGCAGAGATATTGACAGAGAGGGAGGTGCAGAGATAAAGTTACAGGAAGAGATGCAGAGAGTGAAATATACAGGTTACATTGGGTGCTGTGGAGCAGCGGTTCTCAACCTTTGTATTTCTGAGGGCCGCCTCCCCCTCCCCCTCCCCCTTGGTGTAATAATATCTTAACACCCGTTTAAAAAATTTCTGTAGATAAGAATGAGTGACACAGAGAAACATATATCTTTATTATTATTCCACTCTGGAGGAAGCTCTTATCAAAGGGTTCCTCTTGCCAAAACATACTCTCTCTCTCTGCATCGACATGTTGCAGCTTCTAAAAGGTCTCCTGAGGAGAGAGAAATGAAACATTGATGAAAACAAAGCAATTTTTAAAAATAAAAGGCACAGCAAGTTCCCAGGATTCCTTTTCTCTCTGTCACTCACTAACATGGACAATCTTACCAACACCATTTACACATCTCCCGCGGTTCACAGACACACACACAAACTCACACCGTCCCACAACACGGTTCGGAGACAAGCACACAAACTCACAGTCCCACAACACGGTTCACAGACACACACACAAACTCACACCGTCCCACAACACGGTTCGGAGACAAGCACACAAACTCACAGTCTCACAACACAGTTCACGCACACACGAACTCACACAGTCCCACAACACGGTTTACAGACCTGCACACAAACTCACAGTGTCACAACATGGTTCACAGACACACGCACAAACCCATCCAGTCCCACAACACGGTTCGGAGACAAGCACACAAACTCACAGTCTCACAACACAGTTCACGCACACACGAACTCACACAGTCCCACAACACGGTTTACAGACCTGCACACAAACTCACAGTGTCACAACATGGTTCACAGACACACGCACAAACCCATCCAGTCCCACAACACGGTTCGGAGACAAGCACACAAACTCACAGTCTCACAACACAGTTCACGCACACACGAACTCACACAGTCCCACAACACGGTTTACAGACCTGCACACAAACTCACAGTGTCACAACATGGTTCACAGACACACGCACAAACCCATCCAGTCCCACAACACGGTTCGGAGACAAGCACACAAACTCACAGTCTCACAACACAGTTCACACACACACGAACTCACACAGTCCCACAACACATTTAAAATACCTGTTGTGAGATGGAGTTTAAAACCAGAGACCTTCACCAACCTGATTTTACCTGTCTATTCTCTATTGGCAGGATGTCAGAAATGCTCCATCCATCAATATTGGCGACCACGCTCTGGAAGTGGTTCAAGAGTTCACCTACCTAGGCTCAACTATCACCAGTAACCTGTCTCTAGATGCAGAAATCAACAAGCGCATGGGTAAGGCTTCCACTGCTATGTTCAGACTGGCCAAGAGAGTGTGGGAAAATGGCGCACTGACACGGAACACAAAAGTCCGAGTGTATCAGGCCTGTGTCCTCAGTACCTTGCTCTACGGCAGCGAGGCCTGGACAACGTATGCCAGCCAAGAGCGACGTCTCAATTCATTCCATCTTCGCTGCCTTCGGAGAATACTTGGCATCAGGTGGCAGGACTATATCTCCAACACAGAAGTCCTTGAAGCGGCCAACATCCCCAGCTTATACACACTACTGAGTCAGCGGCGCTTGAGATGGCTTGGCCATGTGAGCCGCATGGAAGATGGCAGGATCCCCAAAGACACATTGTACAGCGAGCTCGCCACTGGTATCAGACCCACCGGCCGTCCATGTCTCCGTTATAAAGACGTCTGCAAACGCGACATGAAATCGTGTGACATTGATCACAAGTCGTGGGAGTCAGTTGCCAGCATTCGCCAGAGCTGGCGGGCAGCCATAAAGACAGGGCTAAATTGTGGCGAGTCGAAGAGACTTAGTAGTTGGCAGGAAAAAAGACAGAGGCGCAAGGGGAGAGCCAACTGTGCAACAGCCCCAACAAACAAATTTCTCTGCAGCACCTGTGGAAGAGCCTGTCACTCCAGAATTGGCCTTTATAGCCACTCCAGGCGCTGCTTCACAAACCACTGACCACCTCCAGGCGCGTATCCATTGTCTCTCGAGATAAGGAGGCCCAAAAGATTCCAGGAGCAAAAGAGGGACCAAAGGCTCTGACCAGTTCTGATATAGCATAAGGCCTGTCACTCAAACCACGTTCCACCCAGTCCAGAGTGAGTCACCTGCCAGGTAGTAGCTTTCAATAGCTCAGAACCTGCACCAACTCCCCCCCCCCCCCCCCCCCCCCCACCCACCACTCCACCCCCGCCCCATCCCAGGTATGGGAGAGTCCAAGCTACATCTGTCTGTATCCGGGAGGGGTGATGGATCTTCTGCCTTTTGGCAGTCTCCCTGGGGAGCTGGGTCTAATGGTAGCAACCTCGAGATGACCCTTCAACCATTTGAGTTCAAAAGTCAATACGCTGCGGATGCTGGAAATCTGAATTTAAAACAGAAAATTCTGGAACTCCTCAGCAGGTCTGGTATCAAATCTGGAGAGAGAAGGAGAGGTAACATTTCGAGTGGCTTTTCCTCAGAACTGGATAAAGATTAGAGATGTAACAGGTTAAAGCGAGTTCAGAGACAGGGAGGAAGGGGAGATGGAAAGACCTGGTATATGGTGGAAATATGGCCCAGAGGGTTTATTTGTCAGGAGGGAAATCTAGGGAGGAGTGGAGGATAGTAAGCTTGGAGGAGAGTTGAAATTACTGAGCAGAAGTTGTTCAGTGTGGAGGCTGAGTGAGGATTCCTGTATCACACTCTCTATCTCTCTCACACACATACACACACACACAGCTTTACCAATCTCCCTCCTGTTGGATTCTCTCTGCATCACCACTGCTCGCAGTGGGAACGGGTCCATGTCACTATTATTGTATCCATTGCCTTTTTTATTCCTTCGTGGGATGTGGGCGTCGCTGGCTAGGCCAGCATTTATTACCCATCTCTAATTGCCCTTGAACTGAGAGGCTGGCTCGGACATTTCGGAGGACGGTTAAGAGTCATCCACATTGCTGTGGGCCTGGAGTCACATGTAGGCCAGACCAGGAAAGAATGGCAGATTTCCGTCCCTGGAGGACATTAATGAAACAGATGGGTTTTTACAACAATCGACAGTGGTTTCCTGAGCTGGTAAGATTTTTTTTTATCAGCTCCCCCCCCCCACCCCCCCCCCCACCTCCCCCTCCCCCTCTCTCTCTCTGTCCCCTGTCTCTCTCTCACTCTCTGTCTCTGTTCTCTCTCTCTCGGTCTCCCCCGCTCCCTCTGTCTGCCCCTCCTCTCTCCATCCCTCTCTCTCTGTTTCTCTGACCCCTCTCTCTCTGTCTCTTCTCTCTCTCTTTCTCTGCCTCCTCTCAATCTACCCCCACTCCCTTTGCTCCTTCTCTCTCTCTCTCTGTCTCTCTGCCCCTTCTCTTTCTCTGTGGGAGATTGGTGTCAGTGACTGTGGGCTTGGTTTATATCTGACAGGAGGAGATTGGTGTCAGTGACTGTGGGGTTGGTTTATATCAGACAGGAGGAGATTGGTGTCAGTGACTGTAGGGTTGGTTTATATCAGACAGGAGGAGATTGGTGTCAGTGACTGTGGGGTTGGTTTATATCAGACAGATGGAGATTGGTGTCAGTGATTGTGGGGATGGTTTATATCAGACAGATGGAGATTGGTGTCAGTGATTGTGGGGTGGGTTTATATCAAGCAGGAGGAGATTGGTGTCAGTGACTGTGGGGTTGGTTTATATCAGACAGGAGGAGATTGGTGTCAGTGACTGTGGGGTTGGTTTATATCAGACAGGAGGAGATTGGTGTCAGTGATTGTGGGGTGGGTTTATATCAGGCAGGAGGAGATTGGTGTCAGTGACTGTGGGGTTGGTTTATATCAGACAGGAGGAGATTGGTGTCAGTGACTGTGGGGTTGGTTTATATCAGACAGATGGAGATTGGTGTCAGTGACTGTGGGATTGGTTTATATCAGACAGATGGAGATTGGTGTCAGTGACTGTGGGGTTGGTTTATATCAGACAGTGGGAGATTGGTGTCAGTGACTGTGGGGTTGGTTTATATCAGACAGGAGGAGATTGGTGTCAGTGACTGTGGGGTCGGTTTATATCAGACAGGAGGAGATTGGTGTCAGTGACTGTGGGGTTGGTTTATATCAGACAGGAGGAGATTGGTGTCAGTGACAGTGGGTTTGGTTTATATCAGACAGGAGGATATTGGTGTCAGTGACTGTGGGGTTGGTTTATATCAGACAGGAGGAGATTGGTGTCAGTGACAGTGGGTTTGGTTTATATCAGACAGATGGAGATTGGTGTCAATGATTGTGGGGTTGGTTTATTTCAGACAGAAGGAGATTGGTGTCAGTGACTGTGGGGTTGGTTTATATCAGACAGGAGGAGATTGGTGTCAGTGACTGTGGGGTGGGTTTATATCAGACAGGAGGAGATTGGTGTCAGTGATTGTGGGGTTGGTTTATTTCAGACAGAAGGAGATTGGTGTCAGTGATTGTGGGGTTGGTTTATATCAGACAGATGGAGATTGGTGTCAGTGACTGTGGGGTTGGTTTATATCAGACAGGATGAGATTGGTGTCAGTGACTGTGGGGTTGGTTTATATCAGACAGGAGGAGATTGGTGTCAGTGACTGTGGGGTTGGTTTATATCAGACAGATGGAGATTGGTGTCAGTGACTGTGGGGTTGGTTTATATCAGACAGGAGGAGATTGGTGTCAGTGACTGTGGGGTTGGTTTATATCAGACAGGAGGAGATTGGTGTCAGTGACTGTGGGGTTGGTTTATATCAGACAGGAGGAGATTGGTGTCAGTGACTGTGGGATTGGTTTATATCAGACAGATGGAGATTGGTGTCAGTGACTGTGGGGTTGGTTTATATCAGACAGTGGGAGATTGGTGTCAGTGACTGTGGGGTTGGTTTATATCAGACAGGAGGAGATTGGTGTCAGTGATTGTGGGGATGGTTTATATCAGACAGGAGGAGATTGGTGTCAGTGACTGTGGGGTTGGTTTATATCAGACAGTGGGAGATTGGTGTCAGTGACTGTGGGGATGGTTTATATCAGACAGGGAGATTGGTGTCAGTGACTGTGGGGATGGTTTATATCAGACAGGAGGAGATTGGTGTCAGTGACTGTGGGGTTGGTTTATATCAGACAGGGAGATTGGTGTCAGTGACTGTGGGGATGGTTTATATCAGACAGGAGGAGATTGGTGTCAGTGACTGTGGGGTTGGTTTATATCAGACAGGAGGAGATTGGTGTCAGTGACTGTGGGATTGGTTTATATCAGACAGGAGGAGATTGGTGTCAGTGACTGTGGGGTTGGTTTATATCAGACAGGAGGAGATTGGTGTCAGTGACTGTGGAGTTGGTTTATATCAGACAGGAGGAGATTGGTGTCAGTGATTGTGGAGTTAGTTTATATCAGACAGGAGGAGATTGGTGTCAGTGACTGTGGGGTTGGTTTATATCAGACAGGAGGAGATTGGTGTCAGTGATTGTGGGGATGGTTTATATCAGACAGGAGGAGATTGGTGTCAGTGACTGTGTGGTTTGTTTATATCAGACAGGAGGAGATTGGTGTCAGTGACTGTGGGGTTGGTTTATATCAGACAGGAGGAGATTGGTGTCAGTGACTGTGTGGTTTGTTTATATCAGACAGGAGGAGATTGGTGTCAGTGACTGTGGGGTTGGTTTATATCAGACAGGAGGAGATTGGTGTCAGTGACTGTGGGGTTGGTTTATATCAGACAGATGGAGATTGGTGTCAGTGACTGTGGGGTTGGTTTATATCAGACAAGAGGAGATTGGTGTCAGTGACTGTGGGGTTGGTTTATATCAGACAGGAGGAGATTGGTGTCAGTGACTGTGGGGTTGGTTTATATCAGACAGGAGGAGATTGGTGTCAGTGACTGTGGGGTTGGTTTATATCAGACAGGAGGAGATTGGTGTCAGTGACTGTGGGGTTGGTTTATATCAGACAGGAGGAGATTGGTGTCAGTGACTGTGGGTTGGTTTATATCAGACAGGAGGAGATTGGTGTCAGTGACTGTGGGGTTGGTTTATATCAGACAGGAGGAGATTGGTGTCAGTGACTGTGGGGTTGGTTTATATCAGACAGGAGGAGATTGGTGTCAGTGACTGTAGGGTTGGTTTCTATCAGACAGGAGGAGATTGGTGTCAGTGACTGTGGGGTTGGTTTATATCAGACAGGAGGAGATTGGTGTCAGTGACTGTGGGGTTGGTTTATATCAGACAGTGGGAGATTGATGTCAGTGATTGTGGGGTTGGTTCATATCAGACAGGAGGAGATTGGTGTCAGTGACTGTGGGGTTGGTTTATATCAGACAGGAGGAGATTGGTGTCAGTGATTGTGGGTTTGGTTTATATCAGACAGTGGGAGATTGGTGTCAGTGACTGTGGGGTTGGTTTATATCAGACAGTGGGAGATTGATGTCAGTGACTGTGGGGTTGGTTCATATCAGACAGGAGGAGATTGGTGTCAGTGACTGTGCGGTTGGTTTATATCAGACAGGAGGAGATTGGTATCAGTGACTGTGGGGTTGGTTTATATCAGACAGGAGGAGATTGGTGTCAGTGACTGTGGGGTTGGTTTATATCAGACAGGAGGAGATTGGTGTCAGTGACTGTGGGGTTGGTTTATATCAGACAGGAGAAGATTGATGTCAGTGATTGTGGGGTTGGTTCATATCAGACAGGAGGAGATTGGTGTCAGTGACTGTGGGGTTGGTTTATATCAGACAGTGGGAGATTGGTGTCAGTGACTGTGGGGTTGGTTTATATCAGACAGTGGGAGATTGGTGTCAGTGACTGTGGGGTTGGTTTATATCAGACAGGAGGAGATTGGTGTCAGTGACTGTGGGGTTGGTTTATATCAGACAGTGGGAGATTGGTGTCAGTGACTGTGGGGTTGGTTTATATCAGACAGGAGGAGATTGGTGTCAGTGACTGTGGGGTTGGTTTATATCAGACAGTGGGAGATTGGTGTCAGTGACTGTGGGGTTGGTTTATATCAGACAGGAGGAGATTGGTGTCGGTGACTGTGGGGTTTGTTTACATCAGACAGGAGGAGATTGGTGTCGGTGACTGTGGGGTTTGTTTACATCAGAAAGGGGGAGATTGCAGCCTTGGTCTAAACATGACAGAAGAACTGAATTCCAGAGTTGAGGTGAGAGTGACCGTCTTTGACATCAATATGGTTGAGCAACTAATTCTGGCCTTGGCAGCGATGCTCACATCCCAAGCACTGACACTGAGGCACCGAATCCAGGGAGGATTCACACAGAGGCACCAAGTCAAGGGAGGATTCACACAGAGGCACCAAATCCAGGGAGGATTCACACAGAGGCACCAAATCGAGGGCGGACTTCAAGCCAGACACTAAATCCAGGAACCACTTCCACTGAGACACTATATTCAGGGACCATCTCCACTGAGACACCAAATGCAGGAACCATTAAAACTGTAACACCAAATCCAGGGAGAACTCGCACTGAGACACCAGATCTGGAATCAGAAAGCCTATGATTGGATGTAACCAGTGCAACATCAAGTCTAATGTCCTTGATGTCTTTTTCTGTGGGAAATGTAGAAGTGGGCGGCCCAGTGGTTAGCACCGCAGCCTCACAGCTCCAAGGACCTGGGTTCGATTCTGGGCACTGCCTGTGCGGAGTTTGCAAGTTCTCCCTGTGACCGTGTGGGTTTTCGCCGGGTGCTCCAGTTTCTTCCCACAGCCAAAGACTTGGAGGTTAATCGGTAAATTGGCCATTGTAAATTGCCCCTAGTGTAGGTAGGTGGTAGGGATTATGGTATTACTGCAGGGTTAGTATAAATGGGTGCCTGTTCGTTGGCACAGACTTGGTGGGCTGAAGGGTCTGTGTCAGTATCTCTCTAAAAAACAAATCGAGATGTGAAAGAAGGGAGGAAATTGGGTTCGGGCCAGAACGAAAGTTCCTTCAATGAACAATTAACGAGGCTGTTTTGTGACTCGCCTGCGTGAGCATAAAAAACAAGAAATGAAAAAAAAAATGTGTCAACTGACACTGGTGTTGTTAATAATCGTTTCAAACCCTAAGCACTAATTCCTAAATCTAACATCCTATCGACTAACCCCAATCCCTAACCAATAACCACTAGTCCCAAACGCTAACCCCAAACACCCAGCCCCTCACTCCAACCAAGGATCATTGATAGGGGTCACTGGAGGAGCGAAAGAGCTGATAAAGCAAGAGTTTGAACCAATTCTCTTGATTAAATACTGGATGGTATGTTGGTAACAAGAGATTAAATCAACAAGATCAAAATTAGCAATAACAATTACAAAGATCAGAACATTTCAAAGGCTCTCATACACAGTACGTGTGGAGGTGTTTTACTAAATCAGACCTGAAAAGAGTGAAATGATACAGAAAATAACAGATTTCAAATCTTATACAAGAGAGTTCTATACAAGGGTGGTTCAAAGGAACTCCAGATGTTTGTAAAGTGAGACCCTGCAGTTCAGTTTATGACACCCACAAACCGTGAACTCAAACGAAACAAGATTGGGGTTTCTTATTTTTTTCATACAGTAGAAGCAAAAAACCACATTAAATATCAATATCTGAGTCAGAAATCCAGGCCAAAGCTTCCGGTGTAACAGTGTGGATATGGTGTAGGCTGCCTGTGAATCTCCTCTGAGGACAGTGTTTGACCATGTTCTCCAGGGTCTGTTCAGGAGCTCCACAGTCCCATGATGGAGATGCTTTAATCTTCCAGCTATGGAGAAGGTGGCAGCAGTCACCATGACTGGGTCTGAGGCTGTTCTCCGGTGGATGGTGACAGCGTTCTCGCGGCTCACCCTGTTCCGTCATCTTAGATCACAACTAACATCATCTGAAAGGACACTGAACTTGTTAAATCAACCTCCTGGTGAGAGCAGCAAATCAAGCAAATGAAAGAGTCCTCTTCAGGACCATAAAAAACTAAATGTAGGGCCAACCACCTGAATCTGTCAACTTAGCATCGAAGGCATCTTTCACACAAAATGTCAATATCTCCAAAGGTTACCCTGCCAACACCTCTCCACCTCGCTACCTCACTTTCCTCCTTTATGACACTCATTAAAAACCTATCTCTCTGACTAAGCTTTTGGTCATCTGACCTAATATCTCCTTATGTGGATCTGTGTCAGAGTTTATTTATAATGCTCCTGTGAAGCACCTTGGGATGTTTTGTTCTGTTAAAGGCACTATATAATCATAGAACCACAGAAAACTTACAGCACAGGAGGCCATTCTGCCCATCATGTCTGCGCCAGCTGAAAAATCTAGCCGCCCAATCTAATGCCACCTTCCAGCACCTGGTCTGTAGCCTTGCAGGTTACAGCATTTCAATAGACCCTCCCAATAGACCAGACCTGTTACATCAAACAAAGCATCAAAGGCTGCACTGAGCTGAAGCAGACCTAGTATTGCTGGCGTTTTCACCACAATACACGTAGGAGGGTGAACAATCTCCAATGTTTACAAACCACCACTCGTACAGTGACGTGACCCACTGTTCCCTCCTCATCAACATCCATCAATACATCTCGGAGACTTTAATATCCACCACACAATGTGGGGCAACGTAGATGTCAACGATAATGGAGAAGAAATTGTACAGCGGGCTTCACTAGAGAATAAATTCTCCTTTTTGATGCCAAGGGTTGATGTCCATTCCATTCCTCAAGTTGGCAGAGAGAATATAAGCCAGATCTATGTTTCCTCTCCAAAGATAGCAAAGGAATCCCGATCATCTGCTCCAGAACTGTTCCTGACAAATTCCCCAACAGTTAACACAGGCCCTCGATCATCACCATTGGCATTGAAACTCCTGTCATTACATCAATACCAGAACCACGATGGAATTTCAAAAAAGAAGACTGGGAAACCTTCCAAAAGGCAATGACACCAACATCAGGTAGATTCCAGCAACTATCAATGTCTTCAACAGATTTCTAGGAATGATGAAAGCTTGGGGTTTGATATGGTAGAAGGTGAATTAGAGGACAACTGAAATCACAGAGTAAGAAAACGTCCAAAAATGGAACAGTCAGTAACAGAACATCAATTAATCTTCTCTTATCATGGAGAAAACAAATACTCCACATACTGTGGCAGGAATTTTACATGCCCCGCAGGAGTGGGCTGGAGGTGGGGTAGGGGGAGGGTGTAAAATTGAGTGGGAGGCAAGGAGGGGGGAGGGTTGCCGTTCCCATTGCCTTCCCACCCCCGTGGCGGCAGGGAGAAATGGCCCCGTGCACCCCAGGCCAATTAACCGCCACTTAAGAGCCTCCTCCTGCTGCTCCTGCAGCCGGCTCAGGACCCCCAGGAGGCTGCTCAGTAAATCCTGGTGGACTCCTTGCGGGCGGGGGGGGAAGGAAAATTCTGATCAGGCACCCTGTGCCCCACCGGAGGGCTACCCCACGGCCTAACTGCCCCCAATGCAGCACATCCCCCGCCCCACCTGCTACAACTGACCCCACTTGCCTCACTGGGTCCCGGCTGATTGTCCCCAGCGAGGCCCCACACACTTACCTTCATTCCAGGGCCTCCTTCATTGCTGCTCCTCTCCCCGCATGCAGTCCCAGCAGTGGCCACTGCTCCCAGTGGTGCTGCTGGGACTAAGAGCCGCCGGTCCACTGATCGGGCGGCAGCTCTTGAAGATGGGACTTCCTGCCTCAGAGGGGCGGAAGTCCCGCCCGAGGCTAATTAAGGGGCTGGGCCACGTAAAATGGAGAGGCGGTGGTGTAGTGGTAATGTCACTAGACTAATAATCCAGAGCTCAGGCTAATGCTCTGGGGGCATGTGTTCGAATCCCACCACGGCAGATGCTGAAATTTGAATACAATTAATAAATCTGGAATTAAAAGGTAGTCTAATGGCGACCAAGAAATCATTGTCAATTGTTGTAAAAACCCATCTGGTTCGCTAATGTCCCCAAGGGACGGAAATCTGCCGTCCTTACCTGGTCTGGCCTACATGTAACTCCAGACCCACAGCAATGTGGTTGACTCTTAACTGCCCTCTAAAATGGCCTAGCAAGCCACTCAGTTCAAGGGCAATTAGGGATGGGCAATAAATGCCCATATCTCACAAAAGCTAATAAAAAAAATCACTGTGAGGCTCCCAGGCCCAGCGGAGGCGGGCTTGCCACCAACTGTTTGGCCAGTGGGCGGGGCCTCCAGCCCAATGTAAAATTCTGGTCATTATGTTCCAAATAAAGCTCCTTTACTCAATATTTCTGCAGAATATCAATGCCCAGCCCAGTTTTAGGGCTTATTAACATCAGCAGAAATAAACTCCAATTGTTAGAATAAACATAGTTCAGTTCTGCGTGAGATTAACAACAGCAATAACAGCAGAATCCAATCCCTGCAGTCACTTGTGAACTCGCTGGTGTCTCAGCAGATTGTTTGACTCAGCAAATCCCTTCCCACACTCGGAGCAGGTGAATGGCCTCTCCCCAGTGTGAACTCGCTGATGCCTCAGCAGGGTGGATGAACGGGTGAAACCCTTCCCACACTCTGAGCAGGTGAACTGCCTCTCCCCAGAGTGATTACGTTGGTGTGTCTCCAGATGCTTTCTGCTCTTAAAGCTCTTCTCACAGTCAGAACATTGAAACGGTCTCTTATCAGTGTGAACAAGTTGGTGTGCAGTGAGATGGGATAAACAAGTGAATCCCTTCCCACACACGGGGCAGGTGAACGGCCTCTCTCCAGTGTGAATGCGCCGGTGTACAGTGAGGTCACCTGATCGCTTGAACCCAGCCCCGCAGTGAGAGCACCTGAACGGTCTCTCGTCAGTGTGAACACGTCGATGGACCCGCAGTTCCTCGGTACTTTTAAAGCACTTCCCGCAGTCTGGACATTTAAAAGGTCTTTCGTCAGTGTGAACCAGCTGGTGTTTCTGCAGGTTGGATGACAGAGTAAATCCCTTCCCACACTCGGAGCAGGTGAATGGTCTCTCTCCAGTGTGAATACGCTCATGTACCACAAGGTGGTATGATGCCCCGAACCTCTTCCCACAGTGAGAGCAGCTGAACGGTGTGGAACCAGTGTGAATGCGCTGGTGCTCCCTCAGTGAACGTGGACTTTTAAAGCTTTTTTCACAGTCGGAGCATTTAAATTCTCTCACGTCAGTGTGAACTCGCTGGTGTCTCTGCAGGGCAGAGAAATCAGTACTTCCTTTACCACACACCGAGCAGGTGAATGGCCTCTCACCAGTGTGAATGCGTTGGTGTATCAGCAGAGCAGATGACTGAGTGAATCCCTTCCCACATACGGAGCAGGTGAACAGCCTCTCCTTGCTGTGAACTCGCTGGTGTGTCAGCAAGCCAGATAACTGAGTGAATCCCTTTCCACACTCAGAGCAGGTGAACGGCCTCTCCCCAGTGTGAGTGCGTCGATGACTTTCCAGCTCAACTGGATAATTAAATCCCTTCCCACAGTCCCCACATTTATATGGCTTCTCCCCTGTGTGAATGCGCTTGTGTCTCGACAGGCCAGATGATCGGCTGAAGCCTCGTCCACACACAGGACACTTGTACTGTTTCTCCCCACTGTCATCGGTGCTTTTTGTTTCCATGTTCAAAGGATATTCAGGTACTGACGAATCGAGTGGCTGTGTCAGATCTTGACCTGATGGTTGGTTTGAGTTTGTCTGTAAATCCTCCCCTTCGGATACTCTAAAATAAATTTAAAACAGGAAAAAGGAGACGTGAGAGCGAGCCCACAAAAACACAAAGGCAGCTTATCAAACTGAGCAGCTGCAACTCAACCAGAATTCTGACAGAAGATTCAAACACCTGGGAAGACAAGAGCAGCAGGCTCTTGGGAAAACCATCATCTCCATATCACACACCATCCTGAGTTGGACATCTATCACCGTTCCTTCATTGTTGCTGGGTTAAGAACCTCTAAATCCTTGCATTGTGGGTGTATCTTCACCACACAGACTGCAGTGGTTCAGGATGAAGACCCACCATCACCTTCTCAAAGAGCAACTGGAGAGTAGGAATATACACACGGGAATTGATGATAATAAGATCACCTCTCATTGTTCTAAACTCCAAAGAGTGTAGGCCCAACCTTTCCTCATAAGACACCCCACTGAACCTTCTCTAAACTGCCTGCAATGAAAGTATATCCCTCCCCAAATAAGGCAGCCAACACTGTACACACTACTCAAGGTGTGGCCTCACCAATGCCCTGCACAGTTGCAGCAAGACTGCCTGACTTTAATACTCCATTGCCCTTGCAATAAAGGCCAACATTTCATTTGCCTTCCTAACTACGTGCTGTACCTGCATGCTAATTTTGTGTGATTCATGTACAAAGTCACCCTGATCCCTCCGTACTGCAGCATTTTGTAGTTTCTCTCCATTTAAATAATATTCTGCTTTTCTGTTCTTCCTACCAAAATGGACCACCTCACATTTTCCCACATTGTACCCCATCTACCACAGTGCTGTTAGGAAGGGAGTTCCAGGATTTTGACCCAGCGACAGTGAAGGAATGGCAATATAGTTCCACGTCAGGACGGTGTGTGGTTTGGAGGGGGACTTGCAGGTGTTCCCATGCATCTGCTGCCTTTGTCCTTCTCTGTGATAGAGGTTGCGGGTTTGGAAAGTGCTGTCAAAGGAGCCTTGTTGAGTTACTGCAGCTTTCAGATGGTACACACTGCTGCCACTGTGTATCGGTGATGGAGAGACAAAAGCAGGGAATTTACACAGAACAAAGAACAGTACAGCACAGGAACAGGCCATTCGGCCCTCCAAGCCTGCGCCGATCTTGATGCCTGTCTAAACTAAAACCTTCTGCACTTCCGGGGACCGTATTCCTCTATTCCCATCCTATTCATGTATTTGTCAAGATGTCTCTTAAACGTCGCTATCACCATCTGGTGCTTCCACCACCTCCCCCGGCAGCATTTCCAGGCACTCACCACCCTCTGTGTAAATAACTTGCCTCGCACATCCCCTCTAAACTTTGCCCCTCGCACCTTAATCCTATGTCCCCTAGTAACTGACTCTTCCACCCTGGGAAAAAGCTTCTGACTATCCACTCTGTCCATGCCGCTCATAACTTTGTAAACCGCTATCATGTCGCCCCTCCACCTCTGTCGTTCCAGTGAAAACAATCCGAGTTTATCCAACCTCTCTAGCGAATACCCTCCAGACCAGGCAACATCCTGGTAAACCTTTTCTGTACCCTCTGCAAAGCCTCCACATCTTTCTGGTAGTGTGGCGACCAGAATTGTACGAAATATTCCAAGTGTGGCCTAACTGAGGTTCTGTACAGCTGCAACATGACTAGCTAATTATTATACTCGATGCCCCGACCGTATGCCTTCTTGACTACCTTATCCACCTGCATTGCCACTTTCAGTGACCTGTGGACCTGTACGCCCGGATCTCTCTGCCTGTCAATACTCCTAAGGGTCCTGCCATTTACTGTATACTTCCCACCTATATTAGACCTTCCAAAATGCATTACCTCACATTTGTCCGGATTAAACTCCATCTGCCATTTCTCCGCCCAAGTCTCCAACCGATCTATATCCTGCTGTATCCTCTGACAATCCTCATCACTATCCGCAACTCCACCAACCTTTGTGTTGTCCGCAAACTTATTAATCAAACCAGCTGCATTTTCATCCAAATCATTTATATATACTACAAACAGCAAAGATCCCACCACTGATCCCTGCAGAACACCACTAGTCACATCCCTCCATTCAGAAAAGCACCCTTCCACTGCTACCCTCTGTCTTCTATGACCGAGCCAGTTCTGCATCCATTTTGCCAGCTCACCTCTGATCCCGTGTGACTTCACCTTTTGTACCAGTCTGCCATGAGGGACCTTGTCAAAGGCTTTACTGAAGTCCATGTAGACAACATCCACTGCCCTTCCTTCATAAATCATCTTCGTCACTTCCTCAAAAAACCCGATCAAGTTAGTGAGACACAACCTCCCCTTCACAAACCCATGCTGCCTCTCGCCAATAAGTTCATTTGTTTCCAAATGGGAGTAAATCCTGCCCCGAAGAATCCTCTCCAATAATTTTCCTACCATTGACGTAAGGCTCACCGGCCTGTAATTTCCCGGATTATCCTTGCTACCCTTCTTAAACAAAGGAACAACATTGGCTATTCTCCAGTCCTCTGGGACCTCACCTGTAGCCACTGAGGATACAAAGATTTCTGTCAAGGCCCCAGCAATTTTCTCCCTTGCCTCCCTCAGTATTCTGGGGTAGATCCCATCAGTCCCTGGAGAGTTATCTACCTTAATGTTTTTCAAGACGCCCAACACCTCCTCCTTTTTGATATCAACATGACCCAGACTATCTACACTCCCTTCCCTAGACTCATCATCCACCAAGTCCTTCTCTTTGGTGAATACTGATGCAAAGTACTCATTTAGTACCTCGCCCATTTCCTCTGGCTCCACGCATAGATTCCCTCCTCTGTCCTTGAGTGGGCCAACCCTTTCCCTGGTTACCCTCTTGCACTTTATCTACGTATAAAAAGCCTTGGGATTCTCCTTAATCCTGTTTGCCAATGACTTTTCATGACCCCTTTTAGCCATCCTGACTCCTTGCTTAAGTTCCTTCCCACTTTCTTGATAGTCCTCAAGGGCTTCATCTGTTCCCAGCCTTCTAGCCCTTACGAATGCGTCTTCTAACTGGGCTCACAATATCCCTCGTTATCCAAGGTTCCCATAACTTGCCATACTTATCCTTCATCCTCACAGGAACATGCCGGTCCTAGATTCGTATCAACTGACGTTTGAAAGACTCCCACATGTCAGATGTTGATTTACCCTCAAACAGCCGCCCCCAATCTAAATTCTTCAGAACCTTTATAAAACTCTGGTTAGGCCACAATAGAGTACTGTGTCCATTTCTGTCACCAAATTTTAGGAAGGATGTGAAGGTCCTTGAGAGGGTGCAAAGGAGATTTACCAGGGATGAGGGAATTTAGCTACAAGATTTGTTTGGAGAAGCTGGGGTTGTTCTCTGTAGAGCAAAGGTGTTTGAGGGAAGATCTGATAGAGATGTATAACAATGACAGGTTTAGAAAAGGTAGACAAAAAAAAATTGTTTAGCTGATGGTATCAGGACTAGGGGACATAGAATTAAAGTTTTGAGCAGAAGATACTGGGGAAAGGTGAAGAACTTTTGACGTAGCAAGTTGTAATAACCTGAAATTCTCTGCCTTCAAGGGTGGGGGAAGTGGAGATCATCAATCATTTCAAAAGGGAATTCAATAGGCACTTGAGGGAAATAAACTTTCGAAAGTTCCCATTGAATTTTCTTCCACTGCTTTTTGAAGTTGTCTTCTCAAGATCACTGCTCACTGGATAATGTTTTCCCTCATATTGGCTCTGGTTCTTTTGTCAATGACCTGAAATCTCTGTCATCTACTTACCGACCCTTCTACCACCGGAAACCGTTTCTCCTTACAAAGAGGGTTGTGGGGTTGGAGGAGTTCACAGAGATGGGGAGGGGTGAGGCCATAGAGGGAATTTTAAAGGATAAGAATTTTAAAGGCTGAAGCCAATACAGAATGTGCCTCACTACTAACAAAAAGGATGTTTATTTACCTAATAAATGTGCAGAAAGGTGAGAGTTTGTCCCTCTAAATATCACAAATAGATTGATAACGAGGGTGAAATCGATCTGTGTATTTTGACCAAACAGCGATATGGAAATAGGGAAATAATGACCCTTAAACACCTGGTCCACTTGGCACTGAAATGTCTGAGACTCAGAATAGGAATTCCAGGAAAACAAAATAGTGACAAATGTTAAAGTGTTTTGTTGATAAAAGAAACAACTGATTTCACTTTGAAAGGATAAATAGTTTGCCAGGAGTTCACACTGACTCACCTGACTGACAGCCTCAGGTTGCAGCCCTCAAAAGCCGCGATTGCTTCCAGAAGCCGCTGCTCCCTTGGTCCTCCGGCCTCTGAGCTTCTTCCTGTTGCTTCCCTGGACAATCAATCAGCTCTCGGTAACATGACCCTGTCAGAGAGAGTTCAGGGGCTCAGAGGAAGAAAACAAATGAGGCCATGAATCTGAGTTGGGAGAAACAGGATTGAATTGACGTGCAGAGAGGGCCCCGGGAAGGTGTAACACCTCCCCCATCCTACCCGCCGCTTCCCGGTTTCTCATCCCGGTTTCTTCCGACTTCAACTCGCAACAAAGGACAAGGCCGCCCAGAATGCCCCGCGCCTGGCCCTAGGGAGCATGCGCACTCAGCGCATAGGGAAATCAGTGCGTTGCACAGAGCGATATCTGGGACGCAGAGAATTGTGGGAACCTCGGCCGCCATTAATCAGAGCCTGTCTGTGTGTTTTATTGCAAGCTGACGGAACGTCAGCGACCTGAAATATTAACTCTGTTTCTCTCTCCACAGATGCTGTCTGATCTGCTGAATATTCCCAGCATTTTCTCTTTTTCATTTCAGATTTCCAGCATCCGCACTATTTTGCTTTCGTTTGATTGCAGACATTGCTCACAGAATTGAGCCGAAGAACAGAGATGGTCCAATTAAGAGCCGATTTGTATCAGGGTGGATGTTGGATGGTAAAGTCAGTCCTCCTGTGCAGGTGTTGTTTTTTGCATCAGTTTGAGTTGGAGTGGGGATGGAGGGGAAGCTGCTGGTTTAACGCGAGTATTTTTGCCAATGTGAGCCTGTTAAAGGAGGTACATTCTAGGGGAGAATAGGTTACTTAACAAAGCGCATTATTTTAGGAGGAAGTATTTATGTTGAGCCTTTTACTCTATTTTACATATACTGAATTTTTTCCATTCTTTCTTGGGATATGGGCATCATCAGCAAGACCTACATATGACACCAATCCCCAGTTGCCTGTTGAGAAGGAGAGGATGGCGTTTCTTCTTGAATCGCTGCAGTACGAGTGACAATATATCTCCAAGTCAGGATGGTACAGTGGGAACAGAACTTCAGCCTGGACACAGCCCAAGAGCGTGATGACCATACACATCTTGTCCCATTTGGATAAAATCAAACTCAGTGTTTATTCTCCATCCAGTTACCTGACATTTTCATTGATCAGTTTTCACTGATTTCTGGTCTCACAGATATTCTGCTTCCTTCCTCATTTCCAATTAATCAATTTAAGATTTATTTCTCCCCATTTATCCAGAACATCATCTGGACCCAATTGGCGTCCCAGCCCCACCCCTTTCAAAAATGTTTTACCGTTACTTCATCTCCCATAGAGCAGTCAATGTAAAGGGTGGGGTGGTTTTGCCTGGTGGTGTTGAGATGGGCAGCACCATCATCTCCACTGCGTGTAGCAGGGAGCAAGCTAAGATTTGTTGGAAGTTCTGGAGAAACTGGTCGTGAGTCTGATGAGTAACAATGGGGAATGGGACCCCGGTGGGGGGCACAATCTTCATTTGCCAACCTGTCATGAGCTGCAATGGGCTGTGACCGGGAGTGTGAACGGGAGTGACGCGAATGGCCATTAAGACATCAGGCAAGGCAGTGACCCAGTCACTGGCCTTGACCAGATCATCAGCTTTTTTCAGTGCTGTTTCTATAGAGTGATTAAAGAGCTCGACCATCCCACTAGATTCTGGGTGGTCGGGATGTGGAAATATTGTTCCACACTGACAAGATGACAGAGCTGTTGTATTATTTCTGCTGTGAAATGAGAACCATTATTACTCGCTATTCTTTTCAGAAAACCCCATCTGGTAAAGATCTGTTCCCATAAGATTTTAGCTGTTTTTATTCCAGCATTTGTACAGGCTGGGAAAGCTTCAATCCACTGGTTAAACATATCAACAACTACCAGGATATACCGATCCCCTCCTTTTACTGTGGGTAGTGGGCCTAACAATCAGCCTCAAGAAAACGAACATCATGGGACAGGACGTCAGAAATGCTCCATCCATCAATATTGGCGACCACGCTCTGGAAGTGGTTCAAGAGTTCACCTACCTAGGCTCAACTATCACCAGTAACCTGTCTCTAGATGCAGAAATCAACAAGCGCATGGGAAAGGCTTCCACTGCTATGCCCAGACTAGCCAAGAGAGTGTGGGAAAATGGCGCACTGACACGGAACACAAAAGTCCGAGTGTATCAAGCCTGTGTCCTCAGTACCTTGCTCTATGGCAGCGAGGCCTGGACAATGTATGTCAACCAAGAGCGATGTCGCAATTCATTCCATCTTTGCTGCCTCCGGAGAATACTTGGCATCAGGTGGCAGGATTGTATCTCCAACACAGAAGTCCTCGAGGTGGCCAACATCCCCAGCTTATACACACTACTGAGTCAGCGGCGCTTGAGATGGCTTGGTCATATGAGCCACATGGAAGATGGCAGGATCCCCAAAGACACATTGTACAGTGAGCTCGTCACTGGTATCAGACCCACTGGCCGTCCATGTCTCCGCTTTAAAGACGTCTGCAAACGTGACATGAAGTCGCTGAATCCCCCACAAACAACATCCTGGGGATGACCATTGACCAGAAACTGAACTGGAGCAACCACATAAATACCCTGGCTGCAAGAGCAGATCAGAGGCTGGGAATTCTGTGGCGAGTAACACACCTCCTGACTCCCAAAGCCTCTCCAACATCGACAAGGCACAATGTTTAAAAATATCTTTCTTTCATGGGATGTGGACGTTGCTGGCCCGTTCCTAAATACGCCTGAACTGAGTGTCTTGCTCGGCTATCTCAGAGGGCAGTTAAGAGTCAACCACATTGCTCTGGGTCTGGAATCATATGTAGGCCAGACCAGGTAAGGACGGCTGATTTCCTTCCCGAAAAGAACATTAGTGAAGCAGACGGGTGTTTCTGACAATTGATGATAGATTCATGGCACCATTACTGAGACGAGCTTCAATTCCAGATTTTATTAATTAATTGAACTTATTAATTAATCGATAAATAACTTGCAGCTGCCATGGACAGTTTTGAACATCGGACGTAGGAACAGGAGTAGGCCATTCGGCCCTTCGAGCCCTGATCTAGTTGTGGTCTCAACTCCACAAAGGAGAAAAGTTTAGGGGGGATATGCGTGGAAAGTTCTTTACGCAGAGGGTGGTGGGTGCCTGGAACGCGTTGCCAGCGGAGGTGGTAGACGCCGGCATGATAGCGTCTTTTAAGATGTATCTAGACAGATACATGAATGGGCAGGAAGTAAAGAGATACAGACCCTTAGAAAATAGGCGACAGGTTTAGATAGAGGATTTGGATCGGCGTAGGCTTGGAGGGCTGAAGGGCCTGTTCCTGTGCTGTAATTTTCTTTGTTCTTTGTTCCACTTTCCCGTCTGCACCCTCCCCCCGCAAACCCTTGACTCCCTTGTTTATCAAAAATCTATCTAACTCAGTCTTGAATAAATTCAATGACAAAGTCTCCACTTTTTTCTGGGGAAGAGAATTCCACAGACTAACAACCCTCAGAAAAAACATTTCTCCTCATCTCCCTGTTAAAAGAACCCTTTGATAAGAGCTTCCTCCAGAGCGGAATAATAATAAAGATATATGTTTCTCTGTGTCACTCATTCTTATCTACAGAAATTTTTTAAACGGGTGTTGAGATACTGTTACACCAAGGGGGAGGCGGCCCCCAGAAATACAAAGTTTGAGAACCGCTGCTCCACAGCACCCAATGTAACCTGTATATTTCACTCTCTGCATCTCTTCCTGCGACTTTATCCTGCACCTCCCTGGCTGTTCATATCTCAGACTCTCCACATCTTTCTTTATATCTCTGTATCTCTATCTCTCGACATCCTTTATATCTCTGCCTCTCTATATTTTCTCTCTCTCCATCTCTTCCAGCCCTTCCCTCTCTGTCAATATCTCTGCCTTCTGCTCTCAGCTCCTATCACTGGTTCCTCCCTCCCTCCCTCTCTGTTTATTTCTCTCTCACTCAGATCTATCCTTCTCCCTGGATCCTGTCTCAGTGCCTCTTACTGGGGAGATTTGGACTCGGTGTTGTACAGGTGATAATGACCCGGGATCCTGCTTTCCATCTCTCCCGAGTTTTACTCGCGTTGATGAAAGTAGGAAACTGCTCCAAATACACAACAGGACAGGCAGCTCGTGAAAACTATTCAACTTTTGCTGTGTTGACTTTTCCCAGAACTTCAAACAGGACAGTGTGACAATATAAACTGTGAGTGTGTGTGTGTGGCTGTCATGTTTCTATATAAACTGTGAGTGTTTATGTTCTGAGTGCGATGTTTTGTATGTGTGTCAGTTGTAAATTTACTTTAAATTTTATAATATACATCAGGTTCTAAATATATAAATATTGATGCCGTGATAATTGTAAATGTATTGTGGGTGTAACAGTGTGCTGGTCCTGAGTAAATGTGTGTGTTATTTCTGAATGTATCGATGTTGTGTGTAAATGTATTTAGGAGTAAATGAAAAGTAAGAGAGAAATAAATAGGTCGACATTACTTTCCGAATGAAGACAGATTGAGCCGAAAAAGTGAATGAAGAACAGAGACACATGTAAATAAATCTGTAAGCAGCAGAGACACTAAATTGATTTACATCCAGCACAGAAAGAAAGTTAGGTCCAAATATATATCGATATCTTCAATTATATCCACAATGGTTGCAATGTTGAATGTTTTTGCTCACTGTTCCTTGGTTGTCTAGTGGTTAGAATCCAGCTGTTTAATTGTTGCAACCTGGGTTCGATTCCCGGCCAAATCAATCTTCTAAAGCAGTTTAATGAAGGGCAATTGTTTTCATCAGGGTTAACAAACCAACAACATCCAGTTACACACTGAAGGAAATACTTCCAAAGTAACCAGGGACCTTTCCCGTGTCAGGTGAAACTGATATCCGCGACACAACCGAAACATCTCAGCTCAGAGCAAGTGTTCAGGAAGCAGGTGAAATACAGAGTTGGCTGCAGTCACTCCGAGAAACATTTCACACTTCCAAACTACACAACGCACATTGGAAAAATATCCATTACAAAGTCATTAAACTCCCGCAGGAGCTTCTGAATTTCCTTCCCTGAATCTTTGGAATCAGATCCTTTTCATTATTATCCACTTGGATGGAATCCGGTTGCCCTCCACCTCCGGGAAACACCATTCTAATCCTGGGAATAGGGTGGGTTTCATGTTGTCTCCACCGCACATTCTCCAAAATAATGTTCCCAGGATGTGAGATTCACGGACAAATTCAACATGGTTCAGCTCTAACAAGGGAAGCTGGACAGGTATACCCAGGAACCAGCACTGCGGGGCAGGTATACTGAGGAACCAGCACTGCGGGGCAGGGATACCCAGGAACCAGCACTGCAGGGCAGGTATACCCAGGAACCAGCACTGCAGGGCAGGTATACCCAGCAAGAAGCACTGTGGGATAGGGATACCCAGGAACTAGCACTGCAGGGCAGGTATACACAGAGATTTGCACTGCTGGACAGGTATACTCAGGACCTGGACTCAGGACTACGGGACGGGGCCACCCAGGAACTAGCACCACTGGGCAGATCTACACAGTGTTACAGCCAAGAGGGGAATGGACGCTTTCCACAGTACAACTCCCACCTGACCGCAGCAAGTGTTTTTGTTATTAGATTTTTAATCTCTTTGTGTTTTATTTGTCCAGTAACCAGACTGTGACATGTGTTCCTGTAGATTAAAAAGCTGAATATTAATTATATAGGAGAGCCGGTGAGACAGTTTTGGAAAGATAAATGCATTAAAAATTTATCTTACTATGAATCAAAACAACACCAATGTGCATTTGTGAAGAAACTTTGAATGAGAAGATTAATTTATTGACTTACTTTCTCATCACTATGCTTGACACTGATTTAATGAGATACCTGGCATTTGTTTGCTTGCACAAGTAGTCAATGTTTTCCTGCACACTTGCTGTAGTAATGTGGAGTATTCCAAATAGATGTCCACCTGGCAGGAGTGATCTTGAGCGCTCTCTCTCTGTCCCTCTCTCTCCCTGTGTACCCCCCTCTCTGTGGTGGTCACCTCTCTGTGTGTTATTCCCACCCTCTGTGTTTTTATAACCCCTCTTTGTGGCGTCTTCACTCTCTGTGTCTCCCCTCTCTCTGTTCCCCCTGTTTTTGCTCTGTCCCCTTTCTCTCTCTGTCCCCCTTTATCTCTATCTGACCACCCCCCCCCCCACCCCCTCTCTCTCTCTCTGTCCCCTGTCTCTCTCTCACTCTCTCTTTCTGTTCCCTCTCTCTCTCGGTCTCCCCAGCTCTCTCTCTGCCCCTCTTCTCTCTATCCCTCTCTCTCTGTTTCTCTGACCCCTCTCTCTCTGCCACTCTCTATCATTCTGCCCCCTCTCTTTCTCTCTGCCACTGTCTCTCAGTGCCCCCTCTCTCTCTCTGTCTCTTCTCTCTCTCTGCCCCCTCTCAATCTACCCCCACTCTCTTTGCTCTTTCTCTCTGCCCCTTCTCTTTCTCTGTGCCCTCTCTCTCTCTCTCAGTTGCAGGGAGCGGGAACACTCCACACAGCAGCTTTGTGGTTGGACAGCTGACATCACTATGGACATTGGTTCCATTCTTAATGAATACTTTACATCTGTCTTCACAAAAGAGGGGATGATGCACATAAGGAGGAAGAGTGTGAAGTATTGGATGTGATAAACATAGGGAGATTGGATGTATTAATGGGATTAGCATCCTTGAAAGTTTATAGATCACCAGGGCCAGATGAAATGTACCCTAGGCTGTTAAAAGAAGCAAGAGAGGAAATAGCAAAGGGTCTAACCATCATTTTCCAGTTCTCAGTGGATACAGGTGTGGTGCCGGATGATTGGAGACTTGCTAACATTCTACCTCTGTTTAAAAAGGGAGCAAAGGATAGACCGAATAATTACAGGCCAGTCAGTCTAACCTCAGTCGTGGGCAAATTGTTGGAATCTATTCTGGAGGACTGGAGAATTGCTAATGTTGTCCCCTTGTTTAAGAAGGGTAGCAGGGATAATCCAGGTAATTATAGACCGGTGAGCCTGACGTCAGTGGTAGGGAAGCTGCTGGAGAAGATACTGAGGGATAGGATCTATTCCCATTTGGAAGAAAATGGGCTCATCAGTGATAGGCAACATGGTTTTGTGCAGGGAAGGTCATGTCTTACCAACTTAATAGAATTCTTTGAGGAAGTGACAAAGTTGATTGATGAGGGAAGGGCTGTCGATGTCATATACATGGACTTCAGTAAGGCGTTTGATAAGGTTCCCCATGGCAGGCTGATGGAGAAAGTGAAGGCGCTTGGGGTCCAAGGTGTACTAGCTAGATGGATAAAGAACTGGCTGGGCAACAGGAGACAGAGAGTAGCAGTAGAAGGGAGTTTCTCAAAATGGAGACGTGTGACCAGTGGTGTTCCACAGGGATCCGTGCTGGGACCACTGTTGTTTGTGATATACATTAATGATTTGGAGGAAAGTATAGGTGGACTGATTAGCAAATTTGCAGACGACACTAAGATTGGTGGAGTAGCAGATAGTGAAGGGGACTGTCAGAGAATACAGCAGAATATAGATAGATTGGAGAGTTGGGCAGAGAAATGGCAGATGGAGTTCAATCAGGGCAAATGCGAGGTGATGCATTTTGGAAGATCCAATTCAAGAGTGAACTATACAGTAAATGGAAAAGTCCTGGGGAAAATTGATGTCCAGAGAGATTTGGGTGTTCAGGTCCACTGTTCCCTGAAGGTGGCAACGCAGGTAAATAGAGTGGTCAAGAAGGCATACGGCATGCTTTCCTTCATCGGACGGGGCATTGAGTACAAGAGTTGGCAGGTCATGTTACAGTTGTATAGGACTTTGGTTCGGCCACATTTGGAATACTGCGTACAGTTCTGGTCGCCACATTATCAAAAGGATGTGGATGCTTTGGAGAGGGTGCAGAGGAGGTTCACCAGGATGTTGCCTGGTATGGAGGGCGCTAGCTATGAAGAGAGGTTGAGCAGATTAGGATTATTTTCATTAGAAAGACGGAGGTTGAGGGGGGACCTGATTGAGGTGTACAAAATCATGAGAGGTATAGACAGGGTGGATAGCAAGAGGCTTTTTCCCCAGAGTGGGGGTTTCAATTACTAGAGGACACGAGTTCAAAGTGAAAGGGGAAAAGTTTAGGGGGGATATGCGTGGAAAGTTCTTTACGCAGAGGGTGGTGGGCACCTGGAACGCATTGCCAGCGGAGGTGGTAGATGCGGGCACGATGGAGTCTTTTAAGATGTATCTAGACAGATACATGAATGGGCAGGAAGAAAAGAGATACAGAACCTTAGAAAATAGGCGACATGTTTAGAGAGAGGATCTGGATCGGCGCAGGCTTGGAGGGCCGAAGGGCCTGTTCCTGTGCTGTAATTATCTTTGTTCTTTGTATTCTGAGAGACAGGATAAACTGTCACATAGAAAGGCACAGATTGATCAAGATTTGTTTGATCGACTTGATTGAATTATTTTGAAGAAGCAACAAGGAAAATATATGAGGGTAGTGCATTTGATGTGGCCTACATGGATTTTAGCAAGGCTTTTGACGAGGTCCCACATCACAGACTGGTGAACAAAATAAAATCCCATGGGATCCAGGGAAATGCAGCAAGGTGGATACAAAATTGACCCAGTGGGAGGAAACAAAGGGTAATTATTGACGGCTGTTTTAGTGACTGGAGGGCTGTTTCCTGTGGAGTTCTGCAGGGCTCAGTACTGGGTTCCCTGCTTTTTGTGGTGTATATTAATGATTTGGACATAAATGTCGGGGGCATGATCAAGAAGTTTGCAGATGACACAAAGATTGGCCGTGTGGTAGATAGCGAGGAGGATAGCTGTCGGCTGCAGGAAGATATTGATGGTCTGGTCAGATGGGCAGAAAAGTGGCAAATGGAATTCAACTTGGAGAAGTGTGAGGTGATGCATCTGGGCAGGTCAAACAAGGCAAAGGAATACACGATTAATGGGAAAATACTGAGAAGTGTAGAGGAAGTGAGGGATCTTGGAATGAATGTCCACAAATCCCTGAACATAGCAGGACAGGTCGATAGGGTGATTGAGAAAGCATACGGGATCCTTTCCATTATTAACTGTGGTATAGAATATAAGAGCAGGAAGGTTATGCTGGAACTGTATCAATCATTGTTTAGGCCACAACTTGAGTACTGTATGCAGTTCTGGTCACCTCATTACAGAAAGGATGTAATTGCACTAGAGAGGGTACAGAGGAGATTATGAGGATGTTGCCAGGACTGGGGAAATGCAGCTATGAGGAAATATTGGATCGGCTGAAGTTGTTCTCCTTGGAACAGAGAAGGCTGAGGGGAGATCTGATTGAAATGTACAACATTTTGAAGGTCCTGGATAGAGTGGAGGTGAAGGGTCTATTAGCAGAGAGGTCAGCGACGAGGGGGCATAGATTTAAAGTGATTAGGGGAAAATTTAGAGGGGAGATGGGAAAAACCTTTTCACCCAGAGGGTGCTGATGGTTTGGAACTCACTGCCTGAAAGGGAGTCTGGATATGCACCTCAAGCGCTGTAATCTGCAGGGCTACGGACCAAATGCTGGAAGGTGGAATTAGAATAGGTGGATCGTTTTTTGGCCAGCACAAACACGATGGGCCAAGTGGCCTCTTTCTGTGCCTTAAACTTTCTATGATTCTATTTGCCAACGTCCAATCTGATGGTAATGTTGCCGAATCTGAGGAATTTTGGAAAATCACAGCTAGTTCATCCACTATCTCTCCAGCTATTTCTTTTGGAGCCCTAGGTTGTAGGACATCAGGTCCTGGAGATTTGTCAGATATTCCTTAAGTTTCTCCAATTCTTTTTCTATACTAACATTAGCGAGAGGCAGCATGGTTTTGTGAAGGGAGGTCATGTCTCACTAATTTGATTGAGTTTTTTGAGGAAGTGACAAAGATGATTGATGAAGGAAGGGCAGTGGATGTTATCTATATGGACTTCAGTAAAGCCTTTGACAAGGTCCCTCATGGCAGACTGGTACAAAAGGTGAAGTCACACTGGATCAGAGGTGAGCTGGCAAGATGGATACAGAACTGGCTCAGTCACAGAAGACAGAGGGTAACAGTGGATGGGTGTTTTTCTGAATGGAGGGATGTGACTAGTGGTGTTCCGCAGGGATCAGTGCTGGGACCTTTGCTGTTTGTAGTATATATAAATGATTTGGAGGAAAATGAATCTGGTCTGATTAGTAGGTTTGCAGATGACACAAAGGTTGGTGGAGTTGCGGATAGTTTAGTTTAGAGATACAGCACTGAAACAGGCCCTTCGGCCCACCTAGTCTGTGCCGACCATCAACCACCCATTTATACACAGTTCATTCTGACCGTTGGGGCTTGTTTTTGCTGATGTTAATAACACCTGTAAGCGGGCTGGAGTTTAACATTCTGGAATTTAGCTGATTGTGTTCTTGGACCTGCAGTGTCACTTTAAGAACCGCTGTCTGTGATCTTTACTTAATGCAGGGACTCGCATCAGCAATTAGTATTGAATACAATTATAAACTTTTATTTCACTCCTACATCTGTATGATTGATATAAATGAGACTTTGGAATTCTCTTCCTCAAAAGGCAATGGAAGCAGAGACTTTGTATATTTTTAAGGCAAAGGTAGATAGCTTCTTGATAAACAAGGGGGTGGAAGGTTATCAGGGGTAGGTGGAAATGTGGAGTAACCAGTTCAGCCATGAACTTATTGAATAGCGCAGCAGGCTTGAGGGGTCGAGTGACCTACTCCTGTTCCTAATTCGTGTGTTCGAGACAGGAGATTGGTGTCAGTGATTGTGGGATTGGTTTATATCAGACAGGAGGAAATTGGTGTCAGTGACTGTGGGGGTTGGTTTATATCAGACAGGAGGAGATTGGTGTCAGTGACTGTGGGGTTTGTTTATATCAAACAGGAGGAGATTGGCGTCAGTGACTGTGGGGTTGGTTTATATCAGACAGTGAAGAATGGTGTCAGTGACTGTGGGTTGGTTTATATCAGACAGGAGGAGATTGGTGTCGGTGACTGTGGAGTTAGTTTATATCAGACAGGAGGAGATTGGTGTCAGTTACTGTGGGATTGGTTTATATCAGACAGGAGGAGATTGGTGTCAGTTACTGTGGGGTTTGTTTACATCAGACAGGGGGAGATTATAGCCTCGGTCTAAACATGACAAAAGAACTGAATTCCAGAGTTGAGGTGAGATGCCTTTGACATCATTATGGTTGAGCAACAAATTCTGGCCTTGGCAGCGATGCTCACATCCCAAGCAGACACTGAGGCACTGAATCCAGGGAGGATTCACACAGAGGCACCAAATCCAGGGAGGACTCACACAGAGGCACCAAATCCAGGGCAGACTTAAAGCCAGACACTAAATTCAGGAACCACTCCCACAGAGACACTATATTCACAGACCATCTCCACTGAGACATAAAATGCAGGAACCATTAAAACTGTAACACCAAATCCAGGGAGGACTCACACTGAGACACCAGATCTGGAATCAGAAAACCTATGATTGGATGTAATCAGTGCAACATCAAGTCAAATATCCTTGATGTCTTTTTCTGTGGGAAATGTAAAAGTGGGCGGCCCAGTGGTTAGCACCGCAGCCTCACAGCTCCAAGGACCTGGGTTCGATTCTGGGCACTGCCTGTGCGGAGTTTGCAAGTTCTCCCTGTGACCGTGTGGGTTTTCGCCGGGTGCTCCAGTTTCTTCCCACAGCCAAAGACTTGGAGGTTGATAGGTAAATTGGCCATTGTAAATTGCCCCTAGTGTAAGTAGGTGGTAGGGATTATGGGATTACTGCAGGGTTAGTATAAATGGGTGCCTGTTGGTTGGCACAGACTCAGTGGGCCGAAGGGCCTGTTTCAGTAACTCTCTTAAAAAAAAATCGAGATGTGAAAGAAGGGAGGAAATTGGGCTCAAGCCAGAACGAAAGTTCCTTCAATGAACAATTAACGAGGCTGTTTTGTGACTCGCCTGCGTGAGCATAAAAAACAAGAAATGAAAAAAAATGTGTCAACTGACACTGGTGTTGTTAATAATCGTTTCAAACCCTAAGCACTAATTCCTGAATTTAACATCTTATCGACTAACCCCAATCTCTAACCCCCGAACCAATAATCTCGAACCCTAATCCCTAACCACTAACCACTAGTCCCAAACGCTAACCCCTGACCCCCAGCCCCTAACTCCAACCAAGGATTATTGATAGGGGTCACTGGAGGAGCGAAAGAGCTGATAAAGGAAGAGTTTGAACCAATTCTCTTGATTAAATACTGGATGGTATGTTGGTAACAAGAGATTAAATCAACAAGATCAAAATTAGCAATAACAATTACAAAGATCAGAACATTTCAAAGGCTCTCATACACAGTATGTGTGGAGGTGTTTTACTAAATCAGACCTGAAAAGAGTGAAATGATACAGAAAATAACAGATTTCAAATCTTATACAAGAGAGTTCGACACAAGGGTGGTTCAAAGGAACTCCAGATGTTTGTAAAGTGAGACCCTGCAGTTCAGTTTATGACACCCACAAACCGTGAACTCAAACGAAACAAGATTGGGGTTTCTTATTTTTTCATACAGTCGAAGCAAAAAAACCACATTAAATATCAATATCTGAGTCAGAAATCCAGGCCAAAGCTTCCGGTGTAACAGTGTGGATATGGTGTAGGCTGCCTGTGAATCTCCTCTGAGGACTATGTTTGACCATGTTCCCCAGGGTCTGTTTAGGAGCTCCGCAGTCCCATGATGGAGATGCTTTAATCTTCCAGCTATGGAGAAGGTGGCAGCAGTCACCATGACTGGGTCTGAGGCTGATCTCCGGTGGATGGTGACAGCGTTCTCGCGGCTCACCCTGCTCCATCATCTTAGATCACAACTAACATCATCTGAAAGGACACTGAACTTGTTAAATCAACCTCCTGGTGAGAGCAGCAAATCAAGCAAATGAAAGAGTCCTCTTCAGGACCATAAAAAACTAAATGTAGGGCCAACCACCTGAATCTGTCAACTTAGCATCGAAGGCATCTCTCACACAAAATGTCAATATCTCCAAAGGTTACCCTGCCAACACCTCTCCACCTCGCTACCTCACTTTCCTCCTTTATGACACTCATTAAAAACCTATCTCTCTGACCAAGCTTTTGGTCATCTGACCTAATATCTCCTGATGTGGATCTGTGTCAGAGTTTATTTATAATGCTCCTGTGAAGCACCTTGGGATGTTTTGTTCTGTTAAAGGCACTATATAATCATAGAACCACAGAAAACCTACAGCACAGGAGGCCATTCTGCCCATCATGTCTGCGCCAGCTGAAAAATCTAGCCGCCCAATCTAATGCCACCTTCCAGCACCTGGTCTGTAGCCTTGCAGGTTACAGCATTTCGATAGACCCTCCCAATAGACCAGACCTGTTACATCAAACAAAGCATCAAAGGCTGCACTGAACTGAAGCAGACCCAGTATTGCTGGCGTTTTCACCCCAACAATACATGTAGGAGAGTGAACAACCTCCAATGTTTACAAACCACCACTCGTACAGTGACGTGACCCACTGTTCCCTCCTCGTCAACATCCATCAATCCATCTCGGAGACTTTAATATCAACCACACAATGTGGGGCAACGTAGATGTCAACGATAATGGAGAAGAAATTGTACAGTGGGCTTCACTAGAGAATAAATTCTCCTTTTTGATGCCTCGGGTTGATGTCCATTCCATTCCTCAAGTTGGCAGAGAGAATATAAGCCTCTCCAAAGATAGCAAAGGAATCCCGATCGTCGACTCCAGAACTGTTCCTGACAAATTCCCCAACAGTTAACACAGGCCCTCGATCATCACCATTGGCATTGAAACTCCTGTCATTACATCAACACCAGAAACACGATGGAATTTCAAAAAAGCAGACTGGGAAACCTTCCAAAAGGCAATGACACCAACATCAGGTAGATTCCAGTAACTATCAATGTCTTCAACAGATTTCTAGGAATGATGAAAGCTTGGGGTTTGATATGGTAGAAGGCGAATTAGAGGACAACTGAAATCACAGAGTAAGAAACCGCCCAAAAATGGAACAGTCGGTAACAGAACATCAATTAGTCTTCTCTTATCATGGAGAAAACAAATACTCCACATACTGTGGCAGGAATTTTACATGCCCCGTAGGAGGGGGCTGCAGGTGGGGTGGGGGGAGGGTGTAAAATTGAGTGGGAGCCAGGAAGGGGGGAGGGTGTACAATTGGGGAGGGGAGGGTTGCCATTCCCATTGCCTTCCCACCCCCGCGGCGGCAGGGAGAAATGGCCCCGCGCACCCCAGGCCAATTAACTGCCACTTAAGAGCCTCCTCCTGCTGCTCCTGCAGCCGGCTCACGACCCCCAGGAGGCTGCCCAGTAAATCCTGGTGGACTCCTTGCGGGCTGTGGGGGGGGGGGGGCGGGGGGGAGGGGGAAGGTTGCCCTCCTGATCAGGCACCCTGTGCCCCACTGCAGCACATCCCCCGCCCCACCTGCTACAACTGACCCCACTTGCCTCACCGGGTCCCGGCTGATTGTGCGGGGCCTCGCTGGAGACACTTACCTTCATTCCGGGGCCTCCTTCATTGCTGCTCTTCTCCCCGCATGCAGTCCCAGCAGTGGCCACTGCTCCCAGTGGTGCTGCTGGGACTAAGAGCCGCCAGTCCACTGATCGGGCGGCAGCTCTTGAAGATGGGACTTCCTGCCTCAGAGGGGCGGAAGTCCCGCCCGAGGCTAATTAAGGGCTTGGGCCACGTAAAATGGAGAGGCGGTGGTGTAGTGGTAATGTCACTAGACTAATAATCCAGAGCTCAGGCTAATGCTCTGGGGGCATGTGTTCGAATCCCACCACGGCAGATGCTGAAATTTGAATACAATTAATAAATCTGGAATTAAAAGGTAGTCTAATGGTGACCAAGAAATCATTGTCAATTGTTGTAAAAACCCATCTGGTTCGCTAATGTCCTCAAGGGACGGAAATCTGCCGTCCTTACCTGATCTGGCCTACATGTAACTCCAGACCCACAGCAATGTGGTTGACTCTTAACTGCCCTCTAAAATGGCCTAGCAAGCCACTCAGTTCAAGGGCAATTAGGGATGGGCAATAAATGCCCATATCTCACAAAAACTAATTAAAAAAATCACTGTGAGGCTCCCAGGCCCAGCGGAGGCGGGCTTGCCACCAACTGTTTGGCCAGTGGGCGGGGCCTCCAGCCCAATGTAAAATTCTGGTCATTATGTTCCAAATAAAGCTCCTTTACTCAATATTTCTGCAGAAAATCAATGCCCAGCCCAGTTTTAGGGCTTATTAACATCAGCAGAAATAAACTCCAATTGTTGGAATAAACATAGTTCAGTTCTGCGTGAGATTAACAACAGCAATAACAGCAGAATCCAATCCCTGCAGTCACTTGTGAACTCGCTGGTGTCTCAGCAGATTGTTTGACTCAGCAAATCCCATCCCACACTCGGAGCAGGTGAACGGTCTCTCCCTAGTGTGAACTCGCTGATGCCTCAGCAGGGTGGATGAACGGGTGAAACCCTTCCCACACTCTGAGCAGGTGAACTGCCTCTCCCCAGAGTGATTACGTTGGTGTGTCTCCAGATGCTTTCTGCTCTTAAAGCTCTTCTCACAGTCCGAACATTGAAACGGTCTCTTATCAGTGTGAACAAGTTGGTGTGCAGTGAGATGGGATGAACAAGTGAATCCCTTCCCACACACGGGGCAGGTGAACGGCCTCTCTCCAGTGTGAATGCGCTGGTGTACAGTGAGGTCACCTGATCGCTTGAACCCAGCCCCGCAGTGAGAGCACCTGAACGGTCTCTCGTCAGTGTGAACACGTCGATGGACCCGCAGTTCCTCGGTACTTTTAAAGCACTTCCCGCAGTCTGGACATTTAAAAGGTCTCTCGTCAGTGTGAACCAGCTGGTGTTTCTGCAGGTTGGATGACAGAGTAAATCCCTTCCCACACTCGGAGCAGGTGAATGGTCTCTCTCCAGTGTGAATACGCTCATGTACCACAAGGTGGTATGATGCCCCGAACCTCCTCCCACAGTGAGAGCAGCTGAACGGTGTGGAACCAGTGTGAATGCGCTGGTGCTCCCTCAGTGAACGTGGACTTTTAAAGCTTTTTTCACAGTCAGAGCATTTAAATTCTCTCACGTCAGTGTGAACTCGCTGGTGTCTCTGCAGGGCAGAGAAATCAGTACTTCCTTTACCACACACCGAGCAGGTGAATGGCCTCTCACCAGTGTGAATGTGCTGGTGTATCAGCAGAGCAGATGACTGAGTGAATCCCTTCCCACATACGGAGCAGATGAACAGCCTCTCCTTGCTGTGAACTCGCTGGTGTGTCAACAAGCCAGATAACTGAGTGAATCCCTTTCCACACTCAGAGCAGGTGAACGGCCTCTCCCCAGTGTGAGTGCGTCGATGACTTTCCAGCTCAACTGGATAATTAAATCCCTTCCCACAGTCCCCACATTTATATGGCTTCTCCCCTGTGTG
The DNA here is from genome assembly GCF_036365525.1 of Heterodontus francisci. Lineage (NCBI taxonomy): Eukaryota > Metazoa > Chordata > Chondrichthyes > Heterodontiformes > Heterodontidae > Heterodontus > Heterodontus francisci. The sequence continues at coordinate 5,235,934 of NC_090404.1, read as the reverse complement.
AATGCGCTTGTGTCTCGACAGGCCAGATGATCGGCTGAAGCCTCGTCCACACACAGGACACTTGTACTGTTTCTCCCCACTGTCATCAGTGCTTTTTGTTTCCATGTTCAAAGGATATTCAGGTCCTGACGAATCGAGTGGCTGTGTCAGATCTTGACCTGATGGTTGGTTTGAGTTTGTCTGTAAATCCTCCCCTTCGGATACTCTAAAATAAATTTAAAACAGGAAAAAGGAGACGTGAGAGAGAGCCCACAAAAACACAAAGGCAGCTTATCAAACTGAGCAGCTGCAACTCAACCAGAATTCTGACAGAAGATTTAAACACCTGGGAAGACAAGAGCAGCAGGCTCTTGGGAAAACCATCATCTCCATATCACACACCATCCTGAGTTGGACATCTATCACCGTTCCTTCATTGTTGCTGGGTTAAGAACCTCTAAATCCTTGCATTGTGAGTGTATCTTCACCACACAGACTGCAGTGGTTCAGGATGAAGACCCACCATCAGCTTCTCAAAGAGCAACTGGAGAGTGGGAATATACACACGGGAATTGATGATAATAAGATCACCTCTCATTGTTCTAAACTCCAAAGAGTGTAGGCCCAACCTTTCCTCATAAGACAACCCACTGAACCTTCTCTGAACTGCCTGCAATGAAAGTATATCCCTCCCCAAATAAGGCAGCCAATACTGTACACACTACTCAAGGTGTGGTCTCACCAATGCCCTGCACAGTTGCAGCAAGACTGCCAGACTTTAATACTCCATTGCCCTTGCAATAAAGGCCAACATTTCATTTGCCTTCCTAACTACGTGCTGTACCTGCATGCTAATTTTGTGTGATTCATGTACAAAGTCACCCTGATCCCTCCGTACTGCAGCATTTTGTAGTTTCTCTCCATTTAAATAATATTCTAGGGCTTCGTCTGTTCCTAGCCTTCTAGCCTTTACAAATGCGTCTTTTGACTAGGCTCACAATATCCCTCGTTATCCAAGGTTCCCATAACTTGCCATACTTATCCTTCATCCTCACAGGAACATGCCGGTCCTAGATTCGTATCAACTGACGTTTGAAAGACTCCCACATGTCAGATGTTGATTTACCCTCAAACAGCCGCCCCCAATCTAAATTCTTCAGAACCTTTATAAAACTCTGGTTAGGCCACAATAGAGTACTGTGTCCATTTCTGTCACCAAATTTTAGGAAGGATGTGAAGGTCCTTGAGAGGATGCAAAGGAGATTTACCAGGGATGAGGGAATTTAGCGACAAGATTTGTTTGGAGAAGCTGGGGTTGTTCTCTGTAGAGCAAAGGTGTTTGAGGGAAGATCTGATAGAGATGTATAACATAATGACAGGTTTAGAAAAGGTAGACAAAGAAAAATTGTTTAGCTGATGGTATCAGGACTAGGGGACATAGAATTAAAGTTTTGAGCAGAAGATACTGGGGAAAGGTGAAGAACTTTTGACGTAGCAAGTTGTAATAACCTGAAATTCTCTGCCTTCAAGGGTGGGGGAAGTGGAGATCATCAATCATTTCAAAAGGGAATTCAATAGGCACTTGAGGGAAATAAACTTTCGAAAGTTCCCATTGAATTTTCTTCCACTGCTTTTTGAAGTTGTCTTCTCAAGATCACTGCTCACTGGATAATGTTTTCCCTCATATTGGCTCTGGTTCTTTTGTCAATGACCTGAAATCTCTGTCATCTACTTACCGACCCTTCTACCACCGGAAACCGTTTCTCCTTACAAAGAGGGTTGTGGGGTTGGAGGAGTTCACAGAGATGGGGAGGGGTGAGGCCATAGAGGGAATTTTAAAGGATAAGAATTTTAAAGGCTGAAGCCAATACAGAATGTGCCTCACTACTAACAAAAAGGATGTTTATTTAACTAATAAATGTGCAGAAAGGTGAGAGTTTGTCCCTCTAAATATCACAAATAGATTGATAACGAGGGTGAAATCGATCTGTGTATTTTGACCAAACAGCGATATGGAAATAGGGAAATAATGACCCTTAAACACCTGGTCCACTTGGCACCGAAGTGTCTGAGACTCAGAATAGGAATTCCAGGAAAACAAAATAGTGACAAATGTTAAAGTGTTTTGTTGATAAAAGAAACAACTGATTTCACTTTGAAAGGATAAATAGTTTACCAGGGGTTCACACTGACTCACCTGACTGACAGCCTCAGGTTGCAGCCCTCAAAGGCCGCGATTGCTTCCAGAAGCCGCTGCTCCCTTGGTCCTCCGGCCTCTGAGCTTCTTCCTGTTGCTTCCCAGGACAATCAATCAGCTCTCGGTAACATGACCCTGTCAGAGAGAGTTCAGGGGCTCAGAGGAAGAAAACAAATGAGGCCATGAATCTGAGTTGGGAGAAACAGGATTGAATTGACGTGCAGAGAGGGCCCCGGGAAGGTGTAACACCTCCCCCATCCTACCCGCCGCTTCCCGGTTTCTCATCCCGGTTTCTTCCGACTTCAACTCGCAACAAAGGACAAGGCCGCCCAGAATGCCCCGCGCCTGGCCCTAGGGAGCATGCGCACTCAGCGCATAGGGAAATCAGTGCGTTGCACAGAGCGATATCTGGGACGCAGAGAATTGTGGGAACCTCGGCCGCCATTAATCAGAGCCTGTCTGTGTGTTTTATTGCAAGCTGACGGAACGTCAGCGACCTGAAATATTAACTCTGTTTCTCTCTCCACAGATGCTGTCTGATCTGCTGAATATTCCCAGCATTTTCTCTTTTTCATTTCAGATTTCCAGCATCCGCACTATTTTGCTTTCGTTTGATTGCAGACATTGCTCACAGAATTGAGCCGAAGAACAGAGATGGTCCAATTAAGAGCCGATTTGTATCAGGGTGGATGTTGGATGGGAAAGTCAGTCCTCCTGTGCAGGTGTTGTTTTTTGCATCAGTTTGAGTTGGAGTGGGGATGGAGGGGAAGCTGCTGGTTTAACGCGAGTATTTTTGCCAATGTGAGACTGTTAAAGGAGGTACATTCTAGGGGAGAATAGGTTACTTAACAAAGCACATTATTTTAGGAGGAAGTATTTATGTTGAGCCTTTTACTCTATTTTACATATACTGAATTTTTTCCATTCTTTCTTGGGATATGGGCATCATCAGCAAGACCTACACATGACACCAATCCCCAGTTGCCTGTTGAGAAGGAGAGGATGGCGTTTCTTCTTGAATCGCTGCAGTACGAGTGACAATATATCTCCAAGTCAGGATGGTACGGTGGGAACAGAACTTCAGCCTGGACACAGCCCAAGAGCGTGATGACCATACACATCTTGTCCCATTTGGCTAAAATCATATTCAGTGTTTATTCTCCATCCAGTTACCTGACCTTTTCATTCTATACAGTTTTCACTGATTTCTGGTCCCACAGATATTATGCTACCTTCCTCATTTCCAATTAATCAATTTAAGATTTATTTCTCCCCATTTATCCAGAACATCATCTGGACCTTCCCAATTGGCCTCCCAGCCCCACCCCTTTCAAAAATGTTTTCCCGTTACTTCATCTCCCATAGAGCAGTCAATGTAAAGGGTGGGGTGGTTTTGCCTGGTGGTGTTGAGATGGGCAGCACCATCATCTCCACTGCGTGTAGCAGGGAGCAGGCTAAGATTTGTTGGAAGTTCTGGAGAAACTGGTCGTGAGTCTGATGAGTAACAATGGGGAATGGGACCCCGGTGGGGGCACAATCTTCATTTGCCAACCTGTCATGAGCTGCAATGGGCTGTGACCGGGAGAGTGAACGGGAGTGACGCGAATGGCCATTAAGACACCAGGCAAGGCCTTGACCAGATCATCAGCTTTTTTCAGTGCTGTTTCTATAGAGTGATTAAAGAGCTCGACCATCCTACTAGATTCTGGGTGGTCGGGATGTGGAAATATTGTTCCACACTGACAAGATGACAGAGCTGTTGTATTATTTCTGCTGTGAAATGAGAACCATTATTACTCGCTATTCTTTTCAGAAAGCCCCATCCGGTAAAGATCTGTTCCCATAAGATTTTAGCTGTTTTTATTCCAGCATTTTTACAGGCTGGGAAAGCTTCAATCCACTGGTTAAACATATCAACAACTACCAGGATATACTGGTCCCCTCCTTTTACTGTGGGTAGTGGACCTCTCTAATTAATCTGCAATGTTTCTCAGGACTATCATTCACCATTAAGACCTTTCGTTTGGCAGGGTCTGGATTCATTTGGGCACAGATGAGACACAGGTTCGGGTTCAGGACATCCTCGTGCATCATCAATGTGTGACCCAAGTCAAGTTAGAGCCAACCTTATGAAGCAAAATCTCATCAAGTAGGACATGTGAGTCCTTACTTGGTGAGAGAGATGAGGGAACGTCTGTCCTGTGTTGTATGGCCTCTTTGACCATAGTCACATTAGGTATAACTGGAATCTGTCATAATGGTGACATTGATTGTGCTTTGGGTGGATCCCATTGAATCCTCTCCATCGCAGCTTTCCTGGTGAGTAAGTCTGCCTGGTTGTTACCGTCACCCTCTTCACTAACTCCTGCTCCTGATGTACCTTCACCTTACAAATAGCAATTTGGAATAAAAGGGGCAGTAAAAGGTTGAGAAAGCAATTAATAACGCATTGGGGGTCCTGGGCCTTACAAATAGAGGCATAGAGTACAAAAACAAGGAAGTTATGGTGAACTTTTCTGAAACACTGGTTTTGCCTCAACTGGAATATTGTGTCCAAATCTGGACACCACACCTTATGAAGGATGTGAAGACATTGGAGAGGGTGCAAAAAGGATTTACGAGAATGCTTCCAGCGATGAGGGAATTCAGTTATGTGGAGAAACTGGGGTTGTTCTCCTTAGAGAAGAGAAAATGGAGAGGAAATTTGTTAAAGCTGTTCATAATCATGAAGAGTCTGGGCAGAGTAGATAGGGAGAAACTGTTCCTGTTGGTGGAATGGACACAAACCAGAGGACATGGGTTTAAAGTGATTGGCAAAAGAAGCAAAGACAGTGTGAGGAAAATCTTTTTTATGCAGCAAGTGGTTCGGATCTGGAATGCACTTCCTGAGAATGTGGTGGAGGCAGGTTCAATTGAAGCCTTCAAAAGTGAATTGGATAATTACCTGAACAGAAAAAAAAATGCAGGGCTACAGGAACAAGGCATAGGAGTGGGACTATGTGAGTGGCTCTTGCAGAGAGCCAGCACAGATTCAATGGGCCAAATGGCCATTTTCTGTGAAGTTACCATTCTTTTAAATTCGTTTAATGGGATGTGGACGTTACTGGCTCGGCCAGCATTTATTGCTGAAGGTGGTGGTGAGCTGCCTTCTTGAACCGCTGCAGTCTCTGTGGGGTAGGAACACCCACAGTGCTGTTAAGAAGGGAGTTCCATGATTTTAATCCAGCGACAGTGAAGGAACAGCGATATAGTTCCAAGTCAGGATGGTGTGTGGCTTGGAGGGGAACTTGCAGCTGGTGATGTTCCCATGCATCGGCTGCCCTTGTCCTTCTAGCTGGTAGAGGTCGTGGGTTTGGAAGGTGCTGCCTGAGTAGCCTTGGTGCCTTGCTGCAGTGCATCTTGTAGATGGCACACACTGCTGACTTGTACTGTGTAGATGGTGAGCAGGCTTTGAGCAGTCAGGAGGTGGGTTACTTGCCGCAAGATTCCCAGCCTCTAATCTGCAGGAACCATTCTAGAATCTATAGAATTTTGGAAGATGACTACCAATGCATCCACTATCTCTACAGCCACCTCTTTCACACTCTGGGATGTAGATCATCAGGTCGAAGGGATTTATGAATTTTCAGTCCAATTAATTTCTACAGTACTACGTATTTACTAACACTAATTTCTGTCAGTTCCTCATTCTCGCTAATCAATTGGTTCTCTAGTATTCCTGGGAGGTTTTATGTATCTCCCTCCATGAAGACATACACAAAGACTTTGTTTAGTTTTTCTGCCATTATAAATTCTCCTGTCTCTGCCTGATCAGAGAACTCCTCTACGCTGATGATGCTGCGCTAGTCACTCACATGAAACTTCAACTAAAAAGAGTTGTGGACTGTCTCTCCCATGCCTGTAACTTGTTCTCCTTGATTATGTGTCAAGAAAACTGTGGTCATGGGTCAAGATGTTGCATCACTGCCCTGATCATATTAAAAATAACACCCCACAGGAAGTGGTTAGCAAATGATGATAGCTTGGTCCACAGTGACAGACAAACTGTCCCTTGATGTATGCATAGGGAAAATAGCTACCACTTTTGGCTGACTTGGGAACCGCGCATGGGATAACACCAAGCTAACCCTTAGGACCAAGCCGATTGTTTATAAGGCATCTCCTGACTCCCCAAAGCCTGTCCACCGTCTACAAGGCACAAGTCAGGAATGTGATGAAATACTATCCACTTGCCTGGATGGGTGCAGCTCCAACAACACTCAAGAAGCTCAACAACAACCAGGACAAAGCAGCCCACTTGATTGGCACCCCATCCACAAACATTCACTCCCTCCACTACCGACGCACTGTGGCAGCAGTGTGTACTATCTACAAGATGCACTTTAGCAATGGACCAAGGCTCCTTAGACAGCACCTTCCAAACCCGCGACCTCAAACACCTAGAAGGACAAGGGTAGCAAATACATGGGAACACCACCACCTACAGGTTCCCCACCAAGTCACACACCATCCTGACTTGGAACGATATCGCGTTCCTTCACTATCGCTGGGTAAAAATCCTGGAACTCCCTTCCTAACAGCACTGTGGGTGTACCTACCTCACATGGACTGCAGTGGTTCAAGAAGGCAGCTCGCCACCACCTTCTCAAGGGCAATTAGAGATGGGCAACAAATGCTGGCCTAGTCAGTGACGCCCACATCCCACGAATGAATAAAAAAAACTTTGCTATATGGCTGTGAAACATGGGTGACTTAGAGCTACCAGGAAAAGAAGTTCAATAATTTCCATCTTCGCTGTCTGCGGTACATTAATGGGTATATCCTGGCAGGACAAAATCACAAACATGACAGTCCTCTCAAAGGCAGAACTCCCAAATGTGTTGGCACTCATTAAACAGAGGTGGCTTCAGTGGTTTGGGCAGTCTGCAGGATGGAAGACATTCGCATACCCAAGAACGTTCTGTATAGTGAGGTGGCTGGGTGAGACGACCCGCGGGGCACCCAAAGCTCAGCATCAAAGGTGTTTGCAAGCGTGACATGAAGGCCCTAAATGTCGGCACCTGGGAGTCACTAGCTGGTGAAAGAGGGAAATGGTGACACATCCTGTGGACTGGTGTGCACAACCACGATGAGCGGTTGCTGCAGCAGCTTGACAAGTTCAAAAACAGCAACTCACAGCATCAATATAAAATAAAAACAGAAAGTGCTGGAACTACTCAGCAGGTCAGACAGAATGTGTAAACTGTGAAGCAGTGTTAACGTTTCTGGTCTTCTCTCTCCAGTTGCTGAGTATTTCCAGCACCTTCTGTTTTTATTTCAGATTTCCAGCATCTGCATTATTTTCCATTGACATTAACTCACAGCGTCACTTGGCAGCTTCACGTGAGGCACTTGTGGAAGAACCTGCCTCTTAAGGATTGGCCTTCAAAGCTATCAACAAAGGTGAACCAAGAGAAGACACCCCTCCTAAATGGATCATCATCTTTCGGAGATGGAAGGATGTCAACCAACCTTTCTGTGAATGTCACACCAGAGGAGCCCAGTGCGCAGGCGCGGTGCTGGACTGCATCTGGAGCATGCGCAGTGTCACTGATCAGAGCTGTGCGAGTGCTGGAGACACGCTTGCAGCAGGTGAGAGTCGGCAGGGCGCTGGAGAGGAACGGAGCCGGTCGGTGGGTGGGAGGGGAGGCTTCAGAAACACCTGGTGTAGGCTGCAAGCCCCGAATAAGAACCTACAGGTCCCGCATTTACAGCACCGGGGCTTTTCCCCGGAACGGGCCCAAGTTAATGGCTGCCATGTTGGTTGAGCGGGGAGTAAAGCGCATGCGTGACCATCTTGGTGACGCTACAGAGAATGGGCGGGGCCTCAGGCTCCCAGTGACCAGGAGAGAAAATCATTGACTCATTGATTTGATTCTCACTCTGCAAACGGGTTGGAGAACTGAACCCAGTCAGAGTAGAGGGAGGGAGAAAACTGGCAATGGAGGAAAGAAATGGTGCGATGGGTTTGGATTTCAGCACAGGGAGGAGGGAGAGTGTGTGGGACGGGGATTTACAGCTTTGGGGGAACAAGAGAGGAAAAAATGTTCCATAGAAACTAGAATTGTCTGTTCAGAATTTCTATCCTGTACTGACAGTGATGACTTTTCTAAACTCCTTTTACAGGGTATTAGAAAGGGAGGATCTGCAGACAATGATTTTATTCTCACTCTGCACACAGGGGATTTCTCACCATCTCTCCTGAAGGTGCTGGTAAGTGCCAGGGTTACTGTTTACTTTCCACTGAATTGTAATGGAAATGATCTGAATTGTTGAACTCAACGTTGAGTCTGGAAGACTGAAATGCCAAATTGAAAGATGAGCTGCTGTTCCTTGAGCTTCTGTTGAACTTTATTAGAACAGTGTACAGGCCGAGGGCAGAGATGTTTGAGTGGGCGTGGAACAGGGAATAAAAATGACAGGCGAGCAGAAGCTCAGAGTCATGCTTGCGAACTGAAAGCAGTCATCTAATCTGCATTTGGTCTCCCCATGTATTGGAGACCGCATTGTGGGCAGTGAATACAGTATATTGACATTAATACAAATAAATTGTTGTTACACCTTGAGGGAGTGTTTGTGGCCTTGGACAGTGAGAAGGGAGGAGTTAAAAGGCAAGTGTTACATCTCCTGTGCTTGCTTGGGAAGAAAGTGGGTGTTGGATGTGATAGAGGTATAAACCAGGGGGTTGCAGAGGTATGAACCAGGGGGAATGCTGAAAGGGAGGGGAAGATATGTTTGGTGGTGGAATCACACTGGAGGTGGGGGAAATGATGGAGGATGATGTGTTGAATGTGGAGGCTGGTGAGGTGGAAGGTGAGGACAGAAGAACCCTATCGTGCTTCTGGGAGGTGGGGAAGGGATGAGAGAAAAAGTGTGACAAGTGGAATGGAACAGGAAGGAGGAGGCTGGAGGGAGCGGGTTAATAAACTCTGAGGCAACGCAGACCGAGTGCAGCCCCAGACCCCCATGATAAAACAGGGAACATTATCCAATTACAGACACCTGGTGTGGGCCTCAAACTCCGAATAAGAAGCTCCCGGTCCCGTGTTTGCACCAAGTGGAGCGGCAGCTGTGGGGCTTCTCCCAGTAACAGGCCCGGTTTAACAGCCGCCATCTTTATAGGAGGCAGAGTTCAGCAGGATGCCTGCGTGGCCATCCTGGGACAGGAAGCAAGAGGAGAGAATGTTGTGAATTTCTATCCTGGACTGACGGTGATGGCTTTTGTAAACTTCTTTTACAGGGGATTAGAAGGGGAGGATTTAAAGGCAGGAAACTCAAAACAAGCATCACATCAAGATCGTGCAGAGTCACACAATTCATCAGGACCTGAATATCAAATGTCTGTCTATTCAGTCTGTGGGAAAAGATTTCAAACATCAGTGTGACTGAAAAAGTACTGAGACACACGCACTGAGTGAGAGTGTTCCAGTGAACTGACTGTGGAAAGAGCTTTGACCAGTTACACAGACTGAAAAAACGTCGCACCATTCACAGCAGGAAGAAGCTATAGACCTGTTCTGTGTGTGGACAGGCTTCAAGTGAGCGCCCAACCTGGAGAGACACAAGGATACCCGCACCAAGGAGAAACCGTGGAGACTGTGTGAAGGGATTCAATTCCCCATCCCAGCTGGAAACTCATTGGTGCAGTCACATTGGGGAGAGGCTGTTCACCCCCTCCATGTGTGGAAAGGGATTCACTCAGTCTTCCGACCTTCTGAGACACCAACTTATTCACTCCGATCAGAGACCTTTTAAATGTTCTGACTGTGAGAAGACATTTAAAAGAAAAAAAGATCTATTGACACACCAGCGAGTTCACACTGGGGAGAGACCGTTCACCTGCTCTGTGTGTGAGAAGGGATTCACTCGGTCATCCTCTCTGCTGAAACACCAGCGAGTTCACACTGGGGAGAGGCCGTTCACCTGCTCCCTGTGTGGGAAAGGATTCACTCAGTCATCTGATCTGCTGACTCACCAGCGGGTTCACACTGATGAGAGACCTTTTAAATGTTCTGACTGTGGGAAGAGCTTTAAAAGCAGAAATGAGCTGCTGACACACCAACGAGTTCACACTGAGGAGAGACCTTTTCCATGTTCTCACTGTGAGAAGAGCTTTAAAAGCAGAAATGAGTTGCTGAAACATCAACGCACTCACACCGGGGAGAGGCCATTCACCTGTTCTCTGTGTGGGAAAGGATTCACTCGGCATTCGAACCTTCTCGCACACCAACGCACTCACACTGGGGAGAAGCCGTTTACCTGCTCTGACTGTGGGAAGGGATTTAGTTATCCATCCAACCTGCAGACACACCAACTTGTTCACACTGATCAGAGACCTTTTAACTGTTGTGACTGTGAGAAGAGCTTTAAAAGTAGAAATGAGCTGCTGAAACACCAACGCACTCACACTGGGGAGAGACCGTTCACCTGCTCCGTGTGTGGGAAGGGATTCACTAATGCATCCCACTTGTTGAGACACCAACTTGTTCACACTGGGGAGAGACCATTTAACTGTTCTGACTGTGAGAAAAGCTTTAAAAGTAGAAATCATCTGTTGAAACACCAACACACTCACACCGGAGAGAGGCCGTTCACTTGCTCTGAGTGTGGGAAGGGATTCAACAATTCATCAAACCTGCTGAGACACCAGCGAGTTCACAAGTAACTGCAGGGTTACTGGATTCTGCTGTTATTGCTGCTGTTAATCACATCCAGGACGGAACCATGTTCATTCTGACAATTGGAGTTTATTTCTGATGATGTAAACAACCCCTATAACTCAGCTGGAATTTAATATTCTGGATAAATGTGAAATAAATCAGCTTTGTTTCCAACACACAGTGTGTGGAGTATTTGTTTCCAGGAAAAGAGGAGACTAATTGAAATGCTGCTGTTGACTGTTCCAGTTTTGGGCCTTTTCTCTTCTGTTAAAGAAAGACTTGTATTTTTGTAGCTCCTTTCATGACATCAGGACGTCTCAAAACACTTTACAGCCGATGAAGTTTAGAAGGAGCTTTACCCCAAATGGCCAAGTCCAGCTCCTATTTCTTTTGGTCTCTTTGTCCAGCCCATGCTGTACCTGCCCTGGGAGTATTTGATGGGGACAGTGTAGAGGGAGCTTTACTCTGTATCTAACATACGCTGTACCTACCCTGGGCGTGTTTGATGGGGACAGTGTAGAGGGAGCTTTACTCTGTATCTAACATACGCTGTACCTGCCCTGGGCGTGTTTGATGGGGACAGTGTAGAGGGAGCTTTACTCTGTATCTAATGTATGCTGTACCTGTCCTGAGAGTGTTTGATGGGGATAGTGTAGAGGGAGCTTTACTCTGTATCTAACGTGTGCTGTAGCTGCCCTGGGCGTGTTTGATGGGGACAGTGTAGAGGGAGCATTACTCTGTATCTAACGTGTGCTGTACCTGCCCTGGGCATGTTTGATGGGGACAGTGTAGAGGGAGCTTTACTCTGTATCTAATGTGTGCTGTACCTGTCCTGAGAGTGTTTGATGGGGATAGTGTAGAGGGAGTTCTACTCTATCTAACCCGTACTGTACCTGTCCTGAGAGTATTTGGGACAGTGTAGAGGTAACTTTACTCTGTAACTAACCCTTTTTATTTATTTTTTTCAGAAAGTCTTTATACCTCAGACCCCTTTTATTTTGTCAAGGGGCCTTTATTCCCCAGGCCCCATTTATACACATTTTAAATAAATAACTTGATTTAAAAATAGATAAATAAAACTGAACTCAAATTAAAATACAATTCTCCACATCTATGATGCACTCCAGCCCCTGCAGTGCCCACCGGTCGTAGAAGGCCTCGAGCGAACCAGTGGACACCCCATGTTCCCTTTCCAGGGACACCTGGCCGCAAATGTAACCTCAGAAGTGGAGTGGTCAATCAGGGCGGATGGACCCCCCCGAAGGACGACTGCCTCTTGGCTAGGCTCAGGAGCAGACAGATGAGGAGATCCTCCTCCCAGCCTGTCCCCCTCTGTAGCAGGTGCCCAAAGATCAGGAGCATGGAGCTGAAGTGCAACCAAAACTTAAGGAGCAGCCCCTTTAGATAATCAGAGGGGCTGTAACCTCGCACTCTCCACATACACATGGTATCCGGACTCATCCAGGCTGCAGAAATTACAGGCGGCCTGGGAGTCTGTGAACCTTCTGAAAAGCCTATTGCATGGGACTGCCCTGTGCAGCACTCTCCAACCAGGGTGAGGGCACCCAAGTAGAGGGACCTCCACCGGGGATTCCCCTCGCTGCCAGATGGCATCACGGACTGCCACGACATGTCCAGGCGGCAGACTAGAGCGAGGAAATGGAGAGTGTGCAGGTACAGCCCATACAGGAAACTGCGCTGCACAGTATGGAATGGCACGGAAGGCATTTCCGAGAGCTGGCTCAGGTTGTGTGGGACCGACTCCTGTGGAGGATTTCGGAGCCTGGTTCCAATGAGCAGTTCCGGCCGATCAAGGGTCACCTCAGCCTGGAGTGCTCCACACACCCTCAGCACCTGCACTGAGGGGCATCCCGGAGGCTTTGGCTTCTCCTGCACCTGTCAGTTCATCCCCAGAGTCGGCTGACTGGACAACCAGAGCCCCCTCCTCTGCCGGCAGGGGAGCGCCCTGACTGGAGGTGACCATGTTCCAGACTCTGAATAGACAGGCAGCTCCCTCAGAGAGGTGTGGCCAGGGGTCGGCAACATGTCCGTACACAGACACCAGAGTCTGGTAAAGTTTTTGAGGTCTGTGACTGGTAATTTCCGGGATGAGAAATTTCCCATTTTCTTCTTCTTTCCAACCAGACCAGCTTTTTAAAAAAAAAAATGCAAGTGTCCGTTTCAGAGCTGACGAGCTTAGAGTGGAGATAGCACTTCCGAACCTCAGACAACTTCATGGTTTTCCGGAGGGTTCCAATTTTTTTTAAAAGCCTGTCGTAAACCCCGAACCTGTTTGTGGTTTGGAAGCGCAGTCTCTGCTTGAAGTACTTGTCAGCTGTGGAACTGACAGCTGTGATTTTATTTTTTAAAGAATGGACCAACCATGAAGCTGCTCAGCTGAGAGGTCCTGCTCTCTGCGACTGTCAGGCATGGAGATAGAGGGACATGGAGGGAGAAGGATTGGGTGGGGTGGGGTGGGGGGGGAACAGGGAGAGAGGGGAGGGAGAGAGACAGAGGGGCAGGGAGAGGTAGAATGAGGCGGGGGGGGAGAGAGAAAGAAAAGAGGGGACTGAGAGGGACAGTGAGAGGGATGGGGGGGGCAAGGAGAGAGAGATGTGGGGCAGAGAGAGGGAGGGAGGACAGTTAGAGAAAGTGGGGGCACAGAGAGAGAGAAGGGGGGACAGAGAGAGGGGGGCAGCGAGAGGGGGAGATGACAGAGGGGGAACACAGAGAGGGAGGTGGAGAGAGACAGAGAAAGGAGGGAGAGAAAGTGATCAAGATCGCTCCTGACAGATGGACATCTATCCGGAATACACCACATCGCTACAAGTGTGTGGGAAAACATTGACTACTTCTGCAAGCCAAACAAATGCCAGGTATCTCACTACATCAGTGTCCAGCATAGTTCAGAGAGCGTAACTCAATAAATTAGTCTACTCACTTAAAGCTTCTTGACAAAAATGCACATTTGTTGGTGTTTTGATTAATAGTAAGATAAATTTTTAATGGCTTTATCTTTCTGAAATTGTCTCACAGGCTCCCAATGCAAGGCAAAAATTGTAATACGGCTCCCACACAAATAGGTTGGACACTCTTGCTTCAAGCCTTTAACCAGCTAGGTTATTTTAAAAGACAAATTTAAAGGCTTGTGTTATGTAAACTCATTTTAAAATGGCAAAAGTCACTTAGGGAATGTCTCGATTTCGACGCTCTGGCGCGCATTACTTTCACCTGGGACACAAGCTCAGTGACATGTTGAACATGGCTAAACTTCTACTTCTATATAAATGTCGCAACTCCGCTGCTATTCGTTTGGAATTGCATTGTTCCAGAACTCTTATTGTGGGGAAAACAGGCAAGAAAATCCAAGGACTCTCCAGAAGTCAGCACTGTAAGTTCCTCATAAATACAGTGTAATGGGGCTGAGTGATATTGGCAATAACAGATGCTGCTGACCCATATACAATAGTTAGTAAATACCATGTATCAGGGAGCTTTAATAGACCTTAATCTATGATGGACTGGCTATGGTTCCTTAACAAAATCTATTTTGCATTTGCAGGTTTAAAAACTGGGAACATAAAATAAAAATTTATTATGTTTCAGTGACCAAGTTGGAAACAGTCAATGAACTGATGTTTTTTTGCTGCAGCAAGTTGTACAAGTATGTCAAAGCTCAGAGTCTGCAATGTGCTTCATTTACTATCCAGTTTGAGGGCAGATAACCTGAGTAGCCAATGTCATTTGAAAGTTGTCTGTATCATATAATTGCATTACATTTAAAAGTGCACCTTTGCTAGCAGGTAAGAGATTTGGCTTGGACAAAAATTGGTGAGTCTGGAGTACAATCTTACAAATAGTGACTAAACATTTTGTAACTGAATAATACATGCAGTAACAACCGCTCAACTTCTTGCAGAAAAGTTTTTTGTTAATTATCTTGTCAGAGCTGCATATGAATCGACAGTGATAGACTGAGATACAGATATATGTGAATTTAAGAGAATCGCTTTATTGGAGAAACTGAAGGGTGCTCTTTATTTGTAATTGTGTTTATCTAATTTTGTCACTAGATTTGGTGAGCAAATGATATTTTGTCCATGAGAGATTCTGTTGCTTCTCTATTTTAGAATCCAGAACCTGGTTTCAAAGCCTGTCAGGATGAA
This sequence comes from Heterodontus francisci, assembly GCF_036365525.1. Taxonomy (NCBI): domain Eukaryota; kingdom Metazoa; phylum Chordata; class Chondrichthyes; order Heterodontiformes; family Heterodontidae; genus Heterodontus; species Heterodontus francisci. The sequence goes on along the minus strand of NC_090404.1, from coordinate 5,220,893 downwards.
TAAACTAGCCTTGGCCTCCTAACGTTAATCTCTCTGTCCCTTCATGTCCCACTCTGCTTTTCTGTTTTACATGACTCTTCTGAAGTACAATCTGCTTTATCCGAGAAAATTCTCCTGATTTGGAGATCACTGCCCTTTTGTTGGCTGTCTTCAGATACATATTACAAGCAGGTGGAAATGTTGCACAGAGACCACAATGAGTTAAATTGTCTTGTGACAACAATGGTGAGAAATGATACATCTTCCTATTGCTAATTTTTCTACTGCCTTACCTCAATAACCACAATAACAATCCTCTCCTTGAGTATCTTGGTTAATTGGATGCATCTGCACTCCTGACATAGTGTGAATCCACAGAGATCATCCAGTAAGGTCCATCTGCCACCCTGTGACATGATGCAGCTAGCTCTATTCTGTCAACAAAAATAATTCGCATTGGCATTGCATAATATTTTGCTTGCGAGCAAGCTAATACAGTTGTGCTGCTCTCCACTGATGTTTGTATGCTTAGCTACTTTATTTATAGGGAGAAATGTGCTTTAAATAGGACTGTTTTTTGATGGCATTAAATTGGCAATAGACTTTATATATGGCTTAATTGCCCATGTCCGTGGCTGCAACATGTTGGTGTCTGTACCTGCTCTCAGCCGCTGTGAAAGTGACTCCAGCACACTCTCAGCTTTGATCAAAGTGACACTGTGCAAGCCCCAGATACAGTCCAGCACTGTGCCTGCCCGCGGGGCTCCTGTAGTGTGAATAAGGCACATTCACATCTGTGGGGAATGATCAGACACGTCAGCAGCATGGAAGATGGTCGCATGATCAAGGACCTTCTGTATGGTGAGGTGGCTGGGACCAGATCACCAGTGGGCGTCTAAAACTCCGTTTTAAAGTTGTTTGCAAGTATGACATGAAGGACAAATGTCAACTATCGCACCTGGGAGTCACTAGCTGACGAAAGAGGGAAATGGCGACACGTCCTGTGGACTGGTGTCGAGGAGTATAGGGGATGTAGGAGTACACTTAAGAAGGAAATTAGGAGGGCAAAAAGGGGCCATGAGATTTCCCTGGCAGATAAGATAAAGGAGAAACCTAAAAGATTCTATAAGTATATTAAGAGTAAAAGGGTAGCTAGGGAGAGAGTACGTTCCATTAAGGATCAGTGTGGTAATCTATGTGTGGAGACACGGGAAATGGGCGAAGTCTTAAATGAATACTTCTCGTCTGTATTTACCATGACAGTCATGGAAGCTAGTGAGTTCAAGGGAGGGAACAGCGATATCCTGGAGCATATCAACATTACAAAGGAGGTGTTGAAGCGCATTAAGGTGGATAAATCCCCAGAGCCTGACCAGGTGTATCCTAGGATGCTATGGGAAGCAAGGGAGGAGATGGCTGGGGCCCTGGCAGAGATTTTCGTATCATCGTTAGCCACGGGTGAGGTACCGGAAGACTAGAGGTTAGCTAATGTTGTGCCTTTATTTAAGAAGGGCAGCAGGGATAAGCCAGGGAACTACAGGCCGGTGAGCCTTACATCAGTGGTGGGAAAGTTATTGGAAAGGATTCTGAGAGACAGGATTTCTATGCACTTGGAAAGGCATGGTCTGATTAGGGATAGTCAGCATGGTTTTGTGTGTGGGAAATCATGTCTCACAAATTTGATTGAGTTTTTCGAGGAGGTGACCAAGAGGAGTGACGAGAGCAGGGCGATGGACGTTGTCTACATGGACGTTAGCAAGGCCTTTAAAAAGGTCCCGCATGGTCGGCTGGTCCAGAAGATGGGATCCAGGTTGAGCGAGCCAATTGGATACAAAATTGGCTTGGTGCTAGGAGGCTAGCTAGGAGGTGGTAGTGGAGGGTTGTTATTCAGATTGGAGGCTGGTGACCGGTGGTGTGCCGCAGGGATCGGTGCTGGGCCCTCTGTTGTTTGTCATATATATTAATGACTTAGATGTGAATGTAGGGGGCATGATTAGTACGTTTGCAGATGACACCAAAATTGGTGGTATAGTGGACAGTGAAGAAGGTTGTCTGAGGTTACAACAGGATATAGACCAACTGGGAAAGTGGGTAAGGGATTGGCAAATGGAATTTAACCCAGACAAGTGCGAAGTGATGCATTTTGGGAAGTTAAACTAGGGCAGGACATATACAGTGAATGGCAGGGCCGTGGGGCGTGTTGTTGAGCAGAGAGACCTTGGGGTGTAAGTACATTGTTCCCTGAAAGTGGCAACACAGGTAGACAGGGTGGTGAAGAAGGCGTATGACATGCTTGCCTTCATCAGCCAAGGCATTGAGTACAAGAGTTGGGACGTCATGTTAGAGTTGTACATAACGTTGGTTAGGCCGCATTTGGAGTACTGTGTACAGTTCTGGTCGCCGCACTACAGGAAAGATGTGATTAAGCTAGAGAGGGTGCAGAAAAGATTCACAAGGATGTTGCCTGGTTTGGAGGGCTTGAGTTGTAAAGAGAGATTGGATAAGCTGGGTCTGTTTTCCCCGGAGCGAAGGAGGCTGCGAGGGGACGTGATAGAGGTATATAAAATGATGAGAGGCGTAGATAGCCAGAGTCTGTTTCCCATGGAAGCGATGACCAAAACTAGAGGGCATAGATTTAAGGTGAAAGGGAGGAGGTTTAAAGGGGATCAAAGGGGTAAATTTTTCACACAAAGAATAGTGGGTATCTGGAATGAGCTGCCTGAGGAGGTGGTGGAGGCAGGAACAGTAGTGACATTTAAGAGGCATCTGGACAGGTACTTGAATGAGCAAGGCATAGAGGGATATGGAATTAATGCAGGCAGGTGGGATTAGTATAGATAGACATTATGGTCGGCATGGACGCGGTGGGCCTGTTTCTATGCTGTACGACTCTATGACCACGATGACCAGTTACTGCAGCAGCTTCACAACAGGCGCCAATGTCAAAAACAACAACTCTCAGAGTCACTCGGCAGCTTCACCTGCAGCACTTGTGGCAGAATCTGCCTCTTAAATACTGGCCTTCACAGCATCAGCAAAGGTGAACCAAGAGAAGACACCTCACTTAAATGTATTGTTTGCTGCGAGTCCTTCATCTTTCTGTAGATGGAAGGATGTCAACCAACCCGCCATTGAAAACCCCAAAGGCAGGTTCAGAGATTTCAGACATCTTTGTAAAGAGAGACGAATGGGTACAAGTAAATCAACAATAAAATTAAAATATACCTGCATAACATTTCGCCCAAGAAGAACTGAAAATAAAATCCACACCAGCTTGCAAAAGATAAATACTTTTCTTCAATGGAACAAGTAATAATGTGAAATGTCCTTTTTGGGATGGCGTCCATCTTTCTACGGGGCTGCGCTGCTTCATTTCGCCTGGTTTAATCGCGTTCGTGCAGATTTGCCCCAAACAAAGATGGCGGCGACGGGGGCGGGGTTTGACGTTTCTCCCCGGGCGGAGCTGCTGCGCATGCGGTTGTCGGGGGCGCGCGGGTTATTTTTTCCGCTTCGAGAAGTTTGAACGGGAAACGGTTTAACGGTCGCCGGCGTTGCCATGGCTGCGGGGGCGGGGCTTGGTAATGGCGCGTGCTGGCACAGGTGGGCCCTCGAGCTGAGCAGCAGCAGCAGCAGGTGAGCGGCCAGGAGCAAGGCCGCGGAGAGAGCCTGGGGCTCGAGTGGGAGGCGGCAGCCGGCAGGCCCCGGGCTGGCCTCTCTCCTGGGGAGGACACCACTCTGACTGGGGCCACCCAAAACACTGAAACACGGGGATTTTAATGTCACAGCCTTTGAGGCGGAGGCAATGGGTGTGAGAAAACCTGGTTGATAATGACTGAGCTTGGATGGGTTTTGGTGTCTCCAGTGAGTGGGCTTCAGATTTTCCACCAGTCCCTTTGAGGAAAGGACTGGCTGCAAGTTTTTACTAATTCATTCTTGGGATGTGGGCATCACTGGTAAAGCTGGTATTTATTACCCAGATATTGACTTTCAATTCTCAAACTGCCATGGCTGGAGTCGAACTCTCAACCTCTGGATTAATGTAACAGAACCACGGCTGAGTGCTATGTGACAGTGTGTTTAATTCAGAATTTGGTAAGTGTGGACATTTCAAGGGTTGAGCTGTTTCCAAAATCTGGTCAAGTTTCCATTTAACTTGACTTTAACATTAAATTGTAGTTCCTTTCAGTCTTAGTCAATGGTAAACAAGCTGCCTGCTGGTGTCAGCTGCACAGTTGCTTAGGTAGCTAGTTCACAGAATCGTTACAGTGCAGGAGGCTATTCGGCCCATCAAATTTGCTTCCCATTTCCGCCCTTCTCTCACCTTTACATGGTCCATCTCCGACACTTGACTTCCCTTCCTCGACTTCTCTGTCTCCATCTCTGGGGATAGACTGTCTATTAATATTCATTATAAGCCCACCAACTCCCACAGCTACCTCGACTACACTTCTTCACACCCTGCTTCCTGTAAGGACTCCATTCCATTCTCCGTCTCCGACGCATCTGTTCTGACGATGCTACTTTCCACGACAGCGCTTCTGATAAGTCTTCCTTTTTTCTCAACCGAGGATTCCCCCCACTGTGGTTGACAGGGTTCTCAACTGTGGGGGATTCAATTACTAGAGGACACGAGTTCAAAGTGAAAGGGGAAAAGTTTAGGGGGGATATGCGTGGAAAGTTCTTTACGCAGAGGGTGGTGGGTGCCTGGAACGCGTTGCCAGCGGAGGTGGTAGATGCGGGCACGATGGCGCCTTTTAAGATGTATCTAGACAGATACATGAATGGGTAGGAAGAAAAGAGATACAGAACCTTAGAAAATAGGCGACATGTTTAGAGAGAGGATCTGGATCGGCGCAGGCTTGAAGGGCCGAAGGGACTGTTCCTGTGCTGTAATTATCTTTGTTCTTTGTGTCCGGCCCATTTCCTGCACCTCTACCCTCACCCCTTCCTCTCCCGCCCAGAACCGCAACAGGGTTCCCCCTTGTCCTCACTTTCCACCCCACCAGCCTCCACATCCAAGGGATCATTCTCCGCCATTTCCGCCACGTCCAGCGTGATGCCACCACTTCCCCTCCCCTGTAAGCATTTCGCAGAGATCATTCCCTCCGTGACACCCTGGTCCATTCCTCCATTACCCCCAACACCTTGTCCCCTTAGCCTGCAATTGCAGGAGGTGTAATACCTCCACTTTTACCTCCTCTCTCCTCACAATCCAAGGTCCCAAACACTCCTTTCTGGTGAGGCAGCGATTTACTTGTACTTCTTTCAATGTAGTATACTGTATTCGCTGCTCACAATGTGGTCTCCTCTACATTGGGGAGACCAAACACGGAGTGGGTGACCACTTTGCGGAACACCTCTGCTCAGTCCGAAAGCCTGACCCCGAGCTTCTGGTTGCTTGCCATTTCAACACTCCCCCCTGCTCTCATACCCAGCCATCTGTTCTGGGATTGCTGCAGTGTTCCAGTGAACATCAACGCAAGCTTGAGGAACAGCATCTCACTTACCGATTAGGCACGCTACAGCCTGCCGGACTGAACATTGAGTTCAATAATTTCAGAGCATGGCGGGCCCCCTTTTTTATTTTGTTTTTTTTTCTTTTTATTTTGTTTTCATTTGTTTCATCATTCATTTTTCTTACCATGTGCCTGCCTGCTGTTTTTATTTCATGTTTGTGCTTTGGGCCAGGGCTGTAATGTTTCTGTCCATTAACACCCTCTCTGCACTAACACTTTATCTTTCAATACACTGTTAACATACCGTTTGCCTTCGCTGCATGACCTTCTGGTCAGTTATTCTCTGTGACCCTGTCCTATCAACATCTTTACTTTTGTTATCTCTTGCCCCACCCCTGCTTTATTTGCTTAAAACCGATTACATTTCTAACCTTTGCCAGTTCTGATGAAGGGTCACTGACCTGAAATGTTAACTCTGCTTCTCCCTCCACAGATGCTGCCAGACCTGCTGAGTATTTCCAGTATTTCTTGTTTTTATTTCCGATTTCCAGCATCTGCAGTATTTTGCTTTTGTATTATTGTTTAAAATGCAGACCTGATCCTTGGCTTTATAAATAGAAGCAGAGAGAACAAAGGTAAGGAGGTTATGGTAAATCTTTATAAACCACTAGTTAGATCTCAGGTAGAGTATTGTGTCCAGTTCCGGGCACCAATCTTTGGAAAGGACATCAAGGCCTTGGTGAGGGTACAAAGGGTACTAGAATGATACCCAGGATGAGGGGTTTCAGTTCTGTGGAGAAGCTGGGATTGTTCTGAGAGCAGAGAAGGTTAATGGGAGATTTAATAGAGGTGTTCAAAATTCTGAGGGGTTTTCATAGAGTAGAGAGAGAGAAACTGTTTCCTCTGGCAGGACGGTCAGTAACCAGAGGACACAGATTTAAAATAATTGGCCAAAAACGCCAGGGGTGGGGGAGTGCATGGGGGCGGAGAAATGAATTTAGCCAGTGAGTTCTGATCTGGACTGCACTGCCTGAAAGGGCGAAGGAAGCAGACTCAATAATAACTTTCAAAAAAGAGGAAATTTGCCAATACTGTGGCAAAAGCGTAAAGGAATGGGACTATAATTGAAACAAAGTGCTAGAAATACTCAACAGGTCTGGCAGCATCAGTGGAAACAAAAACAGTTTCCATTTCAGGTCTGTGACAGTTCATCAGAACTGGTAAAGGGTAGAAATGTAACAGTCTTTGAGCAAGCGAAAGGGGGAGTGGTTATTTCGAATTTTAACGGGGTGTTTGACAAGCAAATCGTCAGTTGTGTGGGGAAAAAAAAAATCCTCCGCCTTCCCACCGCTACAGGGGTTTCTCATTTCCATTTCGCTGCAAGACTTCATGAAACTTGCGGTCACAAATGGAAGAAAAATGAGCCAAGTGGGCGACTCGCTTTCTCTCTCATTCTGTCTCTCATTAGCCCTCCATCACTCTTGGTCTATGTGTCTTTGTCTTTTGCTCTATGTGTCTCTATGTCTTTCAGTCCCCCAAGGGGTGAACACATTTTTACCATCTCGGCCTGTATTCCTATTATTTATGTTGTTTCATATTCAAATATTACGGATGAAAATATCAGGATAAATAGATACAAGAGGAGATGGCATCTTTCTGTATTGTCTTCAGTGGAGACTATTTAGTGACTCAGTGCCCGTATGCTGCAAAGCGGATGATGATTGAAATTCTCACTGAGCAACATTGAAACAGACTGAGACTGAGTAGTTGTGATCCAGTGGTTAGGATAATGGGGACATCGAGAGAATGAATTAATAAATAAAAATAGACCAAACTGAAATCCCTCGGACATTAGGAATTGTTTCTACTGCTGTCAGAGTTCTCGCAATAAACAGGAAAATAAAAGTTCAATCACAACTTTTACGAAATATTTTTCAATAATTTCCCATTACTGACTGGCCTGTATTTTCTCGGTCTCACCCGTTTCCCTTTTTAAGCAATTGTACAACGTTAGCAGTCCCCTAGCACCACATCTGCAGCCGGAGGAGAATGAAAATGATGGTCAGAGCCTATGCTAGCTACTCCCTTCCTTCTCTTAGTGAACTGGGATACATTTCATCTGGGCCTGGTGATTTATCCACTTTCAAGGCTACTAAACAGCTTAATATTTCCTCCCTCACTGTGTTTATCCCATTCAATATTTCACACGTCTCCTCTTTAACTAAAATGTCTGCTTCATCCCTCGCTTTTGTGCAAACAGATGCAAAATATTCCTTAAGAATCATACCCACATTTTGGTCTCTAACCAGCCTTCTTATATATGTTTACTCTTAGAATTTTCTATGTAGTATTTTAACATGAAGCTGCACCAAGAAAAGCTATATAAATATAATCATTATCCAGCAGTTGAGCACTAAGGGGGAGAGCTATTTCACAAAGCAAGGAACAAAGGTTACACAGGCTATTCGGTGATTCACCGTAAATCAGCACCATTGGAAGCTGAGTATTAATTATAGCAGGGACCGGAGTCTGAGGTTATAAATTGGTGAGAATAATTTGAGTAATTTCTTCAATATTTGACATGCTAATAGCTTGTCTATCAAATATCTCAAGTCTATGTGATTAAGGGTGTATGTGTGCATAAATCATTGAAGGTAGCAGGACAAGTTGAGAGAACGGTTAATAAAGCATACAGCATCCTCGGCTTTATCAACAGAGGCACAGAGTACAAAAGCAAAGAAGTTATGTTAAACTTGTATAAAACCCTGGATCAGCCTCAACTGGGGTACCAGGCACCACACTTTAGGAAGGAAGTGAAAGCATAAGAGAGGGTGCAAGAGAATGGTTCTAGGGATCAGGAACTTCAGTTACATAGACAGTTTGGAGAAATTGGGACTTTTCCATGGACTGGACAGGGTTGAAATGAGATTTGACAGACGCGTTCATAATCGTGTGAGGTCTAGACAGAGTAGATAGGGAGAAACTGTTCCCATTGTTGGAAGGATCGCGAACCAGAGGGCACAGATTTAAGGTAATTGGAAAAGATGCAATGGTGACACGAGGAAAAGCTTTTACATGCAGCAGGTCATTAGGATCTGGAATGAACTGCCTGAGAGTGTGGTGGAGGCAGGTTCAATCGAGGCATTTAAGAGAGAACTGGATTATAATCGGAAAAAGAAGAATGTGCAGTGCTACAGCGAGAAGGCCGGGGATTGGCACGAGGTTAATTACTCCTTCAGAGAGCCAGCACAGACATGATGGACTGAATGGTCTCCTGCTTTGGTCTCCGGACTTGGCGTGTGCCCCATAGCATCTCTCATTCATGTGTGAATAGACAATCATTTCTGCCGACATTATTTTAAATTTAAGTCCAAGTCACAATTGTATTGAACAAAAGATGAACAAGTAAACAGATCACAAGACAATTCTGCAGCACGATATTGACAGGAGAAAGTCAGTTCTGTAACTTGAGATGAGGCCGTGTAAGCTCTGAATGTTGGTAATCACAAGTAGACTTAAGGCATTTGCTAGATGGGCTGTTCAAAGCTGTGAACTTGTTAGCTATCAACGGAATTACTATTCGTCTCACCAATTTATAACCTCTGGTCCCTGCTGTAATTAATACTCAGTATCCATAAATTCCATAAATACTGATTTACTGTCAATCACTGAATAGTCAGTGTAACATATTCTTCTGCTTTTGTTAAGTAACTCTGTCCATTAGAGATTTCTTTTCACTGACAGCAATGTCCCCATATAGCCACTCCAGGCGCTGCTTCACAAACCACTGACCACCTCCAGGCGCGTATCCGTTGTCTCTCGAGATAAGGAGGCCCAAAAGAAAGAAAGATTGATCCTGAGTCCTGTAAGAAATGTGTCCCAGTCTCACACTTCCATGGTTCAGAGCTCCTGGGCACAGGACAGAAGGCTCCTTTACCACTGAAGATGCTGTCTCTGGCTGGGTTCAGTTCAACACTCACTGGTAGGTATCTAATGCAATTATTCTAACAAAGAGCTTTCCTCTATGCGGGCCGTTGTGAAAGAGTGGCGGACAGCGCTATCCAGAATGCTCTGCGGGGTTGAACACTGTGTATCTCCATCAGAAGGGCGGAAATGCGCAGGCGCCAGAAGGCCCCGCCCCCAGAGGATGCCGATCGACGCGGAGCATGTGTGGTGCGGCTCCCGGAAATGGAACGGGATGAACGCAGCCTCAGCAACATTTAAGAAAGAGAACTTCAGTGTAATGGAAACTGACAGTTGGAACTTGTCAGCATTTGAACGATATTTACAAATGATTGGAGGGTTTCTTCCATTTGGGATCGTTTTCTGTTCTGTCCCCTCGAGGTGTTAAAGAACAGACATTCTCCTGTGCGCAGTGAGCTGCAGTGTTGAGGAGATGGTGGTATGTCACTGGCTAATACCCTGGGGGTATGGATTCAAACCCTACCATGGCAGCTGGTGGAATTTAAATTCAATTAATTAAAAAATCTGGAATTGAAAGCTAGTCTCAGTAATGGTGTTATGAAACTATCATTGATTGTTACAAAAACCCATCTGGTTCACTAATGTCCCTGAGGGAAAGAAATTACTCTGTCCTTGCCTGGTCTGGCCTACATGTGACTACAGACCAGGGCAATTTTGTAAGATAGATCGCTGCTTGGTGTAGTGTCTTAAAAAGTATAAGCTTAATTCGAAGTGATTATGATAAGTAATATTGCTTTAAAAATTGTTAAAGTAACTATAATATGTGTAAGCTCAGTTAAACATGCTTTGAGGCTGAGAAGCAAGCCAAGGTTATGTGAAAAAAAGTGGCGGAGCAGCGAAAAAGAAACCTTGAGTTAAATATGAAAAGAACGTAGTGGTATGTTTGAAACTAAAAGATAATGAAAAACAGAACATTAGTTAAGTTACAATTAAAACAGAAAGTTTAAAGCTTCTAACATCTATTATCACTAGAATTAAAGACATTGCTGTAATTCGTGTAACAACTGTTTGTATAAAGTTTCTAGATAAGGAAGAACTAAGTTGCAAGAAAATGGGACAAAGTGATACCAGAAAATTAAGCATAAATTTAATGTTAAAGTTTTTAAAAATGATGATTAAACAGAATGAGTGAGATAGCCCAGGCGATTATCATAAGAACATAAGAAATAGGAGCAGGAGTAGGCCATTCAGCCCCTCAAGCCTGCCCCGATTCAATAAGATCATGGCTGATCTGTCCGAGGCCTCAACTCCTCTTTCAGGCCTGCTCAGCGTAACCCTCGACTGCCCGAGATTTCAAAAATCTATCTACCTCCTCCTTAAATACATTTAGTGATCTAGCCTCCACAACTCTCAGAGGTAGAGAATTCCAGAGATTCACCACCCTCTGAGAGAAGAAATTCCTTCACATCTCAGTTTTAAATGTGTGACCCCTTATTCTGTAACTATTACCCCTAGTTCGAGATTCCACCACCATTGGAAACATTCTCAACGTCTACCCTGTCAAGCCCCCTTAAAGTCTTATATGTTTCAATAAGATCACCTCTCATTCTTCTAAACTCCAATGAATATAGGCCTAACCTGGTTAGCCATTCTTGATAAGACAACCCCTTCATCCCAGGAATCAGCCAAGTGAACCTTTTCTGAACTGTCATAGAGAGATACAGCACTGAAACAGGCCCTTCGGCCCACCGAGTTTGTGCCGACCAACAACCACCCATTTATACTAATCCTACATTAATCCCATATTCCTTACCACATCCCCACAATTCTCCTACCACCTACCTACACTAGGGGCAATTTGCAATAGCCAATTTACCTATCAACCCTGCAAGTCTTTGGCTGCGGGAGGAAACCGGAGCACCCGGCGGAAACCCAGGCGGTCACTGGGAGAACTTGCAAACTCCGCACAGGCAGTACCCAGAGCTGAACCTGGGTCGCTGGAGCTGTGAGGCTGCGGTGCTAACCACTGCGCCGTCCAGTTTGGCCAGATCCTGTTTTATCAAATTGAAATCGGCCTTCCCCCAATTCAGTACCTTTTATTTCTGGCCCGTCTTTGTCCTTTTCCATAACTATCTTAAATCTTAGAGTCATGGTCACCATCCCTGAAATGCTCCCCCACTGATACTGCTACCATTTGTCCAGCTTCATTCCTTAGGATTAGGTCCAGTACCGCCCCTTCTCTTGTGGGACTTTCTACGTACTGGCTCAAAAAGTTGTCTTGTATGCATTTTAAGAATTCCACCCCCTTTCAGCCTTTTGCACTAAGACTATCCCAGTTGATATTAGGCAAGTTGAAATCCCCTACTATTATTACCTATTATTTTTACACCTCTCCTGAGATTTGCCTACATATCTGTTCCTCTATCTTTCCCTGACTATTTGGAGGTCTGTAGCACATGCCCAGCCAAGTGATTGCCCCCCTTTTGTAGTTCTACCCATATGGCCTCATTTGAGGAACCTTCTAAGATATCATCCCTCCTCACTGCAGTAATTGACTCCTTGATCAACAGTGCAATACCACCTCCTCTTTTATCCCCTCCCCTATCACGCTTGAAGATTCTATACCCTGGAATATTGAGTTTCTAGTCCTGCCCCTCCCTCAGCCATGTCTCTGTGATAGCAATAATATCATAATCCCATGTGCTGATCAATACCCTCAATTCATCTGCCTTATTAGTATTGAAGTATATGCAATCCAGCCTTGCATTTTTCACTTGTAACTTAACAGGTCTATATTTGCTCTGCCTTCCAGACTGACTCAGTTTCTCTTCTATATTTGGCTGTGCCTCACCCCCTACTGTACCTCCACTCTGTATCCCATCCCCCTGCCAAATTAGTTTAACCGCCCCCCCCCCCCCCCCCCACCACCCCCAACAGCACTAGCAAACCTCCCAGCAAGGATGTTGGTCCCTTTCCGGTTCGGGTGGCACAGGGAGTAATCCAGAGATTACAACCTTTTGAGGTCCTGCTTTTTAATCTGCTACAGAATATAATTCATTATTTGTAATACAGCTGTTACATTCCACTTATTTGACTTTGACGGAAAGGAGGGACGCCTGGGCGACCAGTCAAAGAAGGCTGTGTACTATTGGTTAACCACATGGGTTACATGGAGTCAATCGGAATTTAAGATTCTCGAATGGAAAATTCCCCGACTGCAGCTCTCCAATCGCGCTTTATTTACACAGTCTCCAATGCTAGTATATCCTTCCTTAAAGACAGGGACCAAAACTATACGCAGTACTCCAGGTGTGGCCTCACCAACACCCTGTACAGTTGTAACAAGACTTCCCTATTTTTAAACTCTAACCCCCTAGCAATAAAGGCCAAACTTCCATTTGCCTTCTTAATTACTTGCTGCACCTGCATGCTAACTTTTTGTGTTTCATGTACAAGAACACCCAGATCCCTCTGTACTGCAATATTTTGTAGTCTTTCTCCATCTAAATAATAATCTGCCTTTATATTCTTCCTGTCAAAGTGGATTACCTCACACTTTCCCACATTGAACTCCATCTGCCAAGTTTTTGCCCACTCACTTAACCTATCTATATCCCTTTGCAGAGCCTTTGTGTCCTCATCACAACATGCCTTCCCACCTATTTTTGTATTGTCAGCAAATCTGGATGCACCACACTCTGTCCCTTCCTCCAAGTCATTAATATAGATAGTAAATAGTTGAGGCCCTAGGACCAATCCTTGTGGCACCCCACTAGTTACGGCTTTCCAACCTGAAAAAGACACATTGATCCCGACTCTCTGCCTTCTGTGTGTTAGCCAGTCCTCAATCCATGCCAACACATTACCCCCAATACCCTGAGCTTTTATTTTGTGCAATAACCTTTTATGTGACACCTTATCAAATGCCTTCTGAAAATCCAAATACACTACATCTACCGGTTCCCCTTTATCCACTCTGCTTGTTATATCAGTTGCCACGTAGGCTCAAAGGAGAAAAGGGATATAAAAGAATAGATATTGAACATGAGAAGCAGCACGAAAAACCCGGAGAAAGAAAGAAGTGAATCATCAGTCAACAGAACACAGCAAGAGAAAGAGACCGAGCCACAGTCACTCAGAGGGCAGCTGCCGAGGTTCTGAGGATCACACTGTGACTATTGTCTTGGTTAAGCATTATTTCTTTGCACTGAATGTAAACTACTTGGTAAATCTACTACACTTATATCCAAAGTATGCCTGTACCCTTACTGGTTTGTTGTAATGACAGACAAGTCACACTTGTTGGATTAAATTGAATCCTGAAATTGGCAAGAAGGCCACAACGTGATTGACTCTTAACTGCCCTCTGAAATGGTCTAGCAAGTCACTCAGTTCAAGGGCATTCAGGGATGGGCAACAAATGCTGGCCTGCCAGCAACACCCACATCCCATGAAAGAAGATAAAAAATGGACTGTGATGTGTTATCTTGTTGACTCTACATATTGAATCTTGTGGTTCCAGACACCAGATAATCAAGCTCACATCAACAGATTGTCTTTTACTGACTTTATTAACAGCACTGCAATAATACAGACAGAGTATAGTTACCCGATCCGGAGAACAGAGATAATACAGTGGATTCAGAGCTCTCCTCTCCCCAGATCTGATCGAACAAGCTGCAGCTACACTGGTGATATTTATATTTAACCTGCTCACTTCATTTGTGATCTGACCCTGATCAAACCATAACCACAAGGATATCTGTGCATTGCTTTGACTGTGAGCACAAGTCTGTGTCACTATTAGACACAGATACTGTTTCCTTGTTTCACATCTCAACGCAAAAAAACATCTCTTTACACATCCACTTTCTACACAATTGCAGCAGACATGAGCAAGGATGTGAGGCTCATTAATTTATACGCACCTTTCATAACAGTAAAGGTTACACTGGGACAAAGTTCAGTTATTTTCCATTACAGGTAAAATACAGAGCAGTCCAGCAGCACACTGGCAGCTTAACAGAGTCTCATCAGCCTGCAGGCTCCAGTTAAATATATAGTGGATTTAAATTTAAACCAAGTTTGCAAGTGTGATGCTCTATTCACACATCAAAGGTGAGAGAGATGCAGTGGGACACACACTAAGTCCAGTAGCTGAAAGTGATTAACAGACTGGGTTTTGTGTTTAGTGTTCCAAGTTGTGATATTGATACTTTCCCTGGATCCCAAGGCTAGGAGAGGCACGCTGGAAAGTATGGGGAGCTGGGACTTGTCTATAAGAGTACCCAAAGGTATGTCAACTGAAATAATCTAGAGTTTGAAAGGAGAAAAGACCCAAAAATGGATCAGTCACTAACACGACGTCAACTTGTCTCCTCTTATCCTGGAGAAATATAGAACAGGACACACTGCATTTCCACTAAAACTATTTCATTTGACAGAGATCCAGAATATTAAACTCCAGCCCAGTTAGAGGGGTTATTAACATCTGCAGAAACAAAGGATGTGATTAACAGCAGAATCCAACCCAGGCAGTCACATGTGAACTCGCTGGTGAATCAGTAAGTGAGATGATCGAGTGAATCTTTTCCCACACATGGAGCAGGTAAGTGGTCTCTCTGCAGTCTGAACTCACTGGTGTTCAATCAGGCAAGTTGATTGTCTGAAGCTCTTCTCACAGTGAGAGCAACTGAATGCTCTCTCGTCAGTGTGAACAAGCTGGGGTTTAATTAGATCTGGTGAGATTTTAAAGTGGTTCCCACAGTCTGAACATTTAAAAGGCCATTCGTTAATGTGAACTCGCTGGTCTAACTGAATGCTGGAGGACACAGTGAATCCCTTCCCACACACGGAGCAGGTGAACGGCCTCTCCCCAGTGTAACTGCAGTGATGAGCTTCCAGCTGGGATGGAGAAATGAATCCCTTCTCACAGGCCCCACATTTCCACTGTTTCTCTGTGGTGCAGGCGTCCTAGTGACTCTCCAAGTTGTATTGACAATCTGAGTTCTTTTTGCCCTCAGTCTGGTTCAGTAAATATACCGAGTCAGATGTGTAGGTAAAATCAATTACTTTATTTGCGCAGTCGCCGGCGGACTTACTCTGATACAGCGGCACTGACTCCACCAGAGTCTGTCGGATCCACCAGAGTAAGTGTCTGTTCGTGATACAGATACTACTGTTTATACATTAAGATTCATGCTACACCTCCTTGTTTAACCAATCAGTGCAGTACAATTCAACTTCAACCACGAGATAACATGCAGTACATCTGTTATTGAGGTTAACAATACACTCCTTTCTTAATACCTACTTGTTACTAACATAATATTGTTTTGCACCAGTAAGATAAAAGAAAGCAGACAAGCAAGATAATTTAGCAGAAAGGAGAGAAGTCAGCAACAAACATTCTAGTCTCACTCCCTAAATCCATCATGAGTTCTGTCTCTACCTTGTGACAGGTAATTGCGGCGCATCCTGCTATCTTATCAAGTTTGCATTCCTGAGTGCTTCATGCAGTCTGCAGTTACATCAAGCAGTGGTCGTATACGAAGATAAGAGGGGCCCTTCATTCCTTATTCTCACTCACACAGGGATGGACAGCATTTGATTCACAGGAGTCCATTTGTTCCAAACCACAGGGAGCCACACAATCAGGCCATAAAAGAACAGATGTCCTTGTAATTACTGGTGTCGGCTAGTCTTTACAATCTCACACTCTCAGCCTTTACTTTTAACTATTTCATTGTGGTTTCTGCCACTTTAAAATCATACTATCAAAGCTCAGCAAAGCTACTATTCCTAACTTGGCTAAATTTCCCATTAAGCATAGTGCCATGTCTTTCTGCTCATTTCCACAGTATGACCTGTTCAAACCTCGTCAGCACACAGAACATGTGTACAGTTTCTCCCCACTGTGAATGGGGGCAAGATTTCTCAGGCTGTGTAACTGGATAAAACTCTTTCCACAGTCAGTTCACTGGAACACTCTCACTCGGGTGTGTGTGTCTCGGTGCTTTTCCAGTCACATTGATGTTTGAAATCTTTTCCCACGGACAGAAGAGACAAACAAACATTTCTCCTTCCACATTCAAAGGCTGGTGATATTCAGGTCCTGATGAATCGAGTGACCCTGTTAGCTCTTGACGTGATCTTTGGTTTGAGTTTCCCATCTGAAAATCTTCCCTTTCTAATCCCCTGCAAAAGGAGTTTACAAAAGTCAGCACTGTAAGTACAGGATAGAAATTCAGAACAGGGAATTCTATTTTTATGGAACGTTCTTTCCTCTCTCATTTCCTAAAGCTGTAAATCCCCATCCCACACTCTCTCCCTCTTTCCTATGCTGAAATCCAAACCCATCGCACCATCTCTAACATTTTACCTGTCAGACAACTTTTCTATCCTCCCCTGAAGATGCTGACTCTGGCTGGGTGTATGTGCTTTCTCCCCCTTCTCCAAAACTGTGGTCCTCCCTGTCTATTGTAATATCTCCCAGTTATAGGGATGGTCTCTCCCTGATCACTGTCCATTCTCTCTTATACAGACACTCCCTGATTCTCACTATTTGACAGAATTGTACAGCACAGAAGGAGGTTGTTCAGTCCATTCTGCCTGTGCTGGTTCTCTGAAACAGCAATCCAACTAGTCCCATTCCTCCTGGCTTTCCCCAGAGCCTTGGAAAGTTCCACTTTGAATTTCTTTTTATCTAGTTCTCTTTTGAAAGTTATTATTGAGTCTGATTCCTCTGCCCTTTCAGGCAGTGCATTCCAAATCAGAACAACTCATTGCCTCAAATCATTTCTCCTACCCCCAACCCACCCCTGCCAATTTTGAAAAATGAATTTACATCTTTGTGCTCTGGTGACCGACTGTTCTGCCCCTCTCTACTCTATTAAACCTCAGAATTTTGAACACCTCTATTAAATCTCCCAATAACCTTCTCTGCTCTCAGGAGAACTGAAACCCCTCATCGCTGGTATCATTCTAGTAAATCTCCTCTACACCATCTCCCTGGCCTTGATGTCCTTGCCAAAGCCTGGTGCCCATTACTCTAGCTGAGATTTAACCCGTGATTTATAAAGGTTTAACTTTTGTTCTCCTTGTGTCTGCTTTTTAAACAGCTTTATCACTTTGCAGAATGAGGGAATTGTTACAGAGCAGAAGCAAGGCCACACTCGGCCCATTGTGTCAGCATCGGCTCTCCGAAAGAGAAATTCAAGTTTCCCTCATTGCATAAAACACATTTCCCTGACCGGGAATCGAACCCGGGCCGCGGCGGTGAAAGCGCCGAATCCTAACCACTAGACCACCAGGGATTTACATGCAGCTAGTCAGAGATGTGTATACATACATCTCCAGGTCTGCCTGATCCTGCAGTCCATTTAAAATTGTACCGTTTAGTTTATTTTGCCTGTCCTCAATCTTCCTTTCAAAATACATCTTGCTTTTATTAGCCCACCTGCTGGAAATGCGCTCTGCCCCAATCCCCCCCACCCCCCCCCAAAACAGCCGGCTGCGCATGCTCAGCTTACACCGCAAGCCCGGGTGATTGACGACCACTCTGGACCAATAGTCAGAGGAGGGGCGGGACAGGAGGACGCTCCAACCAATCGGAGTGAGCGCGGGGCGTGGCTGGCGGCATGGACTAGGTTGGTTCCCCATTGGGTCTCTAGCTTCGCCTCCTCTTTCTATTGGCCTGGAGCGCCCGTCAATCACCCGGGTATTGTGAGCTGACAGGTGAAAGGTCGCTGGTGGGAGTGAGTTGGTTCCTAAACCCCTGGAGGGGCGGGGTTTATAAAGAGAGAAATAAAAGCAAAATACTGCGGATGCTGGAAATCAAAACAAGAAATGCTAGAACCACTCAGCAGCTCTGGCAACATCGGTGGAAAGAGAAGCAGAGTTAACGTCAGAAGGGTCATTGAAAGAAGGAGCACCCAGAGAAAACCCACACAGACACAGGGAGAACTTGCAAACTCCACAGAGGCAGTACCCAGAATTGAATCTAGGTCGCTGGAGCTGTGAGGCTGCAGTGCTAACCACTACGCCACTGTGCCACCCGATCTATTCTGCCCAGAGCCCCTCCTCATGATCTTCAATACCTCTATCAAATCACCTCTCAGCTTTCAAAGAAAATAGCCCCAATCTATCTGCGTAACTGAAGTTCCTCATTCTGGAACCATTGTTTTCTGTACTCTCTCCAATGCCTTCACAACTTTCCTTAAGTGCGGCGCACAGAACTCGACGCAATACTCCAGCTGAGGCCGAACTAGTGTCTTATACAAGTTCAACATAACGTCCTTGCTCTTGTACTCTGATCCCCTCCTAATAAAGCCTCGGATACTGTATAAAAGCAAAATACTGCGGATGCTGGAAATCTGAAACAAAAACAAGAAATGCTGGAATCACTCAGCAGGTCTGACAGCATCTGTGGAAAGAGAAGCAGAGTTAACGTTTCGGGTCAGTGACCCTTCTTCGGCAGCGCCCCAGCTTGTGTCACTTTGGCTCAGTTGGTAGCAGTCTCACCTCTGAGTCATAAACTTCTGGGCTTAAGTCTCACTCCAGGCTTGAGCACAAAAATCAAGGCTGGCAGTGCAGTATTGAGGGAATGCTGCACTACTGAAGGTGCTGGCTTTCAGATGAGATGTTAAACTGAAGCCTGTCTGCCTCCTTCGGCGGATGTAAAAGATCTAATGGGACTATTCTAAAGAAGAGCAGGGGTGTTATCCCTAGTGTTTTGGACAATATTTATTCCTTAATCAACATCACAAAAGCAGATTATCTGGCCATTATCACATTGCTGTTTGTGGGAGCTTGCTGTGCGTAAATTGCCTGCCATGCTTCCTACATTACAATAGTGACTACACTTCAAAAGCACTTCACTGGCTGTAAAGCACTTTGAGACGTCTGATGGTCATGAAATGTACTATATAAATACAATTCTTTACTTTTTGCACCAAATTTCAGTGAAATCTGGTCACTTACCAAGCGGGAAACCGTGGAAATGTGGGGACTGTGGAAAAGAATTCAGTTATAAATCAGAACTCCAAACACATCGACACAGTCACACTGGGGAGGGGGTCGTTCACCTGCTTCGTGTGTGGGAAGGGATTCAGTCAGTCATCCACCCTGCTGAGACACCAGTGAGTTCACAAGTGACTGCAGGGGTTGAATTCTGCTGTTAATGCTGTTGCTAATCATATGCAACAACAACTTGCTTTCATGTAGTGCTTCTACCTTAGTAAAAGATCCCAAGGAGAAATATCAAACAAAATTTGACAATGAGCCACACAAAGGGAAATTTGGGCAGATGATCAAAGCATAGTCAAAAAAAGTAAATTCTAAGGAGCATCTTAAAAGAGAAGAAAGAGGGACAGAGGCAGAGAGGTTTAGGGAGGGAACTCCCGAGCTTAGGGACTAAGCAGCTGAAAGCACGGCCACCAATGATGGAGCAAACAAAATAGAGGATGCAAAAGAGTCCAGATTGGAAGAGAGCAGACATCTCAAGAGTTGTGGGGCTGGACGAGATTACAGAGACAGGGAGAGGTGAGGCCCTGCAGTGATTGAAAATAAGGCTGAGAACCTGTTGTTTGACCGGGAGCCAATGTAGGTCAGCGAGCACAGGGACGGTAGGTGAACAGGATTTGGTGTGTTTTAGGACGCAGCAGCAAAACTTTGGATGACCTCGAGTTTACAGAGGATAGAATGTGGGAGGATGGTCAGGAGTACATTGGAATAGTCAAGTGTAGAGGTAACAAAGGCACAGGTGAGGTTTTCAGCAGCAGATGAGTTGAGGCAGGGGCAGAGTTGGGCAATGGTACAGAGGTGGAAATAGGCAGTCTTAGTGATGGCAAAGTGGTTGGAAGCTCATCTCGGAATCAAATATGACACCAAATTTGTAAAAAGTCTGGTTTAGTCTCAGACAGTTACCAGGGAGAGGAATGGAGTTGGTCACTAGGGAGTGAAAACAATAGCTTCAGTCATCCAAATATTTAATTAAAGGAAATTTATGCTCATGCACCACTGACTATCAGGCAAATAGTCTGATAATTCAGCAAAAGCGAAGGAGGTGAGAGTTGGTGGTGAGGTAAAGCTGGGTGTCATTAGTGTATATATGGAAACTGATGATGTGTTTGACAGATGATGTCACCAAGGGGCATGTTGATGTGAAATAAGAGAGATCCACGGATAGATCCTTGTGCGATACTAGAGGTAACGGTGTGGGAGTGGGAAGAGGTCATTGCAGATGATACTCTGTCTATGATTAGTAGATAAGAAAGGAACCAGGACAGTGAAGTCACACCCAGCTGGACAACACTGGAAAGGTGTTGGAGTTGGATGGTGTGGTCAATCACATCAAAGGCTGCAGACAGGTCGAGAAGGATAAGGAGGGATAGTTTACCTTTGTCCAAGTCACATAGGAGTCATTTGTGACTTTGATCGGAGTCGTTTTGGGATTGTGGTACGGGCCGGAAATCTGACTGGAGGTATTGAAACATGGAATTTCTGGAGAAATGGGAATGGATTTGGGAGACCGCAAAACCTTCAAGGACTTTGGAGAGGAAACGGAGGTTGGAGATGGGGCTTTAGTTTGCAAGAATGGTGGGGTCAAGGGTTGTTCTTTTGAGGATGGGGTGATGATAGCAGATTTAGAGAGAGGGACAGTACTTGAAGAGAGAGACAACCATTAACAATATCAGTGGCCATGCAGATGTTGTATGTTCAGCAGTTTAGTGGGACTAGGGTCCAGGGAGCAGGAGGTGGGGCTCATGGACAAGGTGAACTCAGAGATGGAAAGAGGGGAGATAGCAGAGAAACTAGAGAAAGATGTGAGTTCAGGTCTTGGGCAAAGGGAAACTTTAGAGGCTTCGGTGTATGAACACCTAATCTGTACTAATGCTTTGTCTTTCAACACACCATTAACATATTGTTTGCCTTTGCTCCATGACCTTTTGGTCAGCAATGTGGCCTGGTCCAATCTCGACCTCTTTTGTTATCTCTTGCCCCACCCCCACCTCACCTACTTATAACCTGTGACTTTTCTAATATTTGTCAGTTCCGAAGAAGGGTCACTGACCCGAAACGTTAACTCTGCTTCTCTTTTCACAGATGCTGCCAGACCTGCTGAGTGGTTCCAGCATTTCTTGTTTTTATTTCAGATTTCCAGCATCCACAGTATTTTGCTTTTATTAAACTTTAGAGGCAGTTTGGTGAACCAGTAGAAGGGAGGGAAGCAACAGAGGCAGCTGATTGGATGGTCTCAAACTTAGTGTGCATTCACTGGTGTGTCAGCAGGTGGGATGACGGAGTGAATCCCTTCCCATCGACAATGCAGGTGAATGGCCTGTCCTTGGTGTGAACTCGTTGGTGTGTCAGCAAGTTGGCTGTATCAGTGAATCCCTTCCCACACATGGAGCAGGTGAACAATCTCTCCCCTGTGTGGCTGCGTCAATGAGTTTCCAGCTCATATGGGTAAATCGAATCCCTTCCCACAGTCCCCACATTTACACCATTTCTCCCTGGTGTGACTGCACTTGTGTTACAGCAGGTGACATGAATGGTTGAAGCTTCGTCCAATCACAGAACACGTGTACAGTTTCTCCCCGCTGTGAATGGTGCTTTTTGCTTCCACATTCAAAAAACAATGATATTCAGGTTATGACAATTTGGTCAACTCTGTCAGATCCTGGTGTGATATTTGAGTTTCCTGGCTACAAATCTTTCCCTTCTAATACCCTATGAAATTGATTTAAAACAGAACAAAGGGAGTGAGAGAGATTCCACATAAACACAAAGACAGGGTGTGAAATTGAGCTGGATGAATCTGGTAATTTGTGGGGCCGGCACGAGGGACAAGTGACCATGAAAGCTGCTGGAATGTCGTAAAAACCCAACTAGTTCACTAGTGTCCTCGGGGAAGGGGACCTGCCACCCGGCCTGGGCCTACAAAAGACTCTATGAGAGGGGAGAGAGTGAGGGGGGATAAGAGTGAAGAAGAGGGACTTCATACGACTGCAACTCATCCAGTACTTAGACAGAACCTCCCAAACCCGTAACTTCCACCAGTGAGAAAGACAAGGAAAGTGGGTACATGGGAAACCATCAGCTCCAAGTTCCCCTCCAAGACACTCACCATCCTGACTTGGACATATATTGCCATTCCTTCATCCTCACTGGGTCAAAATTCATAAAGGAAGCAAGAGAGGAAATAGCAGAAGGTCTGACCATTATTTTCCAGTCCTCGCTGGATACAGGTGTGGTAAAGGAGGATTGGAGAACTGCTAACGTTGTACCTCTGTTTAAAAGGGGAGCGAAGGATAAACTGAATAATTACAGGCCAGTCAATCTAACCTCAGTAGTGGGCTAATTATTGGAACCTATTCTGAGAGACAGGATAAACTGTCACTTAGAGAGGCACACTAATCTGCATGGATTTGTTAAGGGGAGATCTTGTTTGACCAACTTGACCGAATTTTTTGAAGAGGTAACAAGGAAGATAGATGAGGGTAGTGCAGTTGATGTGGTCTACATGGATTTTAGCAAGGCTTTTGACAAGGTCCCACATGACAAACTGGTTAAAAAAATAAAATCCCATGGGATCCAGGGAAATGCAGCAAGGTGGATACAAAAATTGCCCTGTGGCAGGAAATAAAGGGTAATTGTTGACAAGTGTTTTAGTGACTGGAGGGCTGTTTCCAGTGGCGTTCCACAGGGTTCAGTACAGGGTCCCCTGCTTTTTATCAAGAAGTTTGTAGATGACGCAAAGATTGGCCATGTGGTAGATAGCGAGGAGGATAGCTGTAGGCTGCAGGAAGATATTGATGGTCAGGTCAGATGGACAGAAAAGTGGCAAATGGAATTCAACCTGGAGAAGTGTGAGGTGATGCATTTGGGGAGGTCAAACAAGGCAAAGGAATACACGATTAATGGGAAAATACTGAGAAGTGTAGAGGATGTGAGGGACCTTGGAGTGAATGCCCACAGATTCCTGAAGGTAGCAGGACAGGTCAATAAGATGGTTAAGAAGGCATATGGAATCCTTTCCTTTATTAGCCGAGGAATAGAATATATGAACAGGGAGGTTATGCTGGAACTGTATAACTCATTGGTTAGGCCACAACTTGAGTACTGTGTGCAGTTCTGGTCACCTCATTACAGAAAGGATGTAATTGTACTAGAGAGGGTACAGAGGAGATTTACGAGGATGTTGCCAGGACTGGAAAAATGCAGCTATGAGGAAAGATTGGGTAGGCTGGGGTTGTTCTCCTTGGAACAGAGAAGGCTGAGCGGCTATCTAATTGAAATGTACAAAACTTTGAGGGGCCTGGATAGAATGGAGGTAGCAGAGAGGTCAGTGACTAGGGGGCACAGATTTAAAGTCATCGGTAGAAAGATCAAAGGGTAGATGAGGAAAAATGTTTTCACCCAGAGGGTGATGGGGGTCTGGAACTCACTGCCTGAAAAGGTAGTTGAGGCAGAAACCCTCAGCTCATTCAAAAGGAGTCTGGATATCCACCTCAAGCGCCGTAATCTGCAGGGCTATGGACCAAATGCTGGAAGGTGCGATTAGAATAGGTGGATCGTTTCTCGGCCAGCACAGACACGATGGGCCAAGTGTCCTCTTTCTGTGCCTTAAACGTTCTATGATTCTTTCTACGAAAATCCTGCAGCTTCTTGCATTGTGGGTGTACCTTCACCACACAGACTGCAGCGGTTCAAGAAGGTGGACCACCATCACCTTCTCAAAGAGCAACTGGGGATTGACAATATAGACTGGCCTTGCTAGCAATGCCCACATCATAAGAATTATCTTTTTAAAATCTGTATTTATAATGAATTAAAAGGCTCTGCAGAAAATACTTGTTCCCAAATCAAGATTCTTTGCCATTGTTGGGACAGACTCTGTTTAACAACCTAATCTCTCCGAGAATCTCCCTCCCTTATCACACTCACATCAGAAATTGTTGAGGCAGCTGGGTTAAATCCAGAAGCTTCTCCTCCATCTCCACTCCAGTTCAAACTGATGCAACAACAAAGACCTACACAGGAGGCCAGGGTCTGACTTCTGCACCTAATTTGCACCCTGATACAAACCGGCTCTGAATTGGTCCGTCTGTGTTTCTAAACCCGGTTCTGTCAGCAACACCTGCAATCAAACAAAAGCAAAATACTATCGATGCTGGAAATCTGAAATAAAAAGAGTAAATGCTGGAAATACTCCGCAGGTCAGGCAGCATCTGTGGAGAAAGAAAAAGAGCTAACATTAGCTTGCAGAGGCTGAATGTTAACTCTCAGACACTTCTTCCTACCTCCCCATGGACCTTGACCCCCACCACCGAATATCAAGCTATTGTTTTCAGGACGGTCACTGATCTCATCTCCTCCAGAGATCTTCCCTCTACAGCTTCCAAGCTCATAGTCCCACAACCCTGGACAGCCCACTTCTACCTCCTTCCCAAAATCCACAAACAGCACTGTCATGGTAGACCCGTCGTTTCAGCCTGTTCCTGCCCCACTGAACTTATTTCTTCCTATCTTGACTCTAACTTTTCTCCCCTGGTTCAGTCTCTTCCCACTTACATCCGTGACTCATCTGACTCTTATGTCATCTCTACAATTTCCAGTTTCCTGGCCCTAACTGCCTCCTCTTCACTATGGACGTCCAATCGCTCTACACCTCCATCCCCCACCAGGACGGTTTGAGGGCTCTCCACTTCTTCCTTGAACAGAGGCTCAACCAGTCCCCATCCACCACCACCCTCCTCCGCCTGGCTGAACTTGTCCTCACATTGAACAACTTCTCCTTCAACTCCACTCACTTCCGCCAAATATAAGGCGTTGTTATGGGTGCCCGCATGGGTCCAGTTATGACTGTGTTATTGTGGGATATGTCGGACATTCCTTATTCCAGTCCTACTCAGGCCCTTCCCCCAACTCTTTTCCACACAGATTGATGACTGTATCAGTGCCGTTTCCTGCTCTCGCCCCAAACTGGAAAACTTCAACATTGCTTCCAATTTCCACCCTTCTCTCACCTTTACATGGTCCATCTCTGACACTTCCCTTCCTCGACTTCTCTGTCTCCATCACTGGGGATAAGCTGTCCACTAGTATTCATTAGGAGCCCACCGACTTCCAGAGCTATCTTGATGACACTTCCTCACACCCTGCCTCCTGTAAGGACTCCATTCCATTCTCCCAGTTTCTCCGTCTCCAACACATCTGCTCTGATGATGCAACCTTTCATGACAGTGTTTCTGATATGTCTTCCTTTTTCCTCAGCCGAGGATTCCCCCCACTGTGGTTGACGGGGCTCTCGACCGTGTCCGGCCCATTTCCCACACTTCTCCCCTCGCCCCTTCCCCTCCCTCCCAGAACCATGACAGGGTTCCCCTTGTCCTCACTTTCCATGCCACCAGCCTCCTCATTCAAAGCATCATCCTCTGCCACCTCCAGCGTGATGCCACCACCAAACACATCTTTCCTTCCCCTTCCCGTCAGCATTCCGAAGGGATCATTTCCCCCGCAACACCCTGGTCCACTCCTTCATTACCCCGATACCTCATCCCTTTCCTACGGCACCTTCCCATGCAATCGCAGGAGGTGTAATACCTGCCCTTTTACCTCCTCTCTCCCCACTATCCAAGGCTCCAAACACTCCTTCCAGGTGATGCAGCAATTTACTTGTACTTCCTTTAATTTAGTATACTGTATTCACTGCTCACAATGTGGTCGCATCTACATTAGGGAGACCAAACATAGATTGGGTGACCACTTTGCGGAACACCTCCACTCAGTCCAATAGCAAGACCCTGAGCTTCTCGTTCCTTGCCATTTCAATTCACCCACCATGCTCTCATACCCACATTTCTGTCCTTGGCTTGCTGCAGTGTTCCAGTGAACATCTCATCTGCCTTCTGGACTGAGCACTGAGTTCAACAATTTCAGAGCATGACTGGCTTTTTCAAAATATTACTTTATTTTATTATTTGTAACCATGTGCCTGTCTTAAACTTAGATTTTCATGTTTCTGCTTTTGGACAGAGCTGTTCACTGTTCTGCCATTAACACTCTCTCTGGATTAATGCTTTGACTTTCACCACAACTATTAGCACTCCCTTTGTCTTTGATCCATGACATCTTTGTCATTTAATCTCTCCTGCCCTCAGCCCCATCACATACCTTCCCCTTTGTTCTTCTTTCTCCCACCACCCTTCACTTGCTCAAAACCTATTACATTTCTAACCATTGACCTTTCTGATGAAAGTTCACAGACCTGAAACGTTAACTCTGTTTCTCTCTCCACAAATGCTGTCAGACCTGCTGAGTTTTGCAGAACTTTCTGTTTTTATTTTAGGCAAGACCAAGAACAAACACCACAGCCGAGACATCACAAAGTGACTTTGAGACTAACCATCTGTGAAGGTAACAAACTACACACCACCAGCTTTGGGCCTTGTTACAATCACTAGACCTCTACAATAACTCGGCAAGTTCAAGACTGCAAATATTAGGGCCTGCAAATTTTTAAAGAAAGACTTTTCTACCCAAGAAGGCTCAATAATCTTCTATAAACCACTAACACTTACCTCACTTGGGACTTTAAACGAACTCTTATCCTTTTCTCTCTATCTTTCTATTCTTGTATATGTATGTATGGGTGAATGTGAGTGCAGTTGTGATCATTTCAGGATTTGTTGAAAAAGTGATTATTTTTTATCTACGAGAAAACCTGTCATTTGTCTGTTTATTTGACCCTAAAGACACTCAGGGACTCAGGTTATTTTAACAAAACACGATTGTGTTTCATTGGGAGGTGACAGTGGAAACCACCCACACCACTTACCACCTGTCTGGAATAGAAGCTATTGTGAAGAGCAGGGCAATTCTCCATACAGTCTTGGCCAATATTTATCACTCAATCAATATCACTAAAAACAGATTAACTGGGCATCATCACGTTGCTGTCTGTGGGAGCTTGCTGTGTGCAAATTAGCTGCCTCATTTCCTACTTTACAACATTGGCTGCAATTTAAAAGAACTTCATTGGCTGTAAAGTGTTTTGAGACGTCCTGATGTCATGAAAGCAGCTACAAAAATACAAGTCTTTGTTTAACAGAGGAGAAAAGGCCCAAAAATGGAACAGCAGCATTTCAATTAGTCTCCTCTTTCCTGGAGAAAACAAATACTCGACACTCAGTGTGTTGGAAACAAAACTGATTTATTCAATATTTATCCAGCCAAGTTATAGGGTTATTAACATAAGAAACAAATATCAATTGTCAGAATGAACATGGTTCAGTCCTGGATGTAATTAACAGCAGCAATAACAGCAGAATCCAACCCCTGCAGTCATTTGTGAACTCACTGGTGTTTCAGCAGGTTGCCTGACTGAGTGAATCCCTTCCCACACACAGAGCAGGTGAATGGCCTCTCCAGAGTGTGAGTCCGCTGGTGAATCACCAGTTCCTTTTAAAGTTCTTCTCGCAGTCAGAACAGTTAAAAGGTCTCTTATCAGAATGAACTTGCTGGTGTCTCACCAGGCAGGATGACTGAGCGAATCCCTTCCCACACATGGAGCAGGTGAATGGCCTCTCCCCAGTGTGACTGCGTCGATGAGTTTCCAGTTTAGATGGGCATTTGAAATTCTACCCACAGTCCCCATATTTCCACGGTTTCTCCGTGGTGCGAGTGTACTTGTGTCTCTCCAGGGTCGATGATCAGTTGAAGCCTCATGTACACACAGAACATATGCACAGTTTCTCCCCACTGTGAATGGTGCGATGTTTTTTCAGGCTGTGTAACTGGTTAAAGCTCTTTCCACAGTCAGTGCACTGGAACACTCTCACTCAGGTGTGTCTCAGTGCTTTTCCAGTCACACTGATGTTTGAAATCTTTTCTGACAGACAGAACAGACAAACATTTCTCCTTCCGCATTCCAAGGACAATGATATTTGGGTCCTGATGAATCGAGTCGCTGTCAGATCTTGATGTGATGTTTACTTTGTGTTTGCTGTATGTAAATCCTTCCCTTTTAAACCCTGTAAAAGGAGTTTAGAAAAGCCATCACTGTCAGTACAGGATAGAAAATCACAAGATTCTTTCCTCCTGCTTCCTGACCTACGATGACAGCACATGTTCCTGTTCCACATTTCTTCCTATAAAGATGACGGCTGTTAACCCAGGCCTGTCTCTGGGAGAGGTCCCGCAGCTGCCTCCCCACTCAGTACAAACACGGGACTGGAATGTTCTTATTCAGGGTTTGAGATCTACATCGGCTCTTTGTAAATCGGATAATGTTTCCTGTTTTATATTGGGACTACACTCAGTGTGTGTGAACTCTGCATTGCCCCATGGTTTATTAACCCGCCCCCTCCAGCCTCCTCTATCCTGTTCCATTCCATTTCTCGTATTTTTGCTCTCACCCCTTCCCCATCTCCCAGAAGCACGATCCAATTAATCCCACTCTTCTCCTCTTTCCCCATTTCCCAGCAATGCTTTTCTTTTACACTTCCCTTTTGAAAGTTACTATTGAATCTGCTTTCACCGCCCTTTCAAGCAGTTCATTCCAGATCACAACAATTCACTGAGTTTAAAAAACAAGCAAATCTTCTCAGCCTACCTCCCCCTCCCTGGCTTCTTCATAACCAATTATCTTAAATCTGTGTCCTCAGGTTATGAACCCTCTTGTCAGTGGAAACGGTTTCCCCTGATCTGCTCTCTCAAGCTGCCTCCCCTCCTATAATTTTAAACACCTCCATTAAATCTCCGCTTAACCTTCTTTGCTCCAAGGAGAACAATCCCAGTCTCTATAGTCTCTCCACGAAACTGAACTTCCTCATCCCTGGACGTGAGGCAAGGTGGAGGATTGTGACGAGGCTTTGGAAAATATGACCAGTTGGGAGCAGGAAATATCGACAGGCACCAAACCAGAAAACCGAGTCTCCAGATTTGTGAATCTATAGATCCAGTTAAGGAAACGGAATCAGAGGAGAGCGAAGGGGGACCTGTCCGACTGACCAGAGGCAGTCAAGATGCTGGAACATTTACGCTGATGTTATCAGTGAAATTAGCTGATCTCAGCCATTGAAAGGGATTCTCGTTCCTGCACATCAGGAATGAAAACCTAATATCGGCTTTAGGATCATAGGAAATAGGGGCAGGAGTAGGCCATTCGGCCCGTCGAGCCTGCTCCGCCATTCAAACAGATCATGGCTGGTCACCTACCTCTACGTCATTTTTTTTCCCCACTGTCCCCATATCTCTTGATATTATTAGTATTCAGAAACCTATCGATTTCTGTCTTGAACATGCTCAATGATTGAGTTTCCACAGCCTTCTGGGGTAGAGAATTCCACAGATTCACCACTCTCTGTGTAAAGAAATTCCTCCTCAGCTCAGTCTTAAATGACCTGCCCCTTACTCTGAGACTGTGTCCCCTTGCTCTAGACTCACTAACCAGAGATCACCTCTCATTCTTTGAAACTCTAGAGAATACAGGCCCAGTTTCTGCAATCTCTCCTCATAAGACAATCCCGCCATCCCAGGGTTTATAGCGTCATAGAGAGATACAGCACTGAAATAGGCCCTTCGGCCCACCAAGTCTGGTGAACCTCCGTTGCACTCCCTCTACGGCAAATATATCCTTCCTTAGATAAGGAGACCAAAACTGTACACAATACTCCAGATGTGGTCTCACCAATGCTTTATACAATTGAAACAATACATCTTTGCTCCTGTACTCAAATCCCCTTGCAATGAAGGCCAACATACCACTAGCCTTCCGAATTGCTTGCTGCACCTACATACCAGCTTTTAGTGACTCATGAACAAGGACACCTAGGTCTCTTTGGACACCAACACTTCCCAACCTCTCACCATTTAAGAAATACTCTGCCTTTCTGTTTTTTTCTACCAAAGTGGATAACTTCACACTTATTCACATTATATTCCATTTGCCATGTTCTTGCCCATTCACTTAGCCTGTCCAAATCCCCTTGAATCCTCCTCACAACTTACATTACCTCCTAGTTTTGTGTCATCCACAAAATTGGAAATATTACAATTGGTCCCCACATCCAAGTCATTTATATAGATTGCAAACAGCTATTTACAACGGTTTTGGGACAATCGGAATACCTGGTAACTGAGAATGTAGGAGATAAAAATAGAACATGCTGAAAATATTCAGCAGGTCAGGCAGCATCTGTAGAAAGAGGAACAGAGTTACCGTTTCAGGTCTGTGACCTTTCAACAGAACTGGCAAAGATTAGAAATGTAATGTGCTTTGAACAATTAAAGTGGGGAGGGGGAAGAAGAACAAAGGGGAAGTGTGTTAGACGGCAGAGGGCAGGAGAGATTAAATGAAAAGATGTCATGGAACAAAGACAAAGGGGGTCCAAATAGATGTGGTGAAAGAAAAAGCAATAATCCAGAGAGAGTGTTAATGGCAGAACAGTGAACAGCTCTGTCCAAAAGCACAAACATGAAACAGTTGAAGACAGACCTATAGCTAAAAAATAAAATAAAATAAAAAGGCAGTTATGCTCTGAAATTGCCCTGCAGTGCTAGCTCCTGGGTATCCCTGCCCTGCAGTGCTAGTTCCAGTGTATAACTGTCCCGCAGCGTTAATTCCTGTGTATTCCTGTCCAGCTCCCCTTGTCAGAGCTGAAACATGTTGAATTTGGTCTACAGCTGCTTCCATTTATTATTTAAAAGCAAAATACTGCAAATGCTGGAAATCTGAAATAAAAACAAGAAATGCTGGAACGACTCAGCCGGTCTGGCAGCATCTGTGGAAAGAGAAGCAGAGTTAACGTTTTGGGTCAGCGACCCTTCTTCGGAACTTCGGAGTTCCGAAGAAGGGTCGCTGACCCGAAACGTTAACTCTGCTTCTCTTTCCACAGATGCTGCCAGACCGGCTGAGTCGTTCCAGCATTTCTTGTTTTTATTCCATTTATTATTTACTTATCTTAAGTGTGGATGTGGCTTCAACTGATTCTCCAAACTGGACAGACACAAGGGCACCCATATCATCGAGAAATGTGTAAGTGTGGGGACGATGGGAAGGAGTTCAGTTCCCTAACCAAGCTGCAAACTCATTGACAGTCACACTGGGGAGAGGCCATTCACCTGCTCCATGTGTGGGAAAGGATTCACTCTTTCATCCAACCTGTTGACACACCAGCGAGTTCACACTGGGGAGAGTCATGTGGGAACGGATTCACGGTCATCCCTGGGAAATTACAGAGAGGTGCAAAAAATATAGGTTTGTGTTAACGGGGGACTTTAATTGTCCAAACATAGACTGGGATAATAGTAGTGTAAAGAGCAGTGAGGGGCAAGAGCTCCTAGAGTGTGTTCAAGAAACTTTTCTACAGAAGTATGTTTCTAGTCGAATGAGAAAGGAGGCACTACTAGACCTGGTCTTGGGAATGAGGTGGGCCAAGTGGATCAAGTATCAGTAGCAGAACATTTAGGGGACAGTGATCATTGTATCATAAAGTATCATATGGAAAAGGATAAAGAACAATCCAGAGTAAGAATAATTAACTGGGGGAAAGCCAATTTCAATGGGGGTAAGAATGGAGCTGGGGCGAATAAATTGGAGTCAAAGGTTGGCAGGAAAAACAATAGCTGAAAAATGGGCTACCTTCAAAGAAGAGTGTGTTCGGGCACAGTCAAGGTATGTTCCCTCGAAGGGGAAAGGTAGGGCAAACAAATCCCGAGCTCCCTGGATGACAAAAGGAGAGATTAAGATAAAGAAGAAAAACTGTGCTTATGACAGATGCCAGGTAGAAAACACTATTGAGAACTAAGCTGAATACAGAAGGTGCAGAGGGGAAGTGAAAAAGAAAATTAGAGAAGCAAAGAGACAGCGTGAAAAGAAACTGGCAGCTAACATTAAAGGGAATCCAAAAATCTTCTGTAGACATGTAAATAGTAAAAAGGTGGGGAACAGACGAGTGGGCTGATTAATGACCATAAAGGGAATTTACACGTGGAGGCAGAGGGTAAAGCCTGGCTCGGGTAAAAATTAAAACCCAACCCGGGCCCAACCCGAGCCAGAGTCCTTTAATTTTTTTTCGCACCCGATCCAACCTGAATATCCTTCATCCATTTCGGCAGCAGGCTATTCCTGTAGACGGAGTGGGGAATCATGGGTAAGCCTGATCCCGTGACTTCCCGGAAGCAGCACAGTCCAGCCCGACGCAACCCGACCCCGAATGCTGGAGTCGGAATATAGACCTGACCCAACCCGAACCAGACACATGTCGTCAGCTCGAGAGAGCACGTTTCCAGCATTCATTGTCATTCTTCCTGACTCTAAACACAGTTGTAAAGGAGACTTCTGTTCTGTGCCCAGGAGCTCTGAACCATGGGAGAGCGCGGCTGGGACACATTTCTTACATGCCTCAGGATTAACCCACACGGGGGCTTTGCTGTCAGTGAAGAGAGACGAGAAAGACCAAAGTGCCATTTGTCCCTCTCAGTGTGACCCTGAAGGACTGTGTCCAGGCTGAAGTTCTGTTCCTGCCGTACGATCCCCCCCACCCTCCAGATTGTCCTTTCTGAGTTTCAGCCAGGGGATGTTAAACACACGGGTAGGAAAGACAAAAATCTACAACAATGTGCTTAAACCACATTTATCCAGAATATTAAACCCTCTATCTGGACTGGAGGTTATCAGGAGAAACAAACCCTAACTGACAGAACAGAAACAGACAAAATTTACAACACAGAAGGAGGCCATTCGGCCCATCATATCCCTGCCAGTTGAAGAAAATACTATCCAGCCTAATCCCACTTTCCAGCTCTTGATCTGTAGTTCTGCAGGTTACGGTTTACATAACCAAATTTTTTTTCCAATGTGATGAGGGTTTCATTCTCTACCACCCTTTCAGGCAGTGAGTTCCAGACCCCCACCACCCTCTGGGTGAAATGATTTCCCCACTCCCCTCTAATCCTTCTGCCAATTACATGCCGGTCACTTTATAGGGAGTTAGCTCAAATGTTTTACTTAACTCTTATCTGTAAATCTCAAATTTTAATTCACTGAAAAATTCAGAAACCTTTATTGTCACTATCCCTTGCTATTTAACTTTATCCCCCAAGTAGATTAATTGAACACTGACTAATCTATAAATTATCAAATTGGCTTCAGTGTTCTGCTAGTCTTAGTTTATACTTGATTAATGTGGAGGCCAGATCTGTATGTAGTTCTCTAGCTGTGGGGGGTCTAACTAGTGATTTATACAATTCTAGCATTATTTCCCTGCTCTTACACTCTAGGCCTTGGCTAATAAGGGAAAGTAATCTATATGTCTTCTTGACCACCTTATCTAACTGTCCTGCAGCCTTCAGGTATCTGTGGACATGTACTTCCTGGTCCCTCTGTTCCTCTACACCTTGCAGGATCCTACCATTCACTATGTATTCCCTTGCCTTGTTTGTCCTCCCCAAATGCATGACCTCACACTTCTCCATTTCCCTCTTTTCTGCCCACCTGACCATTCCATTGATATCTCCTGCAGTGTACAGCTTTCCTCTTCACTATCAACCACACGACCAATTTTTGTAACATCTGCAAACTTTTTAATCATGATCCCCTACACTTAAGTCTAAATCATTTGATACATACCACAAAAGGCCAGTGGCCTAGTGCTGAGCCCTGTGGAAACCCAACTGGAAATAGGCTTCCAGTCGGGATTCAGTTCTGGATGTGATTAACAGCAGCAATAACAGCAGAATCCAATTGCTGCAGTCACTCGTGAACTTGCTGGTGTCTCAGCAGTTTGTCTGAATAAACAAATCCCTTCCCACACACAGAGCAGGTGAACGGTCTCTCCCCGGAGTGAACTCGCTGGTGTCTCAGCTGATACCTTGTACTTTTAAAGCTTTTCTCAGTCAGAACATTTAAAAGGTCTCTCATCAGTGTGAACAAGTTGGTGTTCAGTGAGGTGGGACGTCTTTGTGAATCCCTTCCCACACATGGAGCAGATGAATGGTCTCTCACTGGTGTATCAGAAGCTCAGATGAATTAGTGTATTCCTGCCCACACTCAGAGTAGGTGAACGGTCTCTCCCCAGTGTGACTGTGTTGATGAGTTTCCAACTCAGACAGGTAACTGAATCCCTTCCCACAATCCCCACATTTCCATGGTTTCTCTGTGGTGCGGGTGTCCTTGTGTCTCTCCAGGTTGAATGATCAGTTGACGTCTCGAGCACACACAGAACACGTGTACAGTTTCTCCCTGGTGTGAATGGTGCGATGTTTTTTCAGGCTGTGTAACTGGTTAAAGCTTGTTCCACAACCAGTGAGCTGGAATACTCTCACTCGGGTGTGTGTGTCTCGGTGCTTTTCCAGTCACACTGATGTTTGAAATCCTTTCCCACAGACAGAAAAGACAAACATTTCTCCTTCCACATTCAAAGGCCAATAATATTCAGGTCCTGATGAATCGAGTGACTCTGTCAGATCCTAATGTGATGTTTGGTTTGAGTTTCCCGTCTGCAAATCCTTCCCTTCTTATACCCTGTAAAAGGACATTACATAGAATACACAGTATACAAAGAGGCCATTCGGTCCAACTAGTCTGTACAGGTGCTTATACACCTCATGTGTCAGCTCCCAATCAAGAAGCAGCAGTTCAAGAAGGTGGCCCACTATCGCCTTCGCAAGGGCAAATGCGGATTGACAATATTTGGGGCTTTTGCTCGTGATGTCCATCTCCCAAGAGTTCAGTAAAAAATCTGCAGTTATAAAATGGATTAAAAGCTTCTACAGAAATATTTGTTCCTCAAACGATATCCTTTACACAGTACGGACAATGTCTCTTGAGCAGCCTAATCTCCCCTAGAATCTACCCCCCTTGATAATCCGACATCAGATGTTGGGCCAGACTGAGCTCAAAAGTACTCACTGTTAAACCATCTCTGCCATTGTCAAACTGATGGAACAAAAAAGACCCGCACAGGAGACCAGGGACTGTCTTGGGTATCCAACACCTACCCAGTTACAAACCTGCTCTTAATTGGTCTGTCTGTGTTTCCAGACTCGGTTCTACGAGCAACACCTGCTATAAAACAAAAGTAAAATACTGTGGATGCTGAAAATCGGAAATAAAGAGGTCAGGCACCAATTGTGGAGAGAGAAACAGAGTTAATGTTTCAGGGTGTGCAGAATGAATTACAGGGATTGAAGATGGTGCAGAATTTGATGATCAATAGAAGCTCAGAAGTGGAAGAGAAGTGGACTATAGTGCAGGAAAAACAATTCCTGACCATGAAAGATACTGTGGGAAGATAAAGCTGGTAATCCAGCAACAAATGGTCGGGGAAGTAACAGTAAAATATCAAATATGTCTAAAATACAGCCATTATTAGAGGGAGAGGAAGTTAGACAATGGCACAGAGGCGATCGAAGAGGGCAGAAGTGAAACATAGCAATGGATGGACATGGACTCAGATCCACAGCAAAGGAACACATCAGCCCCAGAGCCATGGAACCCCACACAGATAACACAGCATAGCACTAAAAGTTCTAAATTGTAGATAAATGTTCAAATATAGTCACCTCAAACTAGTTCACTGTTTTAAAATTTGAAACCTCCAGCTGGAGCCTACAGCAGGAAAAAGATATTGGAAGCCCCATGGGGTCAGAGGTTTCAAAAATCCCGCCACTGAGGAAACAACCGGTGAGTGAGATTACATCACCAAGCACACACAATGAGATGATGTCACCACGCACACACAATGAGATGATGTCACCACGCACACACAATGAGATGATGTCACCACGCACACACAGACCATCCCACGCCTGCGCAAAACAGTCTTGGCAGCAGTGATATAAAAGCAAAATACTGCGGATGCTGGAAATCTGAAATAAAAACAGAAAGTGCTGAAAATACTCAGCAGGTCTGGCAGCATCTGTGGGAGAGAGAAGCAGAGTTAACATTTCAGGTCTGTGACAGTGAACTGGTTCTAGGAAAATTGGACATGCGCTTTGCTCCCCGCTCAGCCAGATGGCAGGCGTTAACCTGGGCCTGCTCCCGGGAAAAAGCCCTGGAGCTGTAAACACGGAACCTGGAGGTTCTTATTTGGGGTGTTTCTGAAGCCTCCCCTGTGCCCCGCCGACTCTCACCTGCTGCAAAAGCGTCTCCAGCACTCACACAGCTCCGATCAAACTGACACTACGTATGCTCCAGATACCGTCCAGCCGCACGACTGCACACTGAGCTCCTGTGGTTTGAATAGACTCCAGCAGTAAATGCTGGTTTCCCTTTATCCACCTGCTTGTTACATCCTCAAATAACTCTGATAAATTTGACAAACATACTTTCCCTTTCATCAAACCATGTTGACTCTGCCTGGTTGCATTATGATTTTCTAACTGTCCTGTTACTACTTCCTTAATGATGGGTTCTTGTATTTTCCCAATGACAGATATTAGGCTAAATGCTTTATGTCTCCATCGCCACCCCATTCCGTTTCTTGAATGCAGGTGTTACACTTGTGGTTTTCCAATCCCCTTGGACCTTTCTAGAATTTCAGGAATTTCGGAAAATTAGAACCAACGCATCAACTATCTCACTAGCCACTGCTTTTAGTACCCTAGGATGAAGTCCATCAGAACCCGTCAGAACTTGTCAGCCCGCAGCTCCAACAATTTGCTCAGTGCTACTTCCCTGGTGATTGTAATTTTATTGAGTTCCTCCCTCCCTTCCATTTCATGATTTGCAGCTCTTTCTGGGATGTTACTTATATTCTCTATAGTGAAGACCGATGCAAAATACCTGTCCAATTCATCTGCTATCTCCTTACTTTCCATTATTAATTCCCCAGACTCATTTTCTAAAGGACCAACGCTCACTTTGTTAACTCTTTTCTTTTTTAAAATATCTATAGAAGCTCTTACAATTTGTTTTTATATTTCTATCTAGCTTTCTCTCATACTCTAATTTTTCTCTACTTATCAATCTTTTAGTCATACTTTGCTGTTTTGTTATATTCTGTCCAATCTTCTGACCTGCCTCCCATCTTTGCATAATTATATGTTTTTTCTTTAAGTTTGATACTATCTTTATCTTTTTTAGTTAACCATGGATAGTGGGTCCTCCGCTTGGAATTTAAAAAAATAATGTTTGTGGGATGTGGGTGTCACTGGCAAGAACAGCATTTATTGCCCATCCCTAATTGCCCTTGAACTGAGTGGCTTGCTAGGGCATTTCAGAAACCTCTTTTTTTTTTTTTTTTGAGTCAACCACATTGCTGTGGGTCTGGAGCCACATGAAGCCCAGACCAGGTAAGGACAGCAGATTTCCTTCCCTAAAAGGACATTAGTGAACCAGATGGGTTTTTACAACAATCGAGTTACTCGCTGAAGAATTCCCAGCCTCTGACCTGCTCTTGTAGCCACGGTAGTTATGTGGCTGATCCAGTTCAGTTTCTGGTTGTTGGTACCCACATGCACCACGACAAACTGGATCCTTCCCCTCCTACTCCAAATTCCTCTCCAACCCTGAGGAGACGTCCCTAACTCTGGCAGCGAGCAGGCAACACAGCCCTCTCAGCTGCAAACAGCAATATTTCTCCCCGTAACTATACTGTCTCCTACTACTACATTGCTTTTTACTCTCCCCACTTGAATGGTCCCCTGCACCTTGGGGCTGTGGTCACTTTGCTCATCCTCCCTGCAGTCCCTGTTCTTGTCCACACAAACTGCAAGAACCTCAAACCTGTTGGCCAAGTGCAGGGACTGAGGCTCCTCCAGTGCTACCTTCTGGGTCCCCATACCTGCCTCACTCAGTGTGGGACCAGTAAAAACAGACAGAGCTTAGTTGAGAATGCAGGGCCAGTCACACAACAATACACAGTGTTTCGAAACATAGGGGGGGTTGGGTAGAAAGGGGCACAGAACACAGATGGCCCAGAGGAATGGCTACAGTCCAGAAAAACAGGCGGAAACATAATGGCATTGGCCACAATGCTAGCAGACTCAGTGTCCTTGCACAAAGCAGATAAGTAGTTGCTATGGACACAAGATATGATTAGACCTACGGTTAGACAATGGGAAAGTGTACAAAGAACAAAGAACAGTACAGCACTGGTACAGGCCATTCGGCCCTCCAAGCCTGCGCCGATCTTGATGCCTGCCTAAACTAAAACCTTCTGCACTTCCGGGGACCGTATTCCTCGATTCCCATCCTATTCATGTATTTGTCAAGATGCCTCTTAAATGTCGCTATCGTACCTGCTTCCACCACCTCCCCCGGCAGCAAGTTCCAGGCACTCACCACCCTCTGTGTAAAGAACTTGCCTCGCACATCCCCTCTAAACTTTGCCCCTCTCACTTTAAACCTATGTCCCCTAGTAACTGACTCTTCCACCCTGGGAAAAAGCTTCTGACTATCCACTCTGTCCATGCCGCTCATAACTTTGTAAACCTCTATCATGTCGCCCCTCCACCTCCGTCGTTCCAGTGAAAACAATCCGAGTTTATCCAACCTCTCCTCATAGCTAATGCCCTCCAGACCAGGCAGCATCCTGGTAAACCTTTTCTGTACCCTCTCCAAAGCCTCCACGTCCTTCTGGTAGTGTGGCGACCAGAATTGCACGCAATATTCTAAGTGTGGCCTAAGTAAGGTTCTGTACAGCTGCAGCATGACTTGCCAATTTTTATACTCTATGCCGTATGCCTTCTTGACTACCTTATCCACCTGCGTTGCCACTTTGAATGACCTGTGGACCTGTACGCCCAGATCTCTCTGCCTGTCAATACTCCTAAGGGTTCTGCCATTTACTGTGTACTTCCCACCTGCATTAGACCTTCCAAAATGCATTACCTCACATTTGTCCAGATTAAACTCCATCTGTCATTTCTCCGCCCAATGAAATGAGAAGTGCTGACCAGGCTCTTACTAAACCAAATAAGGAATTATCATTATGCCATTATACAAGACCCCTATGAGTAAGTAAGAAGGGTGGATCTTGGAAACAAGGGACGGCACGAGAACCCCAGGACCAACACTCGAGAAGGTACCCTGAATCTGGGACTCAGAACAGAAGGGCAGCCGCAAGTCCGAGACTGCTCACCTCACGTCTTGATGGGTAGTACATTGTGCAAGGAGTGAGTGCTTGTAATTGATGATTTAATGTGTGAATAAAACACTTGATATATCTTTCACCAGTCCACTGTTGTGAATTCTTTAGAGTAACTGCAGATTAGGCACAACAAAATGAGTAGACAAAAACAGGGCAACACCAGTCTGCTCTGTGGGACCTTGTCAAAAGCCTTGCAAAAATCCATGTAGACCACATCAACTGCACAACCCTCAATCTTTCTTGTTACTTCTTGAAACAATTCGATCAAATTAGTCAGACCGAGATCTTCCCTTAACAAATCCAAGCTGACTATCCTTTATTAATCTGTGCCCTCCAAGTGACAGTTTACCCTGTCTCTCAGAATAGACTCCAATAATTTGCCCACTACTGATGTTAGACTGACTGGCCTGTAATTATTGGTCTAACCCTCACTCCCTTTTTAAACAGAGGTACAACTTTAGCAGCTGTCCAATCCTCCGGCACCACACCTATATCCAATGCGGCTGGAAAATGATGGTCAGACCTTTTGCTATTTCCTCGCTGGCTTCTTTTAACAGCCTGGGGTACATTTCATCCGGCCTTGGTGATATATCAACTTTCAAAGATGCTAGTCCCATTAATACTTCCTCTCTCCCTATGTTCATCACATCCAATACTTCACACTCTTCCTCCTTAACTGCAATATCTGCATCGTCCCCCCTTTTGTGAAGACACATCAAGGTATTCATTAAGAACAATACCAACATCTTCCACCCCTACAAATAGGTTACATTTTTGGTCTTTCATGGGCCCTACTCTCTCCTTAGTTATCCTCTTACTCTTAATATATTGATAAAACATCTTTGGTTTCACCTTGATTTTGCTTGCCAATATTCTTTCATGCCCTCTGTTTGCTTTCCTAATTTCTTTTTGATTTCACCCCTGCACTTTCTATACTCCTTGGCTTTCTGTACTTTGAGTTCTTGGTGTCGGACATAAGCTTTCCTTTTCTGCCTTATTTTATCCTGCAAGTTTCTTGACATCCATTGGGCTCTAGATTTGGCCGCCTCACCCTTTTTCTTTGTGGGGACATGTTTACTCTGAACCCTTGAACTTCCCCTTTGAATGCCTCCCACTGTTCTGACACTGATTTACCTTCAAGTAGCTGTTTCCAGTCCACTTTCACTAAATCACTCCTCAGCTTAGGAAAATTGGCCTTGCCCCAATTGAGAACTCTAACTCTTGTTCTATCCTTGTCCTTTTCCATAACTATATTAAAATTGACTGAATTATGATCACCATCACCAAAATGCCCTCCCATTGTCACTCCTTCCACCTGCCCAGCTTCATTTCCTAAAACAAAGTGTAAAACTGCACCCTCTCTTGTTGGACTTGCTACATACTAGGCACTAAAACTATCCCAGTTAATATTGGGGTAGTTAAAATCCCCTGCTATTACTGCCCTATTGCTCTTGCACTTCTCCGAGATTTGCCTACGTATTTGCTCCTCGATCTCCCTCAGACTGGAGTCTCTAGTACACTCCAAGCGGTGTGATTGCCCCTTTTTTGTTCCTTAACTCGATCCATATGGTCTCATTTGATGAATCTTCCAACCATATCATCCTTCTTCACAGCTCTAATTGTTCCTTTGACCAAAATTGCACTCCCCTCCTTTCTTATACCCCTGTATATCGCCACTGAAAACCCTGTAATCAGTAACGTTGAGCTGCCATTCCTGTCCCCCCTCAAGCCACGTTTCTATAATAACTATGATATCATACTACCATGTGTCTATCTGTGCCCTCAGCTCATCTGCTTTATTTGCTGTACTCCTTGCATTGAAATAGACACCCTTGAGCACTGCCAAACTCTTTTCATTTATTTTCTAAGCTTTGTTTCCTCTGCCTCCCAGGCTCATCCACTAATTTGCTGCCTTCCAATTTCATTTCTGATTTTGTCCCAACTGAGTCTACCCTCAGGTCCCCATCCCCCACCAAACTAGTTTAAACCCTCCCCAACAGCACTAGAAAAACGTCCCGCAAGGAACTCAGTCCCGGCTCTGTTCAGGTGCAACCCGTCCGGCCTGTACAGATTTCCATCTCCCCCAGAGCTGATCCCAATGTCCCAGGAATCTGAAATATCTACCCGTCTAACTATATATAGTAGGCTGCAGGAAGATATCGATGGTCTGGTCAGGTGGGCAAAAAAGTGGCAAATGGAATTCAACCTGGAGAAGTGCGAGGTGATGCATTTGGGGAGGTCAAACAAGGCAAAGGAACACAAGATTAATGGGAGAATACCGAGAGGTGTAGAGGAAATGGGGGACCTTGGAGTGAATTTTATTTTATTTATTTATTTTTTATTTTTATTTATTTAGAGATACAGCACTGAAACAGGCCTTTCGGCCCACCGAGTCTGTGCCGACCAACAACCACCTATTTATACTAATCCTACATTAATCCCACATTCCCTACCACATCCCCACCATTCACCTACCACCTACCTACACTAGGGGCAATTTACAATGGCCAATTTACCTATCAACCTGCAAGTCTTTGGCTGTAGGAGGAAACCGGAGCACCCGGCAGAAACCCACACGGTCACAGGGAGAACTTGCAAACTCTGCACAGGCAGTACCCAGAACTGAACCCGGGTCGCTGGAGCTGTGAGGCTGCGATGCTAACCAGTGCGCCACTGTGCCGCATGCGAAGAGAAAAAGATCAGTGAAGACAAATGTAGGTCCCTTACAGTCAGAAATGGGGGAACAAAGAAATGGCAGAACAATTAAACACATACTTTGTTTCTGTCTTCACAAAGGAGGACACAACTAACCTCCCAGAAATGCTAGGGAACCATGGGTCTAATGAGAGGGAGGAACTGAAGGAAATTAGTATTGGTAAATAAATAGTGCTAGGGAAATTAACGGGGTTAAAGGCTGAGAAATCCCCAGGGCCTGATAATCTACATCCCAGAGTACTAAAGGAAGTGGCCCAGGAAATAGTGGATGCATTGGTGGTCATCTTCCAAAATTCTATAGACTCTGGGGCAGTTCCTACAGATTAGCGGGTGGCAAATGTAACCCCACTATTTTAAAAAAGAGGGAGAGGAAAAAACAGTGAACTACTGACCAGTTAGCCTTACATCAGTAATGAGGAAAATGCTAGAGTCCATTATAAAGGATGTGATAACAGAACACCTGGAAAGCATAAACGGAATTGGATGAAGTCAGCATGGGTTTACGAAAGGGAAATCATGCTTAACAAATCTACTAGAGTTTTTTGAGGATGTAACTAGTAGAATTGATAAGGGAGAACCAGTGGATGTGGTGTATTTGGATTTTCAGAAGGCTTTTGATAAAGGTCCCACATAAGAGGTTCATGTGCAAAATTAAAGCACATGGGATTGCGGGTAATATACTGGCATGGATTGCGAATTGGTTGACAGACAGGAAACAGAGAGTAGGAATAAACTGGTTTTTTTCCAGGTGGCAGGCAGTGACTAGTGGGGTACCGCAGGAATCAGTGGGCCCCAGCTATTCACAATATATATTAATGACTTGGATGAGGGAACTAAATGTAAGATTTCCAAGTTTGCAGACGACACAGATCTGGGGGGGCGGCGGGGGAATGTGAGCTGTGAGGAGGATGCAAAGAGGCTCCAATGTGATTTGCACAAGTTGGGTGAGCGGGCAAATGCATGGCAGATGCAGTATAACATGGATGAATGTCAGGTTAACCACTTTGGTTGTAAAAACAGAAAGGCAGATTATCTGAATGGTGATAGATTGGGAAAAGGGGAGGTGCAACGAGACCTGGGTGTCCTTGTACACCAGAAAGCAAGGATTCAGGTGCAGCAAGCAATTAGGAAGGTGAATGGTATGTTGGCCTTCATTGCAAGAGGATTTGAGTACAGGAGTAAGGGTGTCTTACTGCAGTTATACAGGACCTTAGCGAGACCAAATCTGGAGTATTGTGTGCAGTTTTGGTCTCCTTATCTGATGTTCTTGCCATGAAGGGAGTGCAAAGATGATTTACTAGGCAGATTCCTGGGATGGCAGGATTGACGTATGAGAAGAGATTGGGTCGACGAGGCCTATATTCACTATAGTTTAGAAGAATGAGTTGGGATCTCATAGAAACCTATACAATTCTCACAGGACTGGACAGGCTAGATGCAGGGAGGATGTTCCCGATGGCTGGGGAGTCCAGAACCAGGGGTCACAGTCTCAGGATACGGGGCATGCCATTTAGAACTGAGATGAGGAGAAAT
The DNA here is from genome assembly GCF_036365525.1 of Heterodontus francisci. Classification (NCBI taxonomy): domain Eukaryota; kingdom Metazoa; phylum Chordata; class Chondrichthyes; order Heterodontiformes; family Heterodontidae; genus Heterodontus; species Heterodontus francisci. Next base: position 5,177,185 of record NC_090404.1, on the reverse strand, counting down.
TTCTTCACTCAGAGGGTGGTGAACCTGTGGAATTCTCTACCACAGAGGGCAGTGGAGGCCAAGTTATTAAATATATTCAAGAAGGAGGTAGATATATTAATGCCAGAGGGAACAAGGGATATGGGGAGAAAGCAGGAAGAGGGTACTGAATTAGACGATCCGCCATGATCTTATTTTGAATGGCAGAGCAGGGCCGAATGGCCTACTCCTACTTTCTATGTTTCACAGATCAGTATTTTGTTTTCCTGGAATTCCTATTCTGAGTTTCACTTCAGAGCCAAGTGGACCAGGTGTTTAAAGGTCATTCATTTCCCTATTTCCATGTTTGTTAAAGTGCTTTGTTGATAAAAGGAACATTGATTTCACTTTGAAAGGATAAATAGTTTGCCAGGGGTTCACACTGACTCACCTGACTGGCAGCCTCAGGTTGCAGCCCTCAGGAACCTTGGCCCTCCGACCTCTGAACTACTTGCGAATGCTTCCCAAGACAACCTTCAGGTCGCTGTTCCCAACTGCTCCCGGTACCCAAGAGTGAAAGCCATTGGTCGATTAGTGTCACATGTGCGTCCAACGGGGCAGCAGCGGCGGGGCTTCACCCGGTGGCAAGCCGAGGTTAACGGCCGCCATCTTTATAGGGGGCAATGTGCAGCAGGGCGCATGCGTGGTTATGCTGGGCCAGGCACCGTGTGGATGGGGCTTCAAGTTCTTGGACGGTCTCTGGAGCATATGCAGTGATCAGAGCTCTGCGAGCGCGGGAGTCGCTTTTGCAGCGGGTGAGAGTCGGAGGGGCGTAGGGGAGGAATGGGGTGGGCGCTGATGCTTCAGAAACAGTAAGAACCTCCAGGTCCGGCGTTTGCGGCTCCGAGGCTTTTTTCCGCAGTAGGCCCCTGGTTAATGGCGCCATCTTGGGGAGCAGAGCGCATGCGCGGTCATCGGGCCCCTGTGACCAGGAGAGAAAATGCAGCACTTCCTGTTTTTATTTCAGATTTCCAGCATCTGCAGTATTTTGCTTTTATTTTAGTGTTTAATTCACTGCCACCTCTCTTCCAGGAATGCCTACCTTGAAGAAGTTCTGCTCTTCTCTCCGATGGGATTTTCGTTTGTCTCTTTTACCTTGTTCACCTTCATTGCTTTCTATTTCCCTCCTGGTGTTTGATGAAGTGTCTACCAAAACTCGTTTTCACAGCCACATCTCCTTCCTCAGTGACTGTCTCCGCCTCCGACTTACTTCACACGGATTCCAACTGAAGTTTCATCCTTCGTGTTTTAAATCCACCCAGGATTACAGGTATCTCCGAGAAATACAAAGTTCCTCGGACTGCTGTTCTTGCCGCATCCTGAGATCTACACTCAGTGCCATGCGCTGTCACATGCACACACTGGATCTCTCTCTCTCCAGAAGCACCGCCTCACCTTATCTCAAAGCTGTTCTGCGCAGTTTCATTTGATCCTTCGTCTCATCCACGTATTAACAAAAAACTTAATTTCTTCCTTTCAGGTGTTGAGTATCGCAAGCTCCAGCAGCTGATGGGGACAAATGCCCCTCCAGATCCTTCTTCCCTTTCACTTCCCTCTGACTCCATCCCTTCTGATCTGACTCCTTGCCATGTATTCACTATACCCTCTGACCTTCCTCTCTCTGACGTTGAACGTTCTGTGCCCAGCAAAGGACTCAGTTTTATCCCCTTACGTCCCCACCTCAATGAATTTCACGTTCGGTACAACGTTGAGCTCTTCTTCCTTCGCCTCTGGGCTCACTTCTTTGACCAGGATTCCTCCCCCCACATCAGCAGACCCATTCACCCACCTCCAGCATTCTCCCTCCACCTGGACCCCTCCCTCTGGCCTCTTATCCACTCTTGATCTTTTCATTGAGAACTGTCGGCGAGACATCAGCCGTCTCAATTTCTCTGCCCATCTCACTTACTCTAACCTGTATCCCTCTGAACTTGCTGCACTCCATTGTCTCAGGTCTAACCCCAACATGGTCATCAAACCTGCAGACAAGGGTGGTGCTGTTGTTGTCTGGCGTACCGACCTCTACCTTGCAGGGGCTCAGTGCCAACTCTCAGACACTTCTTCCTACCTCCCTCTGGACCATGATCCCCACCACCAAACATCAAGTTACTGTCCACAAGACTATCACTGACCTCATCTCCTCTGGAGATCTTCCCTGTACAGCTTCCAACCTCATAGTCCCACAACCCTGGACAGCCCGCTTCTACCTCCTTTCTAAAATCCACAAACAGGACTGTCCTGGCAGACCCATTGTCTCAGCCTGTTCCTGCCCCACTGAACCTATTTCTTCCTATCTTGACTCTATCTTTTCTCCCCTGGTCCAGTCTCTTCCCACCTACATCAGTGACTCTTCTGATGTCTTACGTCACTTTGACTATTTCCAGTTTCCTGCCCCTAACTGCCTCCTCTTCACTATGGATGTCCCATCTCTCTACACCTCCATCCCCCACCAGGACGGTTTGAGGGCTCTCCGCTGCTTACTTGAACAGAGGCCCAACCACCACCCTCCTCCGTCTGGCTGAACTTGTTCTCACATTGAACAACTTCTCCTTCAATTCCACTCACTTCCTTCAAGTAAAAGGTGTTGCTATAGGTACCCACATGGGTCCTAGTTATGCCTGTCTCTGTCTTTTTGTGGGATATGCCGAACATTTCTTGTTCCAGTCCTACTTGGGGGGGCCCCCTCCCTCAACTCTTTTTCCGGTACATTGATGACTGTATCGGTGCCGTTTCCTGCTCCCGCCCTGAACTGGAAAACGTTTATCAACTTTGCTTCCAATTTCCACCCTTCTCTCACCTTTACATGGTCTATACCCGATACTTCCCTTCCCTTCCTCGATTCTCTGTCTCCATCTCTGGGGATAGGCTGTCTGCTAGTATTCAAAATAAGCCCACCGACTCTCACAGCTGCCTCGACGACATTTCCTCACACCCTGACTCCTGTAAGGACTCCATTCCATTCTCCCAGTTTCTCCGTCTCTGATGCAATTGTTCTGATGATGCTATCTTCCATGACAGCACTTCTGATATGCCTTCCTTATTCCTCAACCGAGGATTCCCCCCCACTGTGGTTGACAGGGCCTTCAACCATGTCTGGTCCATTTCCCGCACCTCGACCCTCACCCCTTCCCCTCCCTCCTAGAACCACAACAGGGTTTCCCTTGTCCTCATTTTCCACCCCACCAGCCTCCACGTCTAAAGGATTATCCTCCACCATTTCCGCCACCTCCAGCATGATGCCACTGTCAAACTCATTTTCCTCTCCCCTCTCCTGTCAGCATTCCGAAGAGATCATTCCCTCTGCGACACCCTGGTTCACTCCTTCATTACCCCCGACACCTCGTCCTCTTCTCATGGCACCTTCCCATGCAATCACAGGAGGTGTAATACCTGCTCTTTTACCTCCTCTCTCCTCACTATCCCAGGCCCCAACACTCCTTTCAGGTGAAGCAGCGATTTACTTGTACTTCTTTCAATTTAGTATCTTGTATTCGCTGCTCACAAAAGACGGTTTCCTCTACATTGGGGAGACCAAACGCAGACTGGGTGACCGCTTTGCTGAATACCTCCGCTCAGTCCGAAAGCATGACCCCGAGCTTCCGGTTGCTTGCCATTTCAACACTCCCCCCGATCTCACGCCAACATTTCTGTCTTTGGTCTGCTCCAGTGTTCCAGTGAACATCAACACAAGCTCGAGGAGCAGCACCTGATCTTTCAATTAGGCACTCTCCAGCCTTGCGGACTGAACATTGAGTTCAATAAATTGAGAGCATGACTGGCCTTTTTTAATATTTTATTTTTTAACCATGTGCCAGCTTTTCATGCAGTCAGAGCTGGTCATTGTTCCACTATTAACACTCACTCTGGACTAAAGCTTTGTCTTTCACCACAAGCATTAACACACGCTTTGCCTTTGTCCCAGGACAGCTTTGTTATTTAATCTGCCCTATCAAACCTCTTCCCCTTTATTCTCTCCCCCACTCCCTTCCCCTTCACTTGCTTAAAACCTAATTCTTTTCTAACCTTTGCCAGTTCTGTTGAAAGGTCACAGACCTGAAATGTTAACTTTGCTTCTCTCTCCACAGATGCTGCCAGACCTGCTGAGTATTTACAGCACTTTTTGTTTTGATTTGACTTGATTTGATTCTCACTCTGCACACGGGCTGGAGAACTGAACCCAGCCAGAGTAGAGGGAGGGGGAAAACTGGCAGTGGAGGAAAGAAATGGTGCGATGACGTTGGACTTCAGCGCAGGGAGGAGGGAGAGTGTGTGGGACGGGGATTTACAGCTTTGGGAGAACAAGGGAGGAAAACATTTTCCATAGAAACTAGAATTGTCTGTTCAGAATTTCTATCCTGTACTGACAGTGATGACTTTTGTAAACTCCTTTTACAGGGGATTAGAAGGGGAGGATTTGCAGACATTGATTTTATTCTCAATCTGCATACAGCGGGTTTCCAATCATCTCTCCTGAAGGTGCTGGTAAATGTCGGGGTTACTGTTTACATCCCATTGTAACAGAAATGATCTGAAAATGTTGAACTCCGTGTTGAGTCCAGAAGACTGAAATGCCAAACTGAAAGATGAACTGCTGTTCCTCAAGCTTCTGTTGAGCTTTATTAGAACAGTGTAGGAAGCTGAGGGCAGAGTGGGAGTGGAACAGATAATTCAGATGACAGGTGACCAGAAGATCAGGGTCATGCCTTTGAACTGAACGGAGGTGTTCCACCAAGCTGTCACCTAATCTGCATTTGGTCACCCCCATGTAGAGGAGACAGCATCATGAGCAGTGAATAGAGTATACTAAATTGAAATAAGTACAAGTAAATCACTGTTTCACCTGGAAGGGGTGATTGTGGCCTTGGACAATGAGAATGGAGGAGATAAAAGGGCAGGTATTGCATTCTACTATGCTTATACAGAAGAGAAATGGGTGTTGGATGTGATAGAGATTTGGACCAGGGTGTTGCAGAAGAAATGGTTCCACCAGAATGCTGAAAGGGGAGGGGAAGATGTTTTTGGTGGTAGCATCATCCTGGAGCTGAGGGAAATGATGGAGGATGATGTGTTGAATGTGGAGGCTGGAGGTACGGAAGGTGAGAATGTGGGGAACCCTATCATGCTTCTGGGAGATGGGGAAGGGGTGAAAACAGAAGTGCAGGAAATGGAGTGGAACAGGAAGGAGGAGGCCGGAGGGAGCGGGTTAATGAACCCTGGAGCAATGCAGGCTTCACACACACTGAGTGCAGCATGATAAACACACAGGTGCCCATGATAAAACAGGGAATATGATTCAATTTACAAATACCTGGTGTAGGCCTGAAACCCTGACTAAGAAGCTACAGGTCCTGCATTTGCACCGAGTAGGACGGCAGCTGTGGGTTAACAGCCACCGTCTTTATAGGAAACAATGTGCAGCAGGGTGCATGCGTGGTTATGCTGGGGTAGGAAGCAGGAGGAGAGAAGGTTGTGAATTTCTATCCTGGACTGACAGTGACGGCCTTTGTAAACTCCTTTTGCAGGGGATTCGAAGGGGAGGATTTAAAGACTGGAAATACAAACCAAGCAGCAGATCAAGATCCGACAGAGTCACACGATTCATCAGGACCTGAATATCATCCTTTGAATGTGGAAGGAGAAATGTTTGTCTGTTCTTTCTGTGGGAAAAGATTTCAAACATCAGTGTGACTGGAAAATCACTGAGACACACCCGAGTGAGAGTGTTCCAGTGCACTGACTGTGGAAAGAGCTTTAACCAGTTACACATCCTGAAAAAACATCACATCATTCACAGCGGGGAGAAACTGTACACGTGTTGTGTGTGTGGACGAGGCTTCAAGTGAGCGTCCAAGCTGGAGGGCCATGCGGATACCTGCACCACGGAGAAACCGTGGAAATGTAGGGACTGTGGGAAAGGATTCAATTCCCCATTGCAGCTGGAAACACATCAGCTCAGTCACACTGGGGAGGGATCGTTCATCTCTGTGTGTGGGCAGGAATTCGCTCAGTCTTCCGACCTTCTGAGACAGAAACCTGTTCACTCCGATCAGAGACCTTTTCAATGTTCTGACTGTGGGAAGATATTTAAAAGCAAAAAGGAACTACTGATACACCAGCGAGTTCACACTGGGGAGAGGCCATTCCTATGCTCTGTGTGTGGTAAGGGATTCACCCGTTTATCCACCCTGCTGACTCACCAGCGAGTTCACACTGGGGAGAGGCCGTTTACCTGCTCTGACTGTGGGAAGGGATTCACTCGGTCATCGAGCTTGCTGACACACCAACACACTCACACTGGAGAGAGGCCGTTTACCTGCTCTGACTGTGGGAAGGGATTCATTAATTCATCAAACCTGCTGACACACCAGCGGGTTCACACCGGGGAGAGGCCGTTCACCTGCTCCCTGTGTGGGAAAGGATTCATTCTGTTATCCATTCTGCTGAAACACCAGCGAGTTCACACTGATGAAAGACCTTTTAAATGTTCCGACTGTGAGAAGAGCTTTAAAAGCAGAAATGAGCTGCTGGCGCACCAGCGGGTTCACACCGGGGAGAGGCCGTTCACCTGCTCCATGTGTGGGAAAGGATTCATTCTGTTATCCACCCTGCTGAAACACCAACCAGTTCACACTGATGAAAGACCTTTTAAATGTTCTGACTGTGACAAGAGCTTTAAAAGGAGAAATGAGCTGCTGAGACACCAACTCACTCACACTGGGGAGAGGCCGTTCACTTGTTCTTTGTGTGGGAAAGGATTCACTCGGTCATCAAGCCTGCTGACACACCAACACACTCACACTGGAGAGAGGCCGTATACCTGTCCAGACTGCGGGAAGGGATTCAACGATCCATCTACCCTGCTGGCACACCAGCGAGTACACACTGGGGAGAGGCCATTCACCTGCTTTGTGTGTGGGAAAGGATTCACTCGGTCATCCAACTTGCTGACACACCAACTTGTTCACACAGATAACAGACCTTTTAAGTGTTCTGACTGTGACAAGAGCTTTAAAAGTAGAAATTATCTGCTGAAACACCAACGCACTCACACTGGGGAGAGGCCATTCACCTGCTCCGTGTGTGGGAAAAGATTCACTCAGCCAGCCACCCTGTTGAGACACCAGCACGTTCACACTGGGGAGAGGCCGTTCACCTGCTCCATGTGTGGGAAAGGATTCAATTGGTCATCCCACCTGCTGACACACCAGCGAGTTCACACTGATCAGAGACCTTTTAAATGTTCTGACTGTGAGAAGAGCTTTAAAAGTAGATGTGTTCTGCTGAAACACCAACTCACTCACACTGGGGAGAAACTGTTCACCTGCTCCGGGTGTGGGACAGGATTCGCTAAATCATCAAACCTGCTGAGACACCAGCGAGTTCATAAGTGTGCAATGGGACCAGAAGGGTAACATTAGTAGAATTAGTATTTAAATGTATGAATAAGTTTAGAAGAATCACTATAGTTGTGAGGGGCCTGTTGGATGATGGGATACTTTCTTGACCACTATGCTTTAACTGTACAACTCTATTTAATTGCCTCCACAGTCTGTGTAAACATGCTGTCCTTGCTTCACTAATCAGAGATAAGGGGAAAGGCTGGAGACGATACAAGCAGTAAACTCGTTAGGGTTAGGGTCAGCAGGATCCTCAAGGCTCAGTCACTGTTGCCCAGTCGTCAACCTCAGAGAGCGGGTGAGTACATTTACTTTACCACCCATTTGATAGGGAGGTCGAAGTTCAGGATGGGAAGCTGGCGGGCCGATTTGAGGATCTGAACAAAAGAACAGGTCCACGTTTGGAGTAACTAAAGACTGCGCAGTGCCAGGATCGTGGTTCCTTGGGTAAACAAGGAGGTAATATCGCTCTCGGGGTTAACCAGGCAAAGTAAGAACGATCGGAGAGGAAACAAGATGTCCTTTCCCCATGCAGGAACGATCGTAGGGTAGCGAGAGGTCCATACCCATCCAAATAGTGACAACAGTCAGACTATAAAACATCAGCCATGGCAAATAAGGATCCGGAGTGGGGACCCAAAGGGTCAATCACCAAATGTTTGGCAGTCACAAACAAAAAGAACTTTAGATAAAATGATCAGGAAGGTTGGGATCCCTCGGTTGACCCTGGATAAGCATAAAGAATGGTGGAAAGAACAGACAAAAGGGAATTATTATATTATTTAAATGCTATCAAACCATATCTCAGTCTGGAAAGTCTGAATTAGCTGGGCTAACTCAGGAAAAGAGGCAGGTTACAAGTGTTAGAAGGGCGAGAGCCAGAGTGGGAAAGTGAGAGGTATCAGGTTGGGGTAAGAGGGTCAAGATGCTTTAGTGAAATTTAAAAGTGAGTGAAAACAAGTTACTGTTTCTTTGTTTGAGTCTGTATGAATGTTGGAAACTTCCACGACTTTATGTCCTTGTCTGTGTAGCTTGTGTGCTATCGAGCTAACAGTCATTAACTCTTTGTTGTCTGGCTTTAATGTTGAAAGTATGAGCCTGTTACTTGATCTATTCTTGCACATGTATATTTCTGTGGGAACCTCGAGTCATGTTTTGGGTGTGAACTAGTTGAACCTCTATGTGTTCCTTGGGCTTGGGACTGGGAATTTAATGCAGATTTTTGGTACTTTGAATTCATAACCCATTACAAGAATCAATATTTCTAAGTTGTTTGAAATTAAGAATGCGATAACTGAGTGTGTTCATTTCAATTTAAGATTGTGCACCCAGAAATGGGGATATAAAAGTTCAATTACATTATAAATTAAAAATGGGTGTGTAGTGTTTTATTTTCATTTTAAAAGTCGGTTTTGAAACTGAAAAGGCAATGCACAATTTTGTAAGAGATAAGCTTCAGTCCTGAAGGCTTGGAAATGCCTGGCCGAAATCCAGTTTGAAGTTTTTAAACGCTTTGCTTTAATTGGACCAAAGTTTCAAATCTACTATTGTTTTTTTGCGGTTTAAAGATATATCTTACTGACTGTTAAAGGATAAATAAAGGAGATACTGGGAAGATTTTAAAGTTAGTTTAAGAGGCTGGTGTTAAGTCTTCATTGTAAGAATGTTAAACAACCTTTTCTTTAGTTTTTGGTGTATTACAGTCATTTGACAAGGCGCCAGAAGAAAGAACATGAAAATGACATAATCTACCTTTTGTTTTAAAAGAGCACGTGTTATTCTGTTCTATATGTAATTAATATGCATTGGTTTGAATTAAGTTTAAATTATTAAGGTTAACAGACCTGTTAAGTTGGGAAAACTGGAATTTCATTGATGACCACAACATGGTATGAGGGAGTATTTAATTCCAGATATAAGGCTCACTCATATATAACATTGGCAGTTTTGACTTATAAATGGTTAGTGCTGTGAATTGGAATTTGGAATCATCTTTGTTGTATTTTTTTTTAAATCCTTGAGTTAGGAACCACTTACAAAATGTTAAGTTTGGAAACAATTGGAGTTTAATCTAAAATTATGTCTTCCCTGATGGAGATCTTTTGAAGTATAAGTGGAAAATCAACATCTTAAAAAACAACAGTCTAGGTGGTTTCTATGAATATAGAGAATTTTTTTTTGGGAAGAACTCCATGGAACATTAACAAACCTCTCACTCCAGCAACACTGTTATTTGAATTTGGGATAATTTTGAGATGCAAAAAGTCCAGTGTAAGAAACTAAAATGTCACCCAAGATGAAGAACGAACAAATAAACGAAGGATAAAACAAAAGGGAATTATAACTCTGTGTCGTGAGCACATAAGGCCAAGAGAGTGGGTGCGTAGCAGTCATGAGGAAAGATAAATGATCTAAGAAGGTGAGCAGTAAATAATTTGGGGTTGTTTTACCACTTTAGGGAACTGTCCTGAACAGACTTAGGCAGGAGTTAGGAAGAAAACTCGTGTGTGCATAAGTTTCTGTTTGTGTATTGTATTAGTGTCCTGTGATATCCTTGTCTGTCTCTGAACTGATGGCTTATTAATCCTCTGGCCTGGTCCTGCATGATGTTCTAAAGTTTTGATAGCTGCATAAAATGGTTGAGAAGCTGTAAAAGCCCATGCTTTGTTTTGGCGAGGGAAAGAGAGAAGGGTTCCTTTTTAGGGGGACGATAAGTAATGATACTCAGCACTGTCAATTCGATTGTTCCAGTGGGTGAAAACCTCGAAGACCACCCTTTCCTTCCCCCATGCTTGTGAGAGGCTGCTGTTTGAAGTTTGGCAGATTTAAATGAAGGACCACTGATGAACTTTATTTCCTTTGGTTTCTTTCTTTCATAAGTTAAGTTGAACGAGTGTTGCAGAAATTGTGTGGATAACGTATGTGTGTAAATTTCATGTGCTTTCTTTCCTGAAGGGTGGTTGCACAAAAAGGGTGTCAGCACACTTTTTAAAAAAAAGAATTTCACAATGAGGAATATCAGTTGGATCAAAAGGAAGGTGTAAACAAACTAAATATTTAAGTTATAAGATGCGTGTTGCGATTTCTGGCCAAGAATCACAACCCGACTGTATTTTGATTAACATATGGGAATTTAAATCCAGATATGAATTCACGCATGTGAGAATAGGGCAGTTTTTCATGATTGATACTGCTAATTGGAACTTTGAAAATAGTTTGAGTTGAAACAGTCCGTGTGTTCAAGTTGTTTTTCGGAAGAGATTTGACAAAGGGATCAAAAAAGCTTGGAATTTTGAAACGTTGTCAGAGGAAAGTGTTCTGAAACACAAATTTCTCATTTGTTTGAAAAGTATGTGTTTAGACTATTCCGTAGCTCGTGGTTTGTTCTGTCTTCGAAGGAAAAGGGGTGGTGACATCATCACCCGTCCATCTGAGAACATTCACCCCTCCCCCTTTCAGACTAGCCGGAGGTTAACCCTTTCCGCTAGCATTTTAAGCTCACCATACAACTTTCAAAATATATTGCAACAAAATTGCTGACAGCTTTAGTAATTTGACCAGACATCTACAATGAGTTGACAATGATGAAATTAAATTGAGTTGATATTCTAATCTGAAATTTACGAGATTCTAGGAAATGAATAAAACCACACACACGGTCTTGGTGGTTTCTGTTTGGACAACGGTAAATATTGGACTAAGTATGAAAAAAACATCATTGTGTGTCAGCTCAGAGGTTTGGTACAGGTATATCCTGTACAGCTAGATTGTAAAAGGAAAAATCTTAAAGTGATGGGATTGGTACTGTATTTTCCAGGAATACCGCAAGGGGGGGGACACCACTCCCAATGGTCTCCAGTCAAACTACATAACTCACATTCTGTTTCTGCCAACAGGAGAGCCAGCAGCAGATCTCTTAATTATTTTGTTTCAGGTAAACCACTAAAGAAATGGTAGCCCGGCGGATAGCAGTAACGGTGATCACCCTCTTGGTAACCACGGCAACGTGGGAGGCGCCCACCATAACTATCAACAGAACCACATGTCTGCATCCAGGACAGTACGTGCAACTACCAAAAGGAGGGAGCACCTCGAGGGCATCCAACACTGGAGTGAACATCACGGCGAGATGGGCTAATCTGCCTCCACTTGTTTGAGAACTCAAAGGAAGGGCCTGTGACATGTTGGTTCGGGACTTGATAGATAACCTTGTTTCAGGTATTGAAGGTACAAGATTTGGTACGGTCCCCTGACACATACATCAGTGTGTAAGAAGAATAGAGCTTATTAATTTGCATGAGGAAAGACGGGAACAGGTAGTTACGTGACCTATAATGGGGGGGGGGGTGGGGGGGAAGTGGAGAATACAATCAACTTCTTGATTGTACCTCAAGAACATGCAAATGATACTTATTCAGGGGGTTATAAATTTGTATCCCTGGGGGTGGTGAGGGATGAGGTGGTGTATTAAGTAGGACCCCAGAGGTATATAGCTCCAGGGTTAAATGGTACCCTTTTGATGACAACATGAGAATGTTGTACTCGGTTGCAACATTACATCATCTGCTCTTGTAATACTGAGACCCATCAGTAATGACTCTGCCATAGTGGTATCGGTCAGCCCTCTTGAAAAAGCCTTTAAGGCAGTCCAAACCTCCCTTATGCAGGGGTGCTTTTTGATGGACAGGACAAGGTTCTTATATGGAGGATTGGAGTGTGATAATAACCACACCTTCTGCCTACAGATCACTGACTTTTTTACGGTGAGGGATTTCCACCTTGCAGGCAGGGCCCTCACCTCTGTGTATTCAGGCCATGGTGGGATGGTTTGCTAAAGTTGTCAATGTCCCGGAAAGACTAGCCCGGGAAGTGGTGCAAAGAGTCCTAGCCACCACTAGGAGGTTTATGGAGCAAAGCCGTCAAGCAATCGCGAGGGGCAAGGTGCAGGTGAACCAAGCCAAAGGAGTGGCTAGAGTATTGGAAGATTTGGCCAGCAATCGAGCCGAGATGGCAGGAATGCGGTATAACTGGTGGGAAGGATCGCTGCAGCTGTTGTGTCCATTGCGTTTCTGTTAGTTGGTCTCTCTATTTGTTACTACCAAAAGCTGATGGTATCCCAAGCGGTGCAGATGGTGATATTGGTTAACAAAGGGTACACCCCAGTATCTGCCGCAGTTGAAGCCCCTCTCCCAGGGAACATTTATGAGGATTTTGCTATCTAATGAGATGATGGTTCCAGGTCCAGCCTAGGTCAATAGGACTTTGGTGAAGCCGTAAGAGAACAGTAGACTAGGAGATCCGAAGCCCACTGACCTTCAGTAGGATACCTGGAGCAATTGGTGAGTGGAAGATTTCGGGAATGTCCCACCTGGGTCAGGTGGTGCACCTGACCAGGGATCCAAAAGGAGGGACTGAAGTAGGACCAGAAGGGTAACATTAGTAGAATTAGTATTAGAATATATGAATAAGTTTAGAAGAATCACTGTAGTTGAGGGGCCCGTTGAATGATGGGATACTTGACTGCTGTTGTGGGAAGTTGTACAACTCGGTACCTAATTGCCTGCACATCTGTGTAAACATGCTGTCCTTGCTTCACTAATCAAAGAGATAAGGATGAGGCTGGAGCCAAGACAGGATGCCATAAATTATGGGAGCTGGTAGCTTCAAAGTTTGGGAGGAGATAGCAGGAGAATGTTTGTGGAGCAATACAATCCAGGTTATTGATCAAGCTGCAGATCTGGAATGTGTCAGGGTGGTGTGAACAAATGAGTAATGGTTATTGTATTCTATTCTATACAGACTCTTTTTCACTGAGAAGCTCTTTGGGTGAACCAGAGGACATCTCCCTTGCAAATCTTGACAAAATAAAATCCTTATTTGCTTTAATCCCGTGGACTCGAGAGTGGTTATATTTTCCCCACAACAATAGGAACTGGAGTAGGCCATTCAGCCCATCGAGCCTGCTGCACCAGTTAGTTTCTGGCTGATCAATCAGTCACCACACAAAGAAATCAAGATTTATTGATATCCACAATCATAACCCCTATAACTGGGCTGGAGTTTATTAGCTGAAACAAACCCCAACCATCAGAATAAATAGTTTCAGTACTGGATATGATTAACAGCAGAATCCAAACCCTGCAGTCATTTGTGAACCCGCTGGTGTCTCAGCAGGGTGGAAGACTGAGTGAATCCCTTCCCACACAAGGAGCAGGTGAACGGCCTCTCCCCAGTGTGAACTCGCTGGTGTGTCAGCAGGTGGGAGGACTGAATGAATCCCTTCCCACATACGGAGCAGGTGAACGGCCTCTCTCCAGAGTGGACTCGCTGGTGTGTCAGCAGGTGGGAGGACTGATTAAATCCCTTCCCACACACGGAGCAGGTGAATGGCATCTCCCCAGTGTGAAGTTGCTGGTGTGTCAGCAGGTGGGATGACACTGTGAATCCCTTCCCACAAACAGAGCAGGTGAATGGCCTCTCTCCAGTGTGAATGTACTGGTGTCTCAGCAGGTGAGATAACTGAGTGAATTCCTTCACGCACACGGTGCAGGTGAACGGCTTCTCCCCAGTGTGAACTCGCTGGTGCATTAGCAGGGTGGACGATTGATTAAATCCTTTTCCACAAGCAGAGCAGGTGAACGGCCTCTCCCCGGTGTGAATGCGCTGGTGTCTCAGCAGGAGGGATGAATTAATGAATCCCTTCTCACACACAGAGCAGGTAAACGGCCTCTCTCCAGTGTGACTGCGACGATGAGTTTCCAGCTTGGATGGGCAACTGAATCCCTTTCCGCAATCCCCACATTTCCACGGTTTTTCCGTGGTGCTGGTGTCCTTGTGAGTCTCCAGGTTGGATGAACGGTTGAAGCCTTGTCCGCTCTCAGAACATGTGTACAGTTTCTCCCCACTGTGAATGGTGTGATGTTTTTACAGGCTGTGTAACTGGTTCAAGTTCTTTCCCCAGTCACTGCACTGGAACACTCTCACTCGGGTGTGTGTGTGTCTCGGTGCTTTTCCAGTCACACTGACGTCTGAAATATTTTCACACAGACAGAACAGACAAACATTTCTCCTTCTGCATTCAAAGGCCAGTGATATTCAAGTCCTGATAAATCGAGTGAGTCTGTCAGATCTTCACGTGATCTTTGGTTTGAGGTTCCTGACTACAAACTATTCGCTTCTAATACCCTGTAAAAGGAGTTTACAAGTCATCACTGTCAGCACAGGTTAGAAATTCAGAACAGACAATTCTAGTTTCTATGGAACATTTTTTCCTCTTTTGTTTCCCCAAAGCTGTAAATCCCCATCCCACACACTCTCCCTCCTCCCTGTACTTAAATCCAAAGCCATCGAACCATCTGCACCATCATATAGGCGGCGCAGTGGTTAGCACCGCAGCCTCACAGCTCCAGCGACCCGGGTTCAATTCTGGGTACTGCCTGTGTGGAGTTTGCAAGTTCTCCCTGTGTCTGCGTGGGTTTTCGCCGGGTGCTCCGGTTTCCTCCCACCACCAAAGACTTGCAGGTTGGTAGGTAAATTGGCCATTATAAATTGCCCCTAGTAGAGGTTGGTGGTAGGGGAATATAGGGACAGGTGGGGATATGGGATTAGTGTAGGATTAGTATAAATGGGTGGTTGATGGTCGGCACAGACTCGGTGGGCCGAAGGGCCTGTTTCAGTGCTGTATCTCTAAATAAAATTTTAAAAAATAAAATCTCTTTCCTCCACTGCCAGTTTTCTCCCTCCCTCTACTCTGACTGGGTTCAGTTCTCCAGCCCCTGTGTTGCAGAGTGGGAATCAAATCAATGAGTCAATGATTTTCTCTCCTGGTCACTGGGACCCGGAAGTCCCGCCCACTCTGTCGTCAACAACATGGCCACGCATGCGCTCTGCTCCCCGCTCAACCAAGATGGCGGCCGCTAACCTGAGCCTGGCTCTGTTCCTGGGAAAAAGTCGCGGAGCAGCAAACGCGGGATCTGTAAGTTCTTATTCGCGGCCTGTGGTCTACACCAGGTGTTTCTGAACCCTCCTCGCCCACCCACCCACCGGCTCCATTTCTCCCCTGCGCCCCGCCGACTCTCACCCTCTGCAAAAAGCATATCCAGCACTGGCACAGCTCTGATGAAAGTGACAATGCGCATGCTCCAGTTACAGTGCAGCAGTGCGCCTGCGCTTTAGTTCTTTCCCCTTTCATTTTTTTCTCTTCCCCACCCCCCGCAGCTCTTATGGTAAAGACAAATACAAAGTATTCATTTAATATCTCAGCTATACCACCACGCGTAAATCCCCTTTTTGGTCCCCACTCCTCCTTTTACTATTTATCTGTCTGTAGAAAACATTTGGATTCCCTTTTATATTAGCTGCCAGTCTCTTTTCATACTCTTTCTTTGCTTCTATTTGCTTTTTCACTTCCCCTCTGAACCTTCAAGATTCAGCCTGGCTCTCCGTTGTATTAACCACCGGACATTTGTCAAAAGCACACTTTTTCTTCTTCATCATCCAGGGAGGTCTGGATTTGTTTTCCCTACCTTTCCCCTTCAAGGGAATATACCTTGACAGTGCCTGAACTATTTATTCTTTAAAGGCAGCCGATTGTTCAGCTACCGTGTTGACTGCCAAACTATGATTCCAATTTATCTGGGTCAGATCCATTCTTGCCCCATTGAAATTGGCTCCCCCCCCCGTTAATTATTCTTACTCTGGATTGTTCCTTGACCCTTTCTATAGCCAACCTAAACCTTATGATACAATGATCACTGTCCTCTAATTGTTTCCCGACTGACACTTGATCCACTTGGCCAACCTCATTCCCAAGAAGGAGGTCTAGCAGTGCCTCCTTTCGCATTGGACCGGAAACCTACTGCTGTAGATAATTCTCCAGAACATACCCAAGGAACCCTTGCTCCTCACTGCCCTTTATACTACTGCTATCCAAGTCTATATTCAGATAATTAAAGTCGCCCATTACAACACCTCTCTAATTTCCTTGCCAATTTGTCCCCTACATTGTTCCCGCTAGTTGGTGGCCAAAAGACTACACTGAGCAATGTAATTGCACCTTTTTTGTTCCTAAGCTCTATCCAAATAGATTATGTCCTTGGCCCTCTGGGACATCCTTTCTCTCCAGCACTGCAATGTTCTTCTTAATCAAAACTGTCACCCCTCCCACTTTCCTTCCTTTTCTATCTTTCCTGAACATCTTATATCCAGAAATATTTAGTACCCCGTCCTGCCCTTCTTTGAGCCAGGTCTCCGTTATCACAACTACCACGTGGCTATCTGGCCTGCAGCTCACTAACCTTATTTGCCACACTCCGTGCATTCACATACATGCACAGTAACCCTAATTTACACTTTATTACTTTCCCTCTTACTCTGACCCCACCTAATACTTTACCATTTCCTACTTTAGCACAATCTGTCTCCCAATTCTCGGTGCACCTTGGTGTTCCTCCCTTCTATTCTCTCCTGGTTCCCACATCCTTGCCAAGTTAGTTTAAAACCTCCCCAATAACATTAGCAAATTTCCCCACAAGGAAGTCTATCCCAGCTCTGTTCAGGTGCGACCTATCCGGCCTGTATAAGTCCCATCTCCTCCAGAACTGGTCCCAATGTCCCACGAATCTAAAGCCCTCCCTCCTGCACTATCTTTCCAGCCATGCATTCATTTGCACTATCCTTCTATCTCTATACTCACTTGCGCGTGATACTGGCAGTAATCCGCAGATTACTACTTTTGAGGTCCCGCTTGCGAATTTCTTACCTAGCTCCCTGAACTCTGACTGCAGGACCACATCCCTCTGTCTTTCTATGTCATTGGGACCAATGTGTACCATGACTGCTGGATGTTCAGCCTCCCCCTTCAGGATGCTCTGCAGCCATTCAGTGACATCCTTGACCCTGGCATCAGGGAGGCAACACACGAAATGCCTGTCTATTACCCTGTCAAATCTCCATCACTATTGCTCTTCCAGTCCTCTTTGTGCCGTCCTGTACAGTTGAGCCACCCATGGTACCATAGACTTGGCTCTGGCTGCACTCCCCAGAAGAACAAACACTTTCCTTAGTATTCAGAACTGGATATCGGTTGGAGAGTGAAACGCACTCAGCGAGCTCCTGCGCTACCTGCCTGTTTCTTCTTGGCTGCCTGACAGTCACCCATTCGCTCTCTCCCTGAATATTCTTAAGCTGCGGGGTGACTACATCTATAAACATGCTATCCACAAAGCTCTCAACCTCATGGATGTGCATCAGTGATGCCAGCTGCTGCTCAAATTCTGAAACCCAGTGCTCAAACTGCTGCAACTGGCAACACTTCCTGCACATATGGTTATCCAGGACATGGGAAGCATCCTGGAATTCCCACAAAGCACAGGATTTGCACTCCAGAGGTCTAAGCAGCCCTGCCATTCCTCTTATCTATTAGATAATAAACTATGCTACTACTAATAAATACCCAGATTTTGCGAGAGAAAAGAGAAAAATATACTCACCAATCACTTAACTGCTTCCCAGTGACACTTGCATTTCTTTAGAATGCCGTCAGTCAGCTCTGAACCCACAAACTATCCACCACTCTGACTCTGCTCCCTCACTGGCCCCGCTCTTTTCTAATCCACCACTCTAGATATAAATTTAATGCAGCAGTTATAACTCCCAAACCAGTTAAACTACTGCTCACCTAATTACTGCTTCCGGGCTTCAGCTCTCTCATCTCGCTGCTGGTCTCCAGTTCCCTTTCTCAGACCTCCTTTTTTGTAAAAGGTCAGAGCAGTACATCCTCCCTCACTGCACCAAAGTCCCACGCTGACCAAACTCCCACACTTAGGGAATTCCCAAGCTCACACTCTGTCTCGAGCTGCTACCTTCGTGCCTGATCACTTCATGCATTTAATAAGACCACCTGTACTTATACTGGGTGAAACTCTACAGAGCTGAGTCATGCACTGCTGGCTAGAGAAACCAGTTCTAACCAGCTACCTCATTAACTAAATGTAGCTGCCATTCTAGCAGCGAGCTTGTTTATCCCCAAGACTGAAATAAACTTTACTTCGACAGTAAATTGTAATCAAAAGCTAAGTGCAAACTTGACTAACTTTTAGAAAGAGACTAACCCTTAAAATTAGCCCTTAAAATTCCCATACTTACCAAATTCCCAAGTTCACACTGAGTCTAGAGCTGCTACTTTCCTGCCTGTTTAAAGTAATTATCAACCATGTTTTCTCGCATCCATTGCCTCCCCGCTCAAACGCTGTGGCATTAGAAACCCCCGTGTTTCAGCATTTTGGGTGGCCCCAGTCACAGTGGTGGCCTCCCCAGGAGACATGCCAGCCTGGGGCCTGCAGGCAGCTGCCTTCCGCACGAGTCCCAGCTCTCTCCACAGCCTTGCTCCTGGCCTTGGCTCTGGCTGCAGTCCCCAGATGAACCATCACTTCCCTCAGTATTCAGAACGGAATACCTGTTGGAGAGTGAGACGCACTCAGGGGACTCCTGCACTACCTGCCCGTTTCTTCTTGGCTGTTTCCACCTGGCGGTCACCCATTCCCTCTCTCCCTGCCTACTCTTAAGCTGCAGGGTGACCACATGTGCTATCCACATAACCCTCAGTGTCACGGATGCACCGCAGGGACACCAGTTGCTGCTCAAGTTGCAAAACCCAGAACTCAAACTGCTGCAATTGATGGCATATCCTGCAAATATAGTTATCCATGACACAGGAAGAATCCTGGAATTGCAACATAGCGCAGGATGTGCACTCTGAAAGTTGGAGCAGTCCTACCATTCCTTTACCTATTACTTAACAAGCTTGCGACTGCTAATAAAACTTTACCAATACTAATAAATCTTACGAATGTTAATAAACCTTATCAATACTGAAAAACCCTACTAATACTCCCTTCTGAAGGGTCACTGACCTGAAACATTAACTCTGCTTCTCTCCCCACAGATGCTGCCAGACCTGCTGAGTATTTCCAGCATCAGTAGTATTTTGCTTTTATTTTATTATTATACTTAATACACCTTATTAGTGGTAATAAACCTTACCTGAAAACAAAAGACATACCAGTTTATTTCCTGGTTAAATAACCAGGAAATACTCAGCAGCCAATCACTTACCGACTTTACCGTGATGTCCCAAAGCGAGTGAACGCCTAGCGGCGGGAATCCCGCTCCGCTGGGTAAAATCTCACGGTTTCTCCCCCTCTCCCTTCCTCCCGGGCTCTTTGCTTCATGCTCCCTTCGTGAACTTTGCAGCGGATGAGAGGGGGCGGGGCGCAGGGAAGGAATAGAGCCTGCAGGTGGGTGGGGAGGCTTCAGAAACACCTGGTGTAGGCCGCAAGCCCCGAATAAGAACCCCCAGGTCCCGCGTTTGCAGCTCCGAGGTTTTTCCCCAGGAACAAGCCCAGGTTAATGGCTGCCATCTTGATTGAACGGGGGAGCAGAGCGCATGCGCGGCCATCTTGGTGACGACACAGAGTGGGCGGGGCTTCAGGCTCCCAGTGACCAGGAGAGAAAATCATTGACTCATTGATTTGATTCTCACTCTGCAAACAGGGGCTGGAGAACTGAACCCAGTCAGAGTAGAGGGAGGGAGAAAACTGGCAGCGGAGGAAAGAAATGGTGCGATGGGTTTGGATTTCAGCACAGGGAGGAGGGAGAGTGCAGGGGGAGCAAGAGAGGGAAAAATGTTGCATAGAAACTAGAATTGTCTGTTCAGAATTTCTATCCTGTACTGACTTTGTAAACTGCTTTTACAGGGTGTTCGAAGGAGAGGGTTTCCAGATGGGAAACTCAAACCAAGCATCACATCAAGATCTGACACAGTCATTCAGTTCATCAGGATCTGCATCTATTTGGCCTTGGAATGTGGAAGGAGAAATGTTTGTTTGTTCTGTCTGTGAGAAAAAGGTTTCAAACATCAGTGTGACTGGAAAAGCACCGAGACACACACACCCGAGTGAGAGTGTTCCACTGCACAGACTGCGGAAAGAGCTTTAACCAGTTACACAGCCTGAAAAAACATCACCCCATTCACAGCGGGGAGAAATTGTGCACGTGTGTGTGTGGACGAGGTTTCAACTGATCATCCAACCTGGAGAGATACACGAACACCTGCACCATGGAGGAACCATAAAAATGTGGAGACTGTGGGAAGGGATTCAATTACCCATCCCAGCTGGAAATTTATTGGCACAGTCACACTGGGGAGAGGCCGTTTACTTGCTCTGACTGTGGGAAGGGATTCACCAAGGCATCCCATCTTCTGAGACATCAACTTGTTCATTCTGGTGCCAGCCCTTTTAAATGTTCTGATTGTGAGAAGAGCTTTAAAAGGAAACAGGATCTGCTGAATCAGGGCTGAAACTCCACTCCTGGCCCTTTGATCTGGTTTCAGTTTCACTGCTGGACCCACCAATCAAAGCACTTTGTCTGATTTGCCCCTGGGAATTTGCAGCCTCCTCCCTCAAAACCCACACTCCCTGCCATATTCACAATGAAATGGGCAAGGAGTGGAGTTTCAGCCCTGATATCTTACACTCCCCCGCCCCATACAGTCCAGATCAGCATCAGGCCCCAGCCTGGATTCACCTCCTTCAGCCCTTGAACCCCAATCGGGTGGGAGAAGGACGTCCTCGATATAAAGACGTGTTCTCTCCCACCACTCGAATCCCTCAGATATCTGGGGAGGTGCACAGACTCACAGCTAAAGGTTCACCTGTCAGTGGAAATACCAGGGCGCAATGGACCCGCCCTTCCCAGAACCCTGAACAGTCGAAAAGGGACAGACTCAATCACATTGCTGATCATTAAAGGTTGCGGGTGAGAGCACAGTGAGGAGACCTACTGAGTGAAGGTTTCAAACCCCATCGACTCCAGCACCATCTTCAGGGAAACTCTCAACTCGCGACAATGTCCTCTGAGAACCAAGGGAGCGGGCAAAGGCTGGGATCTTCGACAGAACCTGGCACCTAGACAGAGTTCAACAGTCATCAGAATTTATCCTTCAGACGGAGCCTGTGGGGAAACAGCGAATCAGGTGAAGTTTTACACAATATTTTTGAGTCACCATTGAGGCGAGAGATGGGTCTGTCCCAGAAACACTGGTCTGTTGCAGGATATGGGAGACGGGTCTGTCCCAGGAACACTGGTCTGTTGCAGGATATGGGAGACGGGTCTCTCCCTAGGAATCCTGGTCTGTTGCAGGATATGGGAGACGGGTCTCTCCCTAGGAATCCTGATCTGTTACAGGATAAGGTAGAGAGGTCTGTAGGTCCCTGGCCTCAGCAACACTAGCCTGTCCCCTGCGTACAGTCAGCTTTCGTTTTATTAGCAAGCCTCCTGTCCAGCACTTTATCAAATACGCTTTGACAAACCAACTAAACAACACCCAGTGCATTTCCTTTCATATGACACTGTGTTTATTCCCTCAAATAATACCTGCTGTCTGTCATGAATCACAGAATTGTTACAGCGCAGAAGGAGGCCATTCAGCCCCTTGTGTCCACACTGGCTCTCCGAATGAGCAATTCGCTCAGTGCCATTCCCTGTAACCATTCACATTCTTCCCTTTCAGATTACAGTCCCTTTTGAATGCCTCCATTGAACCTGCCTCCAGCCTCCACCACACCCTGACAGCGCATTCCAGACCTTAACCACTCGATGAGTGAAAAAGTTTTTCCTCATGTTGCTTTTGCCAATCACTTTAAAACTGTGTCCTCTCGTTCTCAATCCTTCCACGCCTGGGAACAGCTTTTCCCTCTCTACTGTGTCCAGCCCCCTCATGACATTGAACACCTCTCTCAAATCTTTTCTCAGTCTTCTCTTCACCAAAGAAAAGAGTCACAGCTTCTCCAACCTTTCTTCATAACTCAATACCCTTAAGAATTTTATATGCTTTAAAGAGATCACCTCAAATTCTTCTAAATTCTAGGGAATGTAGGTCTAGGTTGCTCAATCTCTCCTTATAGAACGATTCTCCCTCTTCCTCACGCACATGCTAAGAATCATACTCAGAGTCATTCATGGCAAAGAAGCAGGCCATTCGGCCCATTGAGTCTATGCCAGCTCTCCACAGAGCTATGCAGTCAGTCCCATCCTTCCAGCTCGATTCCCATAGCCCTGCAGGTCTATTTCTCTCAGGTGATGCTGGATTTCTTCGTCAATGTCAGCCCTCTGTGAAAGGGAACTTCCAAGACACTGGAAGTGTTCCACGTTTTCCAGGTACTCATCGTGAAGTCTAATCAATGGGGCTGGGGCGTGTGCATTTGGAGCTTGCTGATGGAGGACTTTGGTCTGCTGAATGTTGAGTGTAAGTCCCATCTTCTCATATGCCTCGGTAAATATGTCAACAATTCTCTGAAGATCCTTTATTGACACAGCACTTACTGCAGCATCATCAGTATATTGGAGCTCAATGACTGAAATCGGAGTGGTCTTCATTTTGATTGGTATTGCCAGAGATTAAATAACTCATTGTCCATTCAGTAAATATGTGGCTTCAACAGGGAGCTTGTCTCGAGTCAGACAGAGCATGGCTGCTAGGAAGATCGAGGAAAGAGTTGAGGTGATGACACCTTGTTTAATACCTGTCTTAACCTCAAAGGGGTCTGTAATGGATCTGTTCCTAAGGATTACGCTCACATATCATCATGAAGCAGGCAAAGGATGGTGATGAATTTTGGAGGACATCCTTACCATGTGGTTTGGATGTCAGATACCAGGCTCCCAAAGCAGGTCTTATTCTCCCAGCTCAGGCAGGGCAGACGCACCAGAGGAGGACAAAAGGAGCACTTCAAGGGTGTGCTGAAAGCCAACAAGAAAAAATACAACATTGACATCAACTCCCGGGAGACCATCACCCTGGACAGAATCAGATGGATCCCAACGATGACAAAATGAAGAGGAAAAGCGAAAGCAGCAGAAAGAAGCCATAACCTGAATTAATAATACACAACCAGACATCCCACGTCTCAACAAATATCCAACATACCAAAAAGTCTGTAGAGCCTGAATCGGCCTCACCAGCTATCTTCAGACTCATGGAAGACAATCGTCCTCACCTGTGAGGGATAGTCAATAATAACACTTTATATCAGATGGCCATCTAACTTCCTCTTGAAGTCACTGATATCTCCACTTCCACCACCCTTGTGGGCAGCGAGTTCCAGGTCATTACCACCCGCTGCGTAAAAAAGTGCTTCCTCATATTCCCCCTGCATCTATTGCCCAAAACCGTCAATCTCTGTGTCCCCTAGTCCGAGCACTATTTGTTCATGGGAACAGTTTTTCCTTGTCTAACTTATTTAAGCCTGTCATAATCTTGTACACTTCTATTAAATCTTCCCTTAATCTCATTTATCCTAAAAAAATCCAACTTTTCCCACCTAGCCTTGTAACTAAAATCCACCATCCCCTGAACCATTCTGGTAAATCTCCTCTGCACCCTCTCAAGGGCCCTCACATCCTTCCTGAAGTGTGGTGACCAGAACTGGACGCAATACTCCAGTTAGGTCCTAACTAGAGATTTATAAAGTTTCAGCATAACCTCCTGCTTTTGCCTCTATCTATGAAGCCCAAGGTCCCATATCAGTCCAGTGAACCTTCAATGCACTCCCTCAGAGGCAAGTGTAACTCGATGAGGGGATCAAAACAGTTCACAAAGTGGTTATTAATCACATCCAGGACAGGCTTTTGCAATGGCGGAGCTGTTACCCAGCATTCTGTGCGGAAGGGAATATCCCCTATTCACACTACTTGTGTTGTGTGGCACTACCACCATGCTAAATGGGTTGATTTCAAACAGATCTAGCAATGCAAAATTGGACATCCATGAGGTGCTGTGGACCACCAGAAGCAGCAAAATTGTACTTAACCACAATCTATAACCTCATCACCCGGCATATCCGCAACTCTACCTTCGCCATCAAGCCGGGGGACCAACCCTGGCTCAATGAAGAGTACATGAGGGCATGCCTGGAGCAGCACCAGGCATACCTCAAAATAACATGTCAACCTGGCGAAGCTTCAACCCAGGACTATTGGCATGCCAAACAGCCTAAGCAGCATGCAATAGACAGAGCTAAGCAACCCCATAACTTATGGATCAAATCTAAGCTCTGTAGTCCTGCTACATTCAGCTGTGAATGGGGGTGCACAATTAAACAGATAACTGGAGGAGGTGGCTCCACAAATATCCCCATCCTCATTGATGGGAGAGTCCTTCACATCAGTGCAAAAGATAAGGCTGAAGCATTTGCAACAATTTTACAATCTTTAGCAAGAAGTGCTGAGTTGATGATCCATCTCGGCCTCCTCCTGAAGTCCCCAGCATCACAGATGCCAGACTTCAGCCAATTCGATTCACACAGCGTGATGTCAAGAAATGACTGAAGGCCCTGACAGCAATCCAGCAGTAGTACTCTGTGCTCCAGAACTTGCCACACCCCTAGCCAAGCTGTTCGAGTACGGCTACAACACTGGCATCTACCCAGCAATATGGAAAATTGCCCAGGTATGTCCTGTCCACAAAGAGCAGAACAAATCCCACCCGGACAATTACTGCCCCATCAGTCTACTCTCAAATCATCAGTAAAGTGATGGGAGGTGTCATTGACAGTGCTATCAAGCGGCTCTTGCTTAGCAATAAACTGCTCAGTGACGCTCAGTTTGGGTTCCTCCAGGGCCACTCAGCTCCTGACCTCATTACACCTTTGATTCAAACATGGACAAAAGAGCTGAACTCAAGAGGTGAGGTGCAAGTGACTGCCCTTGACATCAAGGCATCATTTGACAGAGTATGGCATCCAGGAGCCCTAGCATAACTGGAGTCAATGGGAATGAGAGAAAAAACTCTCCACTGGTGGGAAACGTAATAGGACGATGCTTGTAGTTGTTGGAGGTCAAACATCTCAGTTCCAGGTCATCACTGCAGGAGTTCCTCAGGGTAGTGTCCGAGGCCCAACCATCTTCAGATGCTTCATAAATGACCTTCCTTCAATCATCAGGTCAGAAGTAGGGATGTTCGCTGATGATTGCACAATGTTCAGCACCATTCGCAACTCCTCAGATCTGAAGCACTCCGTGTAGAAATGCAGCAAGACCTGGACAATATCCAGGCTTGGGCTGATAAGTGGCAAGTAACATTCACGCCACACAAGTGCCAGGCAATGACCATCTCCAACAAGAGAGAATCTAATCATCTCCCCTTGACATTCAATGGCATTACCATCACTGAATCCCCCACTATCAACAACCTGGAGATTACTATTGACCAGAATCTTAACTGGAATAGCCATATGAAGATCCTCGCTACAAGAGCAGGTCAGAAGCTAGGAATACTGTGGTGTGTAACTCACCTCCTGACTCCCCTGTCCACCATCTACAAGGCACAAGTCAGGAGTGTATGGAATACTATCCACTTACCTGAATGGGTGCAGCTCCAACAACACTCAAGAAGCTCAACACCATCCAGGACAAAGCAGCCCACTTGATTGGCACCACTTCCACAAACATTCACTCCCTCCACCACCGACGCACAATGGCAGCAGTGTGTACCATCTACAAGATGCACTGGAAGGTTCATCAAATGAGGCCATATGGATTGAACTAAGGAACAAAAAAGAGGCAATCACATTGCTGGGAGTGTACTATAGACCCCAAACAGTCAGAGGGAGATAGAACAGCAGATATGTAAGCAAATCTCTGAGAAGTGCAAGAACAATAGGGCAGTAATAGTAGGGGATTTTAATTACCCCAATATTAACTGAGGTAGTTTTAGTGTGAAAGGAATTGAGGGAGCAGAATTCTTGAGGTGCATTCAGGAGAACATTTTTGTTCAAGTCCAACGAGAGAGGGCACAGTTTTAGACTTAGTTTTAGGAAATGGACAGGTGGAAGGAGTGGCAGTGGGAGAGCATTTTGGTGATCAGTCACTTTTAACATAATTATGGAAAAGGACAGAGATAGAACAGGAGTTAGAGTTCTCAATTGGGGCAAGGCTAATTTTACTAAACTGAGGAGTGATTTAGCGAAAGTGGACTGGAAACAGCTACTTGAAGGTAAATCAGTGGCAGAACAGTGGGAGGCATTCAAAGGGGAGATTCAAGGGGTTCAGGGTAAACATGTTCCCACAAAGAAAAAGGGTGAGGCGGCCAAGGATGTCAAGAAGCCTACAGGGTAAGATAAGGCAGAAAAGGAAAACTTATGTCTGACACCGAGAACTCAGTAATACAGAAAGCCGAGAGGAGTATAGAAAGTGGAGGGGTGAAATCAAAAAGGAAATTTGGAAAGCAAAGAGAGGGCATGAAAGAATATTGGCAATCAAAATCAAGGTGAACCCAAAGATGTTTTATCAATACATTAAGAGTAAGAGGATAACTACAGAGAGAGCAGGGCCCATAAAAGACCAAAAAGGTAACCTATGTGTAGGAGTGGAAGATATTGGTGTGGTTCTTCATGAATACTTTGTGTCTGCCTTCACAAAAGAGGGGGGACGATGCAGATATTGTAGTTAAGGAGGAAGAGTGTGAAGTATTGGATGTGATAAACATAGGGAGAGAGGATGTATTAATGGGATTAGCATCCTTGAACGTTTATAGATCACCAGGGCCAGATGAAATGTACTTTAGGCTGTTAAAAGAAGCAAGAGAGGAAACAGCAGAAGGTCTGACCATCATTTTCCAGTCCTCACTGGATACAGGTGTGGTGCCGGAGGATTGGAGAATTGCTAACGTTATACCTCTGTTTAAAAAGGGAGCAAAGGATAGACCAAATAATTACAGGGCAGTCAATCTAACCTCAGTAGTGGGCAAATTATTGGAATCTATTCTGGGAGACGGAGAGTCAGCATGGATTTGTTAAGGGAAGATGTTGTTTGACCAACTTGATCGAATTATTTGAAGAAGTAACAAGGAAGATAGATGAGGGTACTGCAGTTGATGTGGTCTACATGGATTTTAGCAAAGCTCTTGACAAGGTTCCACATGGCAACTGGTTAAATAATAAAATCCCATGAGATCCAGGGAATGCAGTAAGGTGGATACAAAATTGGCTCGGTGGCAGGAAACAAAGGGTAATTGTTGACAGCTGTTTTAGCGACTGGAGGGCTGTTTCCAGTGGCATTCCGCAGGGCTCAGTACTGGGTCCCCTGCTTTTTGTGGTGTATAGTAACGATTTGGACATAAATGTCGGGAGCATGATCAAGAAGTTTGCGGATGAGACAAATATTGGCCATGTGGTAGATAGCGAGGAGGATAGCTGTAGGCTGCAGGAAGATATTGATAATCGGGTCAGATGGACAGAAAAGTGGCAAATGGAATTCAACTTGGAGAAGTGTGAGGTGATGCATTTGGGGAGCTCAAACAACGCAAAGGAATACACGATTAATGGGAAAATACTGAGAAGTGTAGAGGAAGTAAGGGACCTTGGAGTGAATGTCCACAGATCCCTGATGACAGGTCGATAAGGTGGGTAAGAAGGCATATAGAATCCTTTCCTTTATTAGCCGAGGTATAGAATGTAAGAGCAGGGAGGTTATGCTGGAACTGTATAACTTTTTGGTTAGGCCACAACTTGAGTACTATGTGCCGTTCAGGTCACCTCATTACAGAAAGGATGTAATTGCACTAGAGAGGGTACAGAAGAGATTACGAGGATGTTGTCAGGACTGGAAAAATGCAGCTATGAGGAAAGATTGTATAGGTTGGGGGTGTTCTCCTTGGAACAGAGAAGGCTGAGGGGAGATCTGATTGAAATGTACAACATTTTGAGGGGCCTGGATAGCGTGGAGGTGAAGAGCCTATTCACCTTAGCAGAGAGGTCAGTGACGAGGGGGCATAGATTTAAAGTGATTGGTAGAAAAATTAGAGGGGAGATGGGAAAAACTTTTTCACTCAAGAGGGTGGTGATGGTCTGGAACTCACTGCCTGAAAAGGTAGCTGAGGCAGAGACCCTCAACTCATTCAAAAGGAGTCTGAATATTCACCTTAAGTGCCATAAGCTGCAGGGCTACAGACCAAATGCTGGAAGGTGGGATTAGAATAGGTGGATCATTTTTTGGCTGGCACAGACACGATGGGCCAAGTGGCCTCTTTCTGTGCCTTAAATTTTCTATCATTCTACAACATCCACTGCATTTCCTTTCTCACTAAACTGTGTTTTTCACTTAAATAAACCCTGCTGTCTGGCCTGAGTGAATTCCTTTCACTTGTGTGGCGTGAATATTACTTGCCACTTAACAGCCCAAGCCTGGGTAATGTCCAGGTCTTGCTGCATTTCTACACAGACTGTTTCAGTATCTGAGGAGTCGCGAATGGTGCTGAACATTGTGCAATCATCAGCGAACATCCCCACTTCTGACCTTATGATTGAAGGAAGGTCATTGATGAAGCAGCTGAAGATGGTTGGACCTAGGACACTACCCTGAGGAACTCCTGCAGTGATGTCCTGAAGCTGAGATGATTGACCTCCAACAACCACAACCATCTTCCTTTGCACTAGGTATAACTCCAACCAGTGGAGTATTTTCCCCCGATTCCCATCAGTTTTGCTAGGGCTCCTTGATGCCATACTCTGTTAAATGCTGCCTTGATGTCAAGGGCAGTCACTCTCACCTCAGCTCTTGAGTTCAGCTCTTTTGTGCATGTTTGAACCAAGGCAGTAATGAAGTCAGGAGCTGAGTGGGTTGGTGAGCTGCAGGATTGGTGAGCTGCAGGCCAGATAGCCATGTGGAAGTATGAGGTTGTGGTGATAACAGAGACCTGGCTCAAAGGAGCGCAGGACTGGGTACTAAATATTCCTGGACACAAGATGTTCAGGAAAGGAAGGAAAGTGGGAGGGGTGACAGTTTTGATTAAGAAGAACATTGCAGTGCTGGAAAGAGAGGATGTCTCAGAGGGCCAAGGACAGAATCTATTTGGATAGAGCTTAGGAACAAAAAAAGGTGCAATTGCATTGCTCGGTGTAGTCTATAGTGGGAACGATGTAGGGGGGCAAATTTGTAAGGAAATTACAGAGAGGTGCAGGAATTATAGAGTAATTATAATGGGGATTTTAATTATCTGAATATAGACTGGGATAGCAGCAGTGTAAATGGCAGAGAGGGGCAAGATTTCCTAGAATGTGTTCAGAAAAATTTTCAACAGCAGGATGTTTCCAGTCCAATGGGAAAGGAGGCACTGCTAGACCTGGTTCTTGGGAATGAGGTGGGCCAAGTGGATCAAGTGTCAGTAAGGGAACAATTAGGGGATAGTGATCATTGTATCATAAGGTTTAGGCTGACTATGGAAAAATACAAAGAACAATCCAGAGTAAGAATAATTAACTGGGGGAAAGCCAACTTCAATGGGGCAAGAATGGATCTGACCCAAATAAATTGGAATCAAAGGCTGGCAGTCAAAATGGTAGCTGAACAATGGGCTACCTTTAAAGAATAGATAGCTTGGGCACAGTCAAGGTACATTCCCACGAAGGGGAAAAGGTAGGTAAAACAAATCCAGATGCCCCAGATGAAGAAAGAGGTAGAGATGCAGATGAAGAAGAAAAAGTGTGCTTTTGTCAGATGTCAACTGGATAATGCAACCAAGAGTCAGGCTGAACATGGAAGGTTCAGCGGGGAAGTGAAAAGCAAATAGAAGCAAGGGGAGAGTATGAAAAGAGACTGGCAGCTAATATGAAAGGGAATAAATAGGAAAAGGGTGATAAAAGGAGTGGGATCGTTTCGGGACCAAAAAGGGGATTTATGCATGAAAGGCATAGCTGAGGTATTAAATGAATACTTTGCATTTGTTACCATAAAAGCCCCGGGAGGTGGGGGGAGCAAAATGAAAGGGGAAAGAACAAAAGCGCAGGCGCGGGGGAGGGTGCTGGACTGTATCTGGAGCATGCGCAGTTTCACTTTGATCAGAGTTGTCCGAGCGCTGGAGACGCTTTTCTAACGGGTGAGAGTCGGCGGGGCGCAGGGGAGGGATAGAGCCGGTGGGTGGGCGGTGAAACTTCAGAAACACCTGGTGTAGGCCGCAAGTCCCGCATAAGAACCTCCAGGTCCCACGTTTGGAGCTCTGGGGATTTTTCCCGGAATAGGCCCAGGTTGATGGCCGCCATCCTGATTGAACAGGAAGTAGGGCGCATGCGCGGCCATCTCGTTGACGACACAAGAATGGGCGGGGCCTCAAGGTCCCAGTGACCAGGAGAGAAAATCATTGACTCATTGATTTGATTCTCACTCTGCAACACAGGGGCTGGAGAACTGAACCCAGTCAGAGTAGAGGGAGGGAGAAAACTGACAGTGGAGGAAAGAGATGATGCGATGGGTTTGGATTTCAGTGCAGGGAGGAGGGAGAGTTTGTGGGACAGGG
This sequence comes from Heterodontus francisci, assembly GCF_036365525.1. Classification (NCBI taxonomy): domain Eukaryota; kingdom Metazoa; phylum Chordata; class Chondrichthyes; order Heterodontiformes; family Heterodontidae; genus Heterodontus; species Heterodontus francisci. The sequence continues at coordinate 5,146,420 of NC_090404.1, read as the reverse complement.
ATTTACAGCTTTGGGGTTACAAGAGAGGAAAAAATGTTCCATAGAAACTAGAATTGTCTGTTCTGAATTTCTATCCTGTACTGACAGTGATGACTTTTGTAAACTCCTTTTACAGGGTATTAGAAGGAAATAGTTTACAGTCAAGAAACTCAAACCAAACATCATGTGAAGATCTGACAGAGTCACTCGATTTATCAAGGCCTGAATATCACTGGCCTTTAAATGTGGAAGGAGAAATGTTTGTCTGTTCTGTCTGTGGGAAAAGATTTCAGATATCAGTGTGACTGGAAAAGCACCGAGACACACACACCCGAGTGAGAGTGTTCCAGTACACTGACTGTGGAAAGAGCTTTAACCAGTTACACAGCCTGAAAAAACATCACACAGTGGGGAGAAATTGTACATGTGTTCTGTGTGTCAACGAGATTTCAACTGATTATCCAACCTGGAGACTCACAAGGACACCCGCACCATGGAGAAACAGTGCAAATGTGGGGACTGTGGGAAGGGATTCAGTTGCCCATCCCAGCTGGAGACTCATCGGCGCAGTCACACTGGGGAGAGGCCGTTCACCTGCTCTGTGTGTGAGAAGGGATTCATTAATTCATCCAGCCTGCTGAGACACCAGCAAGTTCACACAGGGGAGAGGCCGTTCACCTGCTCCGTGTGTGAGAAGGGATTCATTACTTCATCCAGCCTGCTGAGACACCAGCGAGTTCACACTGGGGAGAGGCTGTTCACCTGCTCAGAGTGTGGGAAGGGATTCACACTGTCATCCACCCTGCAGACACACCAGCGAGTTCACACTGGGGAGAGGCCATTCACCTGCTCCGTGTGTGGGAAGGGATTCATTTCTTCATCCAATCTGCTGATACACCAGCGAGTTCACAGTGGGGAGAGGCCCTTCACCTGCTTCATGTGTGGGAAGGGATTCATTTCTTCATCCAACCTGCTGACACACCAGCGGGTGCACACTGGCGAGAGGCCCTTCACTTGCTCCGTGTGCGGGAAAGGATTCATTCAGTCATCCCTCCTGCTGAGACACCAAAGGGTTCACAATGGGGAGAGGCCGTTCACCTGCTCCGAGTGTGGGAAGGGATTCATTCAGTCATCCCACCTGCTGAGACACCAGCGAGTTCACACTGGGGAGAGGCCGTTCACCTGCTCCGAGTGTGGGAAGGGATTCATTCAGTCATCCCACCTGCTGAGACACCAGCGAGTTCACACTGGGGAGAGGCCGTTCACCTGCCACAAGTGTGGGAAGGGATTCACTTTGTCATCCCACCTGCTGAGACACCAGCGAGTTCACAAGTGACTGCAGGGATTGGAATTAAAGGTGTGCAAAGGAAACCCGACCCCAGTCCGAATGCCAGACCCGGAAGCCCAACATGACCCGGCCCAAACCCGACACGTGTCGTCGGATCCCGTCGGGGTCAGGTCGGGTAGCAGGCCTTTACATCAGTACATGGGTAAAGGCCTGCCACCCGACCCGACCCGACCCCGACGGGCCCCAACAACATGTCGGGTTCGTGTCAGGTCGGACTTCCAGATCCAGCATTCGGGCTTGGCTGGGATTCCTTTGCACACTTTTAATTGGATTCTGCTGTTATTGTTGCTGTTAATCACATCCAGGACTGAACCTGTTCATTCTGATAGTTAGTGTTGTTTCTACTCTTTTGAAAGTAACTCTACTGTTAAAAATAATTTTTTTTATTAAGGAATTTATAGTCAAGCTAAAAAAGTAAAGAAACCTGGTTAGTGTGTTCTATTCTGAGAAAAATAGTGTATCCGATTGACTGTGTCAGTAAGTGGGAACATTTAGAGACTATGCTCTGACCTGTGCAGAAGTGGGATAGAAATAGGCAGTAACCTAGGGGCTAAACAGAGTGAGGAAATTAAGGATATTGATATCAGTTGAGAAAAAGTATTGGAGAAACTGGAGGGACTAATATCTGACAAGTCCCCAGAACCAGATGGTCTACATCCTAGGGTTCTAAAAGAGATAGCTGCAGAGATAGTGGATGCACTGGCTGTGATTCTCCAGAATTTCTTAGATTCAGGAATGGTCCCGTCAGATTGAAAGTTGGTAAATGTTACATGGCTTTTCAAGAAAGGAAGGAGAGAGAAAACAGGGAACTATAGGCCAGTTAGCCGAACATCAGTCATTGGGAAGATGCTGGAAACTATTATTAAGGAAGTCTTAACATTGCACTTGAAAAAGCATAGTATGATCAGAACAGGTCAGCATGGTTTTACTAAAGGGAGATCCTGTTTGACAAATTTATTCGAGTTTTTTGAGGATGTAACTAGTAAGGTAGATAAAGGGGAATCAGTAGATGCAATATACCTGGATTTTCAAAGGCATTTGATAAGGTGCCACATCAAAGATTAATAGCAAGATAAGGGCTTATGCTTTTGGGGGTAATATATTAGCGTGGATAGAGGATTGGTTAACAGACTGGAAACAGAGAGTGAGCATAAATGGGGCATTTTCAAGTTGGCAGGCAGTGAATAGTGGGGTGCCGCAAGGATCAGTGCCGAGGCCTCAGCTATTTACACTCCATATTAATGACTTGGATGAAGAGACAGAGAGTAATGTATCTAAGTTTGCTAATGATACAAAGCTCAGTGGAAAGGTAAGCTGTGGGGAGGACGTAGAAAGGCTGCAAAGAGATATAGACAGGTTAAGTGAGTGGGCAACATGATGGCAAATGGAGTATAATGTAGGGAAGTATGAAGTTTTTCACTTTAGTTGTAAAAATAAACGTGTGGAACTGGTAAGTGTCGATGTTCAGAGAGATTTGGGGGTACTCGTACAAGGAACGTAAAAAGTTAACATGCAGGTGCAGCAGGCTATTAGGGAAGCAAATGGTATGTTGGCCTTTATTGCGAGGGGTTTGGAATACAGGAATAAAGAAGCCTTATTAAATTGTACAGGCACCTGTAATACTGTGTACAGTTTTGGCCTCCACATTTAAGAAAGGATATACTTGCACTGGAGGCGGTGCAGTGAAGATTTACTAAATTGGTCCCTGGGATGAGGAGCGTTGTCCGATGATGAGAGGCTGAGTAAATTGGGCCGATATTCTCTGGAGTTTAGAAGAATGAGAGGTGATCTAATTGAGACATACAAGATTCTGAAAGGGCTTGATAGGGTAGAAGCTGAGAGATTGTTCCCACTGGTCAGGGAATCTAAAACACGGGCACACAGTTTCAGGATAATGGGTCAATCATTCAGGACTGAGATGAGGAGAAATTACTTCGCTCAAAGGGTTCTGAATCTTTGGAATTCTCTCCCCCAGAGAGTTGTGGATGCTCCATCATTGAATACATTTAAGGCCGGGATAGATAGATTTCTGGTCTTGCAGGGAATCAATGGATATGGGGAGCGAATTGAAGTGGAATTGAAGCCCAATTTCAGCAATGATCGTATTGAACAGCGGAGCAGGCTCGATGGGCTGAATGACCCACTCCAGTTCCAATGTCCTTTCTCCCCAGACTTCCCCCCTCATTCTGCTCAAGTGCTGGTTTCCTGTTGCACTGCCTTGTCCCCAGTTCTCCCATGACTTTCCATTCATCAGCTATGTTTGACTCCATGTTTATTAGGGACAGTTAATGAAGGACAGCCAGCATGGATTCATGATGGGAAGGTCATGCCTGACAAATCTCATTGAATTTTTTGAAGAGGTGACTAAGGTATTGGACAAGGGAATGTCTATGGATGTTATTTATATGGACTTCCAGAAGGTATTTGATAAAGTCCCACAAAAGAGACTGTTAACTAAGGTAGAAGCCCATGGAGTTGAGGGCAAATTATTGACATGGTTAGAAAGTTGGTTGAGTGGTAGACAACAGAGAGTGGGGATAATGGGTAAGTACTCTGACTGGAAGGATGTGATGAGTGGTGTCCTGCAGGGATCTGTGTTGGGGCCTCAATTATTCACATTATTCATTAACGACTTGGATGATGACATAGTAAGTCATATATCCAGATTTGCTGATGATACAAAGTTAGGCGGCATTGTAGACAGTCTAGATGATAGCATAAAATTGCAAAGAGATATTGACAGACTAGGTGAGTGGGCAAAACTGGCAGATGGATTTCAATGTGGGCAAGTGTAAGGTTATCCATTTTGGACCAAAAAAGGATAGAGCAGGGTACTTTCTGAATGGGAAGAGGTTAAGTACAGTGGATGTCCAACGAGACTTGGGGGTTCAGTTGCATAGATCTTCAAAATGCCACGAGCAAGTGCAGAAAATAATCAAAAAGGCTAATGGAATGTTCGCCTTTATATCTAGAGGATTGGAGCATAAAGACAGAGGTTATGCTGCAGCTGTACAAAACCCTGGTTAGACCCCACTTGGAGTACTGTGAGCAGTTCTGGACATCACACCTCAGGAAGGATATATTGACCTTGGAGGGAGTGCAACGTAGGTTTACAAGAATGATACCGGGACTACAGGGATTAAGTTACGAGGAGAGATTACACAAATTAGGCCTGTTTTCGCTAGAATTTAGAAGGTTAAGGTGTGATCTGATCGAAGTCTTCAAGATATTAACAGGAAAAGACAGGCTAGATAAAGATAAACTATTTCCACTGGTTGGAGATTCTAAAACTAGGGGGCATAGTCTAAAAATTAGGATGAGACCGTTCAGGAGAGATGTTAGGAAGCATTTCTTCACACAAAGGGTGGTAAAGGTTTGGAACTGTCTCCCACAAACAGCAGTTGAAACTAGAACAGTTGTTAATTTTAAATCTGAGATAGATTTTTGTTAAGCAAAGATATTAAGGGATATGGGCTAAAGGCAGGTATATGGAGTTAGGCCGCAGATCAACCATGATCTCATTGAATGGCGGGACAGGCTCAAGGGGCTTAATGGCCTACTGCTGTTCCTAGCTTCCTATGTTCCTATGACATGGGAACAGGAGTCGGCCATTTAGCCCCTCGAGCCTGTTCTGCCATTCAATGCGATCATGGCTGATCTGCAACCTAACTCCATGTACCCAGATATTATTTTAATACCAGCTTCCCAGTCTGTTGTAATGTGATTTTAAAAACAACTGTCATCTACATTGCACATTTAAGGTAGGAAAGCATCCCAAGGTGCATCTCAGAAGCTTAAACTGACAAGTCAGACAAAAACTGACACTGAGCTAAAGAAGGGGATATTAGGAGGGCTGTCTAAAAGCTTGGTCAAAGATGTAGGTTTTTAGGAGGGTCTTAAAGGAGGAGAGATGTCGACTGTCAGAGAGATATAGGGAGGGAATTCCAGAGCTCAGGGCCAATGACTGAAGGCAGAGCCAATGGGACAGAGAGAGTGAGGGATGTGTAAGAGGCCAGAGTTGGAGGAATGCAGAGTTCTCTGAGGGTTGTAGGGCTGGAGGAGGTTACAGATATAGGGAGGAGTGAGGCCTTGAAGGGATTTGAACCCGAGATGAGAATTTTAAAATGGAGGCATTGGTGGACCTGGAGCCATTGTAGGTCAGTGAGCACAGTAGTGATGGATGAGTGGGACTTTGTGATGGTTGGGGTAAAAGGCAGCAGAGTTTGGATGAGCTCCGGTTTAAGCAGGATGGAGGTCAGACAGTAGAGCATTGAATAATGGGGCAGCGCAGTGGTTAGCACCGCAGCCTCACAGCTCCAGCGACCCGGTTTCAGTTCTGGGTACTGCCTGTGCGGAGTTTGCAAGTTCTCCCTGTGACTGCGTGGGTTTCCTCCGGGTGCTCCGGTTTCCTCCCACATGCCAAAGGTTTGCAGGTTGATAGGTAAATTGGCCATTGTAAATTGCCCCGAGTGTCGGTTGGTAGTAGGAGAATTGAGGGAAGGTGGGGATTTGAGAGGGGAAAATGGGATTAATGTAGGATTAGTATAAATGGGTGGTTGATAGTTGGCGCGGACTTGTTGGGCCGAGGGGCCTGTTTCGGTGCTGTATATCTCGATTACTCTAATAGATAAGCAGGCTGATGACACAGAAGCACTGGAGAGGTCAAGAGAGGTGGTAGTGAGGTAGAGATGGCTGTCATCAGTGTACATGTGGAACCTGGTGTCATGTCTTCGGATGATGGCACCACGGGGTAGCAGATAGATGAGGGATAGAAGGGGCCATCTATAGATCCTTGGGAAACTCCAAAGGTAACGTGGTGAGAAGAGAAGCCATTGCTAGAGAGTCTTTGGTTACGATTGGATAGGTCTGAGTGGAGCCAAGTGAGGTCAGTTCCACTCAGCTAGACAGTGGAGGAGAGGCGTTGGAGGATGCTGTAGTCGACTGGGAGGTCAGGAACTATGAGGAGGGATAGTGTCCCACAGTCACAGAGGATGTTCTTTGTGGCATGGATTCGAGCTGCTTCAGTGCTGTGGTAGGGATGGAAACCTGATTGGAAATGTTCACACATGGAGTTACGGGAAAGGTGGGAACGGATTTCAGAGGCAGAAAGACATTCAATGACTTTAGAGAATGAGAGGTTGAAGATGACGTGGTAATTTACAAGGACAGAGGGGTTGAGGATGAAGGTTTTGAGGAGGTGGGTGATAGTTTTAAAAGGGAGCAGGATATACCTGAGGAAAGGGAACTGTTTACAATGTCAGTTAACACGAGGGCCAGGAAGGGAAGTTGGTTGATCAGTTTAGTGGGAATGGGAGTGAGAGAGAGGGAGGTGGGTTTCCTGGATAAGATGAGCTTGGATAGGACATGATGGGAGAGAAACTAGACCAAGCCACAGGTTCAGGGTGAGGGAAGAGGGAACCTCGGGGGATGTTTGCCTTGGTGGAGAAGAGGAGGATGCAGCTGAATGGATGGTCTCAGTGTTAGTGACAAAGAAATCCATGATCTCCTTACACTTGTTTGAGGTCAGGTGAGAGAGGTTTAAGGAGACGGTGGTGGAGAAATGAAGCTGGGGTTATCTTTGCTTTCAAGAATGATCCTGAAATAGTGAGCAGTTTTGGAAGAGGAGAGCAGGGCCAGATAGAGCTTGATGTGTGGCTCTGGTAATGAATGACTAAACCAATTGAGAGTTTGAAAGAGCAGTTGTAAGTGACTTGGGGAGAGTTTATTTCCAGGGTGGACACAAAAGGAAGGAGAATGTGAATGATGAGAGATACAAAGAGGTGAACAGAGATGGCCTTGCCTGTGATTCAGAATGACAAGGTTGAGGTGATACTTGGAATTTCTGCTTTTCACCAATTTTCCTGTGTTTTTATTAAAGAAAAGAAAAACTGATGTATTTGAATAAACCCAAAAATGGCCAAAATAAACACAAAATAAATAAAATTTAATACTGAAAATGTTACTGATACTCAGCTGAGCTGTAGTCATTTTATCTTTGTGTTTTTCTCAATGTTGGTTTCAGCATTCTGGATATCATTAGGTGTATAACAGTGTGACCTTCCATGAGGACTGGAGGATAGTAACTGGAACTTGACAGAAATAATTAGACACAGATCAATGGCCTCAGTTGTACAGAATGATGTTGCTTTAAAGGCAATAATACTGCAGTTGTATCCAGCAGTAGTTGAACTTCCCTGTACACCACATCCAGGCTCGGAGTTTCCTCGGCATTTTCACACAGAGGGACGTGCAGTCTGGGCACAAACAATTTACGAAGTTTCAAACATTGTGTGGACTTGTGTGGCAGTGAGATTGTGCTGACGAGAGGAAACTCCAGGCCCGAGTCTCAGACTGCACTCTGGAAATAAGCTAGCTTGCAATGTGAGAATCAGAACCCACTGAACTCCAATCAAATGTTTTTCATGTAAGATTTGCTTTTTCTGCTGATTATTGGAGTGGTGAATGGTTGTGAATTGGTTACAATTAAATATTAAATCGATCTGGTTTTCCTTTGATGTTAAACTGGAAGTTAGAAGTAGTTTGTTCATAGAAAAGAGAAGAATTCTGCAGGGAACTCGGCTGGGACTCTGGTGTTTGCAGAATTATTTCAAAAAGAGAAATACAGAATAGGGGACTTCCTGTTATCTGAAATTTACTGATTGGAGCAAACTGTAGTTCGGGGACCAGCATAAGGGGGGATCAGAGTGATTTAACCAGTTGGATAAATTCATCTATTAACACAGATTGAACAGTCAATGTGAAATATATATACAAGAAGGAATTGAATTGGAGAAAAGATGGTTTAGGATAGGTCTGATCCTATTCTTTAACAACAATACAGAGAGAGAGAGAGAGAGAGAGTCCTATCAGCCCTCAGATAATTTAACTGTGTTACGAACAGGTAGTTAATTTTGAAAACAAATTTCTCTATATTTTTAACAACCTGTCCATAAGCAGATTGTGATTTTAATTTTTCCCTTTTTTAAAAAGAAGATGGTGTATTTCTCCTCTCCCTCAGTTTGTGAACCCTGACTTTAAGGACTGCAACAACACTGTTGTAAAGGTTGAAAAAAAAGTAGGGTTTATTAACACACACTCTTAAACTTGGGAGTGGGTTAACTTCACAACGCACGCTCACAAACATACAAGGAAGGGTAAAGGCATCCAAAAGGGCAAGGACATTTACCAAGTAGAAAATCGCTTAACTACAAACTGACGGGGGTCCCAATTGAAACCAGAGTCCATTTTGTTGAACTAACATAAAGTCCAAAGCTGGAATTAACTGACTGGAAATGCCCAGTGGGATAGGAGACTTAGGAAATCTCTTAAACTTTCTTTTGCATTTCGGAGATAAGCAGAGGCAGCTTAGCTTCTGATATCACCCTTTTTGACGAGAGAGAAACTGGCAGAGAGCAGAAATAGATTTTCTTTCTGCTTTTCAGACTCTTTTCAGACTCAGGCTTTTTCCCTGAATTCTTCTTGCGGGCATGCCCGGGAGATGGTCAGGTGCACAGCTTCCAGGCAGCTGCTTTCCCGTACACGCTGCTCCTTCCAACTGAAACTGTTTCAAAACCAGACAGGCTAAAAAGGGTGGCGTGTGACCAGACCCCTTCAAGTAGCTGTCCCACCTCCTGTTGGCCTTACCGCATGTTAGAGTTGGTGAGGTGATCTCCCGGCCTCCAAGATCATCTTCCGGTCCAGAGTCCGCTCCATCGAGCAGGATGAGACGTGCTCGCGTTACTTCTTCCAAAAGGTACACAGAGAGAGCTCTGTTATCAGCAGCCTGAAGGAAGAAGATGGCTCGGTAACGTCTTCGCAGTCCGACATACTAAGGATCATCAAATCCTTTTATGCTGGGTTGTATGACGCGAAGCCCACAGACAGCAGAGCCTCCCAGTCCTTCCTGTCATCTATCACAGAGGTCTTAGATGACAGCAGGAGGGAGGGACTGGACAAGCCGCTAACTCTGGACGAGCTGACAAAGGCCGTCGAGTCTTTCGAGGCGAGTAAAACTCCCGGGAGCGACGGCTTACCGGTCGAGTTGTACTCGGCCCTGTGGGACTGGGTCGGCCCGGACCTGCTGGAAGTATACGAGAGTATGCTCCTGGCCGGTAGCATGTCAGAATCCATGAGAAAAGGCATCATCACCCTCATTTACAAGCAGAAGGGGGAGAGGGTAGAAATCAGAAATTGGCGGCCCATCTCACTGCTTAATGTTGATTACAAGATTCTGTCCAAAGTCACAGCCAGTCGAGTCAAGTCTGCTCTGGAGCTGGTGATTCACCCCGATCAGACCTGTACTGTACCCGGCAGGAAGATCTCTGATAGCCTCGCGCTACTCAGGGATACGATCGCCTACGTACGGGACAGGAGGGTGGACACCTGCCTCATAAGCCTGGACCAGGAGAAGGCTTTTGACAGGATATCGCACACCTACATGATGGACGTGCTTTCCAAAATGGGGTTTGGGGAGGGAATCTGCAATTGGATCCAACTGCTCTACACAAACATCAGTAGCGCAGTGTCAATCAACGGGTGGGAATCTGAAAGTTTCCCGATCAAATCTGGAGTCAGACAGGGCTGTCCTCTGTCCCCGGTCTTGTTTGTTTGCTGTATTGAACCCTTTGCTGAGTCTATTAGGAAGGATGCGAGCATAAGAGGGGTGACAATCCCAGGCAGCGGAGGCACTCAGGTCAAAACCTCCCTGTACATGGATGACGTCGCCGTCTTCTGCTCGGATCCGCTGTCCGTGCGCAGACTGATGAGCATCTGCGACCAGTTCGAACTGGCCTCGGGAGCCAAAGTTAACCACGGCAAGAGCGAGGCCATGTTCTTTGGGAACTGGGCTGACCGATCCTTTGTCCCCTTCACCGTCAGGTCAGATTACCTGAAGGTGCTGGGGACATGGTTCGGAAGTGCCGGGGCGTGCACCAAAACATGGGATGAGCGAGTAGCCAAGGTACGACAAAAGTTGGGCATGTGGGGGCAGCGATCTCTCTCCATTGTGGGTAAGAACCTGGTCATCAGGTGCGAGGCGCTCACGTTGTTGCTCTACGTGGCGCAGGTCTGGCCCATACCCCACTCCTGCGCCGTGGCAGTCACCCGAGCCATTTTCCGCTTCGTCTGGGGATCTAAAATGGACCGGGTCCGGAGGGACACGATGTTCAAATCTCTGGACATGGGCGGGAAAAATGTACCCAACGTGGCCCTCATCCTGATGACCACCTTCGTGTGCGGCTGCATCAAGCTATGTGTCGATCCCCAGTACGCAAACTCCAAGTGTCACTACGTGCTGAGGTTCTATCTGTCCCCGGTGTTGCGAAGGATGGGCCTGGTCACATTGCCGCGGAACGCACCGTGCAGTTGGGAGGCGCCGTACCACCTATCCTTCGTGGAGCAGTTTCTGCGGAAAAACACCTTTGACCACCGGTCCATCAGGCAGTGGTCAGCACGGAATGTCCTCAAGGCCCTACGGGAAAAGGAAACGGTGGATCCTGTCGGATGGTTCCCCGAGCAGACCGTCAAAGTCATTTGGCGGAATGCCTCATCACCAGAACTTTCAAACAAGCACCAAGATGTAGCTTGGCTGGTGGTGAGAAGGGCCCTCCCCGTCACATCCTTCATGCACACCCGAAGTCTCGCCCCCTCCGCACAGTGCCCCCGCGTTGGCTGTGGTGGGGAAGAGACGGTCGCCCACCTCCTCCTGGAATGTGCCTTTGCAAAGCAGGTGTGGAAAGAGATGCAGTGGTTTTTGTCAAGGTTCATCCCAAGCAGCTCTGTAACACAGGAGTCTGTGCTCTACGGGCTGTTCCCAGGGACGCACACCGAGACAAACATCAACTGCTGCTGGAGGGCTATCAATTCGGTGAAAGACGCCCTTTGGTCTGCCCGAAACTTGCTGGTCTTCCAGCGCAAAGAGTTGTCCACCGCCGAATGTTGCAGACTGGCACATTCCAAGGTCCAGGACTACGTGCTGAGGGACGCACTAAAGCTTGGGGCAGCCGCAGCAAAGGCTCAATGGGGAAAGACCACAGTGTAAGGTTCCCCCACCAAGCTGGACTGAGGGGCTGGATCCATGGGAAACCCCTCGAACTGTATCGTTAATATTCTGAATTGCTGTAAATGTAAAACTGTAATTGACATGACAATTGTGAAACGGAAGGGTTGGGAAGAAACTCATGACAGTATTGAAGGAAACTGATCTCCCTTGCAATGTTTGTATTTTTTGGTACTGTTTGGAAACTGTTTGGCAATGTAATTTTTACAGATTTTTATGAATAAAGTATATTTTGGAAATAAAAAAAAAATAAAAAAAATCTCCCCCTTCATTTTAAACAAGTTGAACGCAGAAGTAAATCAACTTAACAAGCTGTGTATGTGGCAGCTGACAATAACACCCTAGTGCACAAGACTATTATAACGTTTTCCATCCATTCGTGAACTATGTACATTATCAGTACAAGTCCGTTTACAGGTTCTTCCAGAATATAAGGGCACTGAGGCTGCTTTTCTCTCCAGTCTTCTATTCCCTGTTTTATCTGAGTCGGCCTTACCTTGCAGTTTCAGTCCACAGGCTTCAGCAGTGTCCTGTCACTGTGCATCAGCTATTGCAAATTCCTTCTGAAATGAACTTATCCAATAATATTGTGAGCCTTAATTTTATCAACAAGCCTCCTGTCCTGCACCTTATCAAACACCTTTTGACAATCCATCTACACAACATCCACTGCATTTCCTTTCTCACTACACTGTGTTATTCCCTCAAGCTGGAGTTTACAATCGGTGATGGACAGTGACAGTACATTTACTGTTGGAGCCCAGTGCGTAGGCACAGTGCTGGATTGTATCTGGAACATGCGCAGTGTCACTTTGATCAGAGCTGTGCGGGTGCTGGAGATGGTTTTGCAGCGGGTGAGAGTTGGCGGGGACGCAGGGGAGGAATGGAGCCGGCGGGGAGGCTTCAGAAACACCTGGTGTAGGCCGCAAGCCCCAAATAAGAACCTCCAGGCCCCGCGTTTGCAGCTCTGGGGCTTTTTCCCGGGAACGGGCCCAGGTTGAGCTGGAGGGAGCGGGTTAATAAAATGTGGGGCAGCGCAGGCTTCACACACACCGGACTCCAAGATAGAACCATAGAAAAATAACGGCACTGAAGGAGGCCGTTCAGCCCGTCATGTCCGCCCCGGCCGAAAAAACTAGCCGCCCAATCTAATCCCACAGCCTTGCCGGTTACAGCACTTCAGGTGTATGTCCAGGTACCTTTTAAAAGAATTGAGGGTTTCTGCCTCCACCACCGTTCCTGGAAGTGAATTCCAGACACCCACCACCCTCTGGGTGAAAATGTTTTTCCTCATGTGCCCTCTAATACTTTTACCAATCACCTTAAATCAGTGCTCCCTTGTTAATTGACCTCTCGCCAGGGTAAACAGGTCCTTCCTGTCTATCTAGGTCCCTAATAATTTTGTACACCTCTATTAAGTGAGCCCTCAGCCTCCTCTGTTCTAAGGAAAACAACCCTGGCCTATCCAATCTTCCCTCATAGCTGCAACTTTCGAGCCCTGGCAACATTCTTGTAAATCTCCTCTGTACTCTCTCCAGAGCAATTATGTCCTTTCTGTAATGTGGTGACCAGAACTGTACGCAATACACCAGCTGTGGCCTAACCAGCATTTTATACAGTTCCAGCATTACATCCCTGCTTTTGAATTCTATACCTCGAACAGTAAAGGAAAGCATTCCATATGTCTTCACTACTCTATCTACCCATCCTGCCACCTTCAGGGATCTGTGGACATGCATTCCAAGGTCTCTCACTTCTTCTACCCCTCTCAATATCCTCCCGTTTATTGTGTATTCCCTCGCTTTATTTTCCCTCCCCAAATGCATTACCTCACACTTCTCTGGATTGAATTCCATTTGCCACTTTTCTGCCCAATCAACCAAACCATTGATATCATTCTGGAGTCTACAGCTATCCTCTTCACTATCAACTACACGGCCAATTTTTGTGTCATCAGAAAATTTCCCAATCATGTTCCCACATTTAAGTCCAAATCATTAATATATAGCACAAACAGCAAGGGACCCAACACTGAGCCCTGTGGAACGCCACTGAAAACAGCTTTCCATTCACAAAAACATCCGTCAACTACTACCCTTTGTTTCCTGTCCCTGAGCCAATTCTGGATTCAACGTGCCACATTCCCCTGTATCCCATGGGCTTTCATTTTACTGACCAGTCTGCCATGTGGGACCTCATCAAATGCCTTACTAAAATCCCCAAGAATCTCCCGATCTCACACACATCACAAATTGTTGAGGCAACTGGGTTAAACCCAGCAGCTTTTCCTCCATCTTCACTCCAGCTCAAACTGACGCATCAAAAAAAGACCTACACAGGAAGCCAGGGACCGACTTCCACACCCAATGCCCACCCTGATACCAGCCGGTGCTTAATTTGTCCATCTGTGTTTCTAGACTCCGTTCTGTGGGCAATGCCTGCAATAAAACAAAAGGAAAATACTGTGGACGCTGGAAATCTGAACTAAAAAGAGAAAATGCTGGAAATACTCAGCAGGTCAGGCAGCATCTGTGGAGAGAGAAACAGAGCTAACATTACCTTGCGCCAACTCTCAGACACTTCTTCCTACCTCCCCATGGACCATGACCCCCACCACTGAACATCAAGGACAGTCACTGGCCTCATCTCCTCTGGAGATCTTTCCTCGACAGCTTCCAAACTCATAGTCCTACAATCTCAGACAGCCCGCTTCTACCTCCTTCCCAAAATCCACAAACAGCACTATCATGACAGACTCATCATTTCAGCCTGTTCCTGCCCCACTGAACTTATTTCTTACTATCTTGACTCTTTTTTCTTCCCTAGTCCAGTTCCTTCCCACTTACATCCATGACTCTTCTGATGCCTACGATCTGGACAATTTCCAGTTTCCTGGCCCTAACCGCCTCTTCTTCACTATGGACGTCCAATCTCTCTACACCTCCATCCCCCACCAGGAGCTGAGGACTCTCCCCTTCTTCCTTGAACAGAAGCCCAACCAATCCCTATTCACCACCACCCTCCTCTGCCTGGCTGAATTTTGTCCTCACATTGAATAACTTCTCCCTCAACTCCACTCATTTCCTCCAAATATAAGGTGCTGCTATGGGTACCCCGCATGGGTCCCAGTTATGCCTGTCTTTTTGTGGGGTATGTCAGACATTCCTTGTTCCAGTCCTGCTCAGGTTCCCTCCCACAACTCTTTTTCCAGTACATTGATGTATGTATCGGTGCTGTTTCCAGCTGGACTGGAAAACTTCAACTTTCCTTCCAATTTCCACCCTTTTCTCACCTTCACATGGTCCATCTCCAACACTTCCTTTCCTCGACTTCTCTGTCTCCATCTCTGGGGATAGGCTGTCTAATAATTCTTCATAAGCCCCCCAACTCCCACAGCTACCCTGACTACACTTCTTCACACCCTGCCTCCTGTAAGGACGCCATTCCATTCTCCCAGTTTCTCCGTTCCAATGCATCTGCTCTGATGATGCTACCTTCCACCACAGCGCTTCTGATATGTCTTCCTTTTTCCTCAGTTGAGGATTCCCCCCCACTGTGGTTGACAGGGCCCTCAACTGTGTCCAGCCCATTTCCCACACCTCTAGTAGTCTCTGGATTACTCCCAGTGCCATGTCCGAGTGAGTGTAGAAATAGGAAGCTCAGGAGGATTAATGCATGGCTTGAAGCATGGTGCAGGAGATGGCACTAAGTGAATTGCTCACTCAGAGGGCCAGTGCAGACAGGATGGGATGAATGGCCTCTTCCTGTGCTGGAACAATTCTGTTTAGGCATTTTTCTTTCGAAAAGGGAAGACTTAGAGGTGATCTGATAGAGGTCTTTAAAATTATCAATGGGTTGTACAGTGTAGGTGTGGAGAGAGTGTTTCCACTTGTGGGAGAATCCAAACTTAGGGGCAATAAATACAAGATAGTTATAAATCCAGAGGAGAGATTTCTTTACTCTGAGAGTGGGTAGAATATGGAATACGCTACCACAGGAAATGTTTGAGGTAAATGGCTTAGATGCTTTCAAAAGGAAACTAGACAAGTCCATGAGAGCAAAGACAATAGAAAGAGTTGCTGAAAGGCTGGGATGAAGTAGAGGAATGGCAGGAGATGCATGAGCGGTATAAACACCTGCACAGACTAGTTGGGCTGAATGGCCTGTTTGTGTATTGTATATTCTAAGTAATCCTCGGTAAACTCCTGTTACAGTGTATTAGAAAGGGAGGATTTACAGATGGGAAGCTCAAACCAAACATCCTGTCAAGATTTGTCAGTCACTCAATTCATCAGGACCTTAATATCATCAGCCTTTGAATGTGGAAAGAGAAATGTTTTTCTGTTCTGTCTGTGGGAAAAGATTTCAAACATCAGTGTGAGAAAAGCACCAAGATACATACATACACACCTGAGTGAGAGTGTTCCAGTGCAGTGACTGTTGCAAGAGCCTTAACCAGTTACACAGCCTGAAAAAAAACATCGCACCATTCACAGCGGGGGGAAACTGTACAAGTGTTCTGTGTGTGGATGAGGCTTCAACTGATCGTCCAACCTGGAGAGGCACAAGGACACCCGCATCACGGAGAAACTGTGGAAATGTGGGGACTGTGGGAAGGGATTCAATTACCCGTCTGAGCTGGAAATTCATCGACACAGTCACACTGGGGAGAGGCCGTTCACCTGCTTTGTGTGTGGGAAGGGATTCACTCAGTTATCCGGTCTCTATGCACATCAGTGAGTTCACACTGGAGAGAGGTCGTTTATCTGCCTTGAATGCGGGAAGGGATTTAATGCTTTATCAACCCTCCGGCATCACAAGCGGGTTCACTCTGATAAAAGACCATTTAAATGTTTGACTGTGAAAAGAGCTTTAAAAGCACCAAGTATCTACTGGCACACCAACGCACTCACACTGGGGAGAGGCCATTCACTTGTTCCATGTGTGGGAAGGGATTCACACAGTCAGCCCACCTCCTGAGACACCAACTTGTTCACTCTGATAACAGACCTTTTCAATGTTTTGACTGAGAAGAGCTTTAAAAGTAAAATTGATTTACTGATCCACCAACGCACTCACACTGGGGAGAGGTCACTCACCTGTGCCATGTGTGGGAAAGGATTCACGAGGTGATCCCACCTCACTGAACACTTGTTCACACTGATAAGAGACCTTTTAAATGTTTCAACTGTGAGAAGAGTTTTAAAAGTAAAGGCAATCTGCTGAGACACCAGCGAGTTCACAAGTGACTGCAGGGATTGGATTCTGCTGTTATTGCTGCTGTTAATCACATCCAGAACTGAGTCTAACTGGAAGCTTTTTTCCAGTTAGATTTCCACAGATCTCAGTACTCGGCTGCTTGCCTTTCATGGTTATAGATCAATGTTTTAGACATAAATGTAGAGGCCATGATTAAGAAGTTTGCAGATAGTCGTTTAGTAGTGCAGAACTTGAGTATTGCTGAAAATAGAGACACGTTGTTGAAGCTTTTCGTCTTGCGCTCATCAGGACAATCCACAAGAATAAACAACGTTGGGAAAAAAAACGTATACTGATTGGTAGAGGCGTTGCCATAGCGAATGCACCAGTTTACGGGTGACTGACAGTTAACTGCTAGGCTTTGTTTAATATTTAAACCAGGCAGCTTGATTCTGATTGGTCAAGATGTACTGCCGATCACACAAATGAGTAATTGTTTTTGAATTTCAATGCCAGTGTGATGCTAGGTATATAGAACGTACGTCCCAAAGAGTGGCAGATCGTATCAAACAGTCCTTCTGCGGTTCACAACACGCAAGGTACAGGCCGCACCCAATCAGCAAAACTCAAAACACAGTGTCCAACATTAGATTTGATTCCGCCATTGGACAATATTTGCTAAATAATACGCAGTGTGCTAAGAATTACGCTGGCAACCAATTTAAGATTGTCAGTAGGGCTCGCAGTGTGGTGCATTTGCACGTACTGGAAGCTACATAGAATTATACAGCACAGAAACAGTCCCTTCGGCCCATCGTGTCCATGCTGGTCATCAAGCATCTAACTATTCCAATCCCATTTTCCTGCACTTGGCCTGTAGCCTTGTATGCCATGGCGTTTCAGGTACTCATCTAAATACTTAAATGTTGTGAGGGTTCCCGCCTCTACCACCCCTTCAGGCAGTGCGTTCCAGATTCCAACCACCCTCTGGGTGAAAAAATGTTTTCCTCAAATCCACTCTAAACCTTCTGCACCTTACCTTAAATCTATGCCCCCTGGTTACTGACCCCTCCACTAAGGGAAAAAGTTTCTTCTTATCTAACCTATCAATGCCCCTCATAATTTTGTATATCTCAATCATATCTCCCCTCAGCCTTCTCTGCTCTAAGGAAAACAACCCTAGCTTTTTCAGTCTCTCTGCATAGCTGAAATGCTCCAGCCCAGGCAACATCCTCGTGAATCTCCTCTGCACCCTCTCTAGTGCAATCACATCCTTCCTATCGTGTGGTGCTCAGAACTGTACACAGTACTCCAGCTGTGGCCTAACTAGCATTTTATGCAGCTCCATCATATCCTCCCTGCTCTTATATTCTATGCCTCAGGTAATAAAGGCAAGTATCCCATTTGCTTTCCTAACCACCTTATCTACCTGTGCTGCTACCTTCAGTGACCTATGAACAAGTACACCAAGGTCCCTCTGACACTCTGTACTTCCTAGGGTCCTACCATCCATTGTATATTCCCTTGCCTTGTTAGTCCTCCCAAAATGCATCACCTCACACTTCTCAGGATTAAATTCCATTTGTCACTGCTCCGCTCATCTTACCAGCCCATCTATATCGTCCTGTAATCTAAGGCCATCCTCCTCACTATTTACGACACTACCAATTTTTGTGTCATCTGCGAACTTACTTATCATACCCCCTATATTCACGTTGAAATCATTAATGTACACTACAAACAGCAAGGGTCCCAGCACCAATCCCTGTGGTACACCACTGGTCACAGGCTTCCACTCGCAAAAACAACCCTCGACCATCACCCTCTGCCTCCTGCCACTAAGCCAATTTTGGATCCAATTTGCCAAATTGCCCTGGATCCCATGGGCTCTTACCTTCTTAACCAATCTCCCATGCGGGACCTTATCAAAAGCCTTACTGAAGTCCATGTAGGCTACATCAACTGCTTTATCCTCATCTACACATCAAGACACCGCCTCAAAAAATTCAATCAAGTTAGTCAGACACGATCTCCCCCTGACAAAGCCATGCTGACTATCCCTCATTAATTCCTGCCTCTCCAAGTGGAGATTAATCCTGTCCCTCAGAATTTTTTCCAATAGTTTCCCAACCACTGATGTTAGACTCACTGGCCTGTAATTACCTGGTTTATCCCTGCTACCCTTCTTAAATAATGATACCACATTCGCTGTCGCCAGTCCTCTGGTACCTCTCCTGTGGCCAGACAG